>NC_141047.1:12057771-12422771 GCF_041138505.1 Cibotium barometz
ATGAAAAACACCCTGGCACTAAGGACATGCATGCATTATGACACTATGCTAAAGTCTAAGGTTGAACCCATGTTTGATAGTATAAAGAAAGCATTTCCTCTTGAAGACTTTTTGGAGACACTTTTACATATCTTGGAAGCTTGTGCTTGAGTTCCATATTTATTTCCAAACTTTACAAAATATAAAAATAATTGTTCAAAGGTGAAATATGACATGTAAACAAAAAAAAAACATGGTATGCTACCATTCTAGAAACATGGTGAAAACAAAATCCATTATTGTGTTGGTTCCTCTAAGTACCCTTCAAACATGAGTTCACCCTTTAAAAGAGAGGTCGGTGAAAGTTTTGGCCTTTAATCAAAGGACAGTGTCTTGAAAGATACATATGTGTACCTCCGAAACAAGAAAGATGAAATAGCACGGAAAGAAACTCATAATAATTGCATGCTTATCCTTGAAGTACCCTTCAAAGGGGAGTTCATCCTTTACAAGAAAGCAAGATGATAGCTATGGCTGTTAAATCAAGCATAGTGAATTATACAATGTGTACCCTAGAAACAAGAAAGATGAACTAGCAAGTAAACGGGGAAGTAAAGCAAATCATAACAATGTGCATGCGTATATAATTTTTCAAAGAAGACTAAAATCAATAAAGTCAATTTATTGGATTTGTAAAAATGTTATCATGACACGTATCGTTGATAAAAAGGAGGCTACTCTATTAGACATACATCCTAATATGTGGACCAGGAAAGTATGGAAACTAAAGATGATGTCAAAAAGATGGAAACTCATGGATTACGGAACGACAAGACTTGGTTAGTATGGCCATTCTAGCTGTACTTTCAAAGGCTTGCATGGACTAGCCCATGGGAGATGGGCATTTAATTAAATCGAGCATTTTGGGGGGGGGGGGAATCTCCATTAGGTTGAAAACCTATCTTACAAAAGCACGTATAAATTCTAAAATTTTTTAAAGAAAATTTGTAGGTATTACCATTCAAACCTTCTAAATACTAGCAATTTTTGAACCTTCAACCTTAAAATTTGAAGCTTTTTTGCGAAATTTAAAGGTCCAAACACACATTGTACACGGGGTTCTTTCGAAGGTTGCATGGGATGCATGCCTTAGTAGGCAATGGGCATTAGAGGTTGAGTTGAAAGCTGAGTGGGAGGCCACTATTTCCTCTTGAAGCTAGTAGGCGCAATGCATGAATAAAGAATAAAGGGGAGAGGGTGGATTTATGTTTGCTAGAGTTAGACTAGGAGAGAGAAATGCACGTAAGCGTTTGTGAGAACCCAAGAAGAAACTCTTTGGAATGGAAAGTCAAGTTTGATACGAAAGAGGAGCCGTACTGTCGATGATGGTGCTGGGAATCTGGCATTATTAGCGTTACCTTCAAGGGGGCAAAACTTTAGGTGTTTAAGTTATAATTACCGCATTCAGGTGATTTTGTGGTGCTAATCCCGGCTGCTTATGAGAATTAGGTTTGTTTTGATACTGCAAGTCATGCGGCATGCCAAGTGAGTACAAGAAACATCACCCTCCTTGAGGGGGAGATGCCATGCAAGCAGGGTCTCGTCAATCTTTTTTAGGCGTAGTTGTTGCCATCATCGCGTTGTCACGCGTATCTTCCTGTCAGCCGCTTCACCCAATTAAAAAAAAAACCTTGAAGAAGCTGCGGCACGTACTACGACGCCTCCTGTATTACGTCTGCGCCCAACCAGAGGAACAGTACGATGATAGAACTGTAGGCGGACGGGTCGACTCACGGGGGCCCATGCCACATGGTCTGTAGAGACTTGCGAGCTCAGCAGTCAGGAGCCTGGCGTCGGCCCTCTGCATGCACGTGATGCTCGTGGACAGCAGCCGACAGCTCATCCGCCAGCGTGGGCATCAGAAACTTGGTCAATATATATACATTACCACCACCACCGCTGTGCATCCTCATACTCGGCTCCCCCCACTAGTGACGCGTTTTAATATCCAGCCTCCCCCTTGCAATCCTATCTCCTTCATCAGATTCAAGCTCCTTCATCGGTCCCCGCCCGTCACGTGCTTCACATGGCCATCAAGCCCTTGCCCATCTCCTCTGTCAACCATATCTCCGTTCTCTGCTCCTCCGTCGAGAACTCCGTCGCCTTCTACGAAGGCGTGCTTGGCTTTGTCCCCATCAAGCGACCCGGCTCCTTCGACTTTGATGGAGCATGGTTAGTGCTAAGCTCCCACGATAATTAATTTTCTTCCGCTCTCATTAAGTTGTATTAATCGCCTTTAGATTAATATGTATATCAATCACTGTGAGCAACACGACTTATAATAATCGCATGTGTAGGCTGTAGATTAATATGTATATCAATCACTGTGAGCAACACGACTTATAATAATCGCATGTGTAGGCTTTTCAACTACGGCATTGGAATCCACTTGATTCAAGATCCTACTCCACGTGAGCTGCCTACTAAGACGGAGATTAATCCCAAAGATAATCATATGTCTTTTCAAGTAAGATAATGTGGTTACCTAGCAGTACTATCAATTATACATATATCTATCTTATTCATGGATGATGGCTATTGATCAATGGTGGCCGGCCTGCCAAACGTGCAGACGGACTGCCAGGATATAGGGGAGGTGGAGGAGCGGCTGAAGGAGCTAGCAGTGCCGCATGTGCGGGTGCAGGTGGAGGAAGGGGGAATCCGGGTGGAGCAGATCTTTTTCCACGACCCCGACGGCTTCATGATCGAGGTGTGCACGTGCGACAACTTGCCGCTTGTGCCGCTCAAATCCTCGCCATCCGCTCGCTCCATGTGCGCCATGGCCACCAACAACTACAGCCAGCGGTACGCCCGATGCCCGATGGCGCCGACCCTCAGCGGCGCGCTGGCTGAGCTTCACGAAAGCATCTGATTCTCACCATATGTTAATAATAGCCATAGACTCTAGACTGGTTGGCACAAAATAAAGAAGTACTTCATTTTCCGGCGTGCTCGATTTAATAAGAGCGGATGCTTGTTTCGCGAATCCGCCAAAAAAGCATCGTTATTGTACTTCAGAGATTTTTTAAATTACCTATGAGTTGGATTAACTAAGTGGTGGTGTTATTTATCTTGGTTTCAAAGACTCACCTTTACAGGCAACCCAACCCACCTGCTTCCAGCACGATGCGTTAGGTATTCTACATCCGCGCCTGTGCTTCTTCTAGACTCGGAAGCGTAAGCACTCGTGAAGTTTTCGCTTTAGCTCTGCCAGATTAAAACTCTCCCATGCTTTAAAATTCTCGACTAACAGGGCAATACTAGAGTAGAGGCGCTCGAAAAAAAAAAGTTTTTTTTCAACCCTTAAAATTAAAGATAATGCTTAGGCTTAACAAAATTTAAATTTGAAAATCACAAAAAAAAAATACAAATGTAAAATGTATAGATTTCATCCTTTAAAATTTAAGGCAACATCGAATTCCAACCAAGATTTTCGAATTTCATTCGATCAAATTACACTACAAGCCAAGTTATGAGAAGCCAGTAGCCCCCAAAGCATGCTCACCCCATCTCCAATAGTTGTTGCATCAGGTTCATCATATCTCATCTATTTTATTAAGCTCAAGTTTTCTCATGCCACGTGTCACTCTCTTTAGCTAATCTCTTCTCTTCCTCCTCTAGCCACGTGGCAACGCTTTACAAAGGGCCAGACTATGCATGGTGAGGGCAGCACAGTAGCAGCAAGGCGGGTGTAGAAATAGTTAACCTTAATGAGCTTTTATCAATCATTTTCACCATGGAACAATGAAGATAAAATTCCCCCTCCTTTAAAAAAAATAAATTGGTAATATAAAACACGCATATTCTTCATACTTTCAACCATTATAACTATTTCCTCTCTTTTTTTGGAAACGGTTCTTCTCCTATCAATCTAAAGTGAAGGTTTTTCAATTTCAAACAACTTCTAGGTTAAAGCAAATAACATGTGTACTCCCAAAACTTGGAGCCATACTCAAACATTTTTGACTAGTTGGCATTTGGTGTTTTGTTGAATTTGTCTTTAAAGGTGAAACTCTAACATCACCACTTTTTCAAGCATCTTGACATGTAGATGTTTGTTTGAGGGGTTGAGCATTCACAAACATCCTCAATGTTTTGTGATAGATATAAGTAATTATTTAGCATGGCGGGAGGGAGGGGGAGAGAGAGAGAGAGAGAGAGAGAGAGAGAGAGAGAGAGAGAGAGAGAGAGAGAGAGAGAACCTAGCTTTATAACATCGCTAGCTTGTTTAATTATTCCAAATAAGTGCCCTTATATTTTCCTCTCACCCAATCATGCATGACCTATTAATTCACGTTCTTTGTGCCATCATGTCTTTTCAAGATCATTGTTTTTTTGTCAAATGGTAGTGCTTATTTCTTATATGAATGATTAGAATATATTTGCCATCTTAGATGAATTCAATTCTCATTCAATTATTCACCAAATAAGTGCCCTCAATTTGCCATCTTAGCTGGTGAATTCAATTGTTCAAGGAATTTTGTAAGGAAAAGATGGATATGTTCTATGTTTCCAACAGCCTTTTAGGGCTTTTGATCAAATAGAAAATTTTTCCTGACCCCTTTACTTTGATCACAAAAATAATTAACTATAGGTGCTTGGTGTTCATGGTGGCCCAAAAATGAAGCTCCATGTTATACTTCTATATAAATCTCTTTCCATATATCTACTATTTTCTTTCTTTATTTTTGTAAAGTACAAAAGGACATGCTTAGTCATATAGCATAAATGCATTTCAATAGGGACCATAGATTTGGGTATTTTATGGCAAATAAAAGAGTTTACATAGGTAATTTTTCTTGAGAAAGCGTGTATGTGTGTGTGTGTGTGTGTGTGTGTGTGTGTGTGTGTGTGTGTGTGTGTGTGTGTGTGTGTGTGTGTGTAAAAATGAAAAATCAAAGTGACTATAGTGTGGCTCTAGTAGGCTTAATTGATCTCAAGTCGATTGGGAACATTGATAATTTCGGCCAAAATTTGTTCTATAGTTTAAAGCCTCTAATATATGTAAACACACATAATATTGGACTTGTAGATGATCGAATTGAGAATCGATTGAGACCAATGCGACCTTTGATTTAGTTGTCTTTAAACATCTAGAAGCATGTAGTGGTTGGTTTCCATGCGGCCTAAACCATAGGGAAACATCCTTAATAAGATTCAAACATCCTTCTCTAGTTGTTCAACCACCTCCATCAGGGGTCCACATGGCTTGGTGAGGCATAATGTGTGCACCCTTAATATCATTGGAAACTCGTTCATTACTAGCTTTTTAACAATCTCTAAATATGCAGGAAACATTGTAAATGAGTTTCCAATCTTATTAAGGGTCGTACACTCTTAATATGATTGGAAACTCGCTAGAATAGGGTCCATATAGCCTTCACTAGAATAGGGTCGGACACCCTTAAGAAGATTGGAAATTCATCCTATGGTTGTTCAACCATCTCCAAAACTTGTGTTTTAAGACATGTACTATGATTTTCCACAATGATATTGTAGTGAACTTGTAATATCCCAAGTGCATCATTATAGGCATCCTAACCTATCAAAATCATACATTTTAAATTTTGGTGTAAGATAATTTCTTCTTGCCTTTTCTTTTTTAGCTCTAATCGTGGAAGGTTTTCAAGAAAACGTTTCATATGAAGTTCTCTAGCCTTGGATGGTTTTCAAGAAAACATTCCATATGAAATCCTCTATTATAGCTTCAATCATGCCACCCTTGAACCATGTAATAGTTGGGGTTAATGAAGTCCTTTAACCTTGGATGGTTTTCAAGAAAAGTGTAAAGCATCCATAAATTTTTACCTCACGCACACATAGCATGGCTCGCACAATGTGAAATATATATGATCACTTTAGCCAAGTTTTATCAATAATGTCATGTTATGGTAAAACATCTGATTAATTTACATAAGTTTTATCAATAATGTACAGTCATGTCCATGCATGTAATTAAAGGTTTCATCCACATCATAGTGCCTAAGGCCCCATCCTTCATAATTAACTCCTCATATGAGTTGTTAATTAGCTCATTAATTAGGTGGTTTATTTTCCTCACTTGCGTCTGTGTGATTTATTTTCCTCAAGGAGGAATAATCACATGCAAAATAGCTCATCGTCATATCTACTAAAACACTACTACAAATGGTGGGATGATCACTCTCTCAGAAGTCTTATTTGTGCCAAGCATAAAAAAGAACTTTTGCTGTCAGTCTCTTCCATTGCTAGGACAAGACTAGTGGTCAAATTCGTTGATGTGGCAGTGTGTACTATTCATGATCGGAGTGATGGAGACATCACTATGGTATCCGATACTCTAAGCCATGGGCTTTACAGAGGTTAGACATGTATGAGAGATTAGCACATAATGCTTGTTCAGTTACTATCACACATGCTATGATGAGTGACGCAGAGCTATGGCATGTCCTCTTTGGTCACCTGAATTTTGGTAGTTTGTTTCACCTTAAAAGGCAAGAGATGGTGTCATAGCTGCATGTTAGGGATGCATTTTAGGCAAGAATATGCAATAAGAATCATTCCCAAAAAATGGATTAGTTAATGGCATCTAGAAATTAAAACTTATATACACAATGATGTATATGGTCTTCTGAGAACATCATCGATGGAGGGATATCTTTACTTTGTGACTTTTATTGATTAACTACTCCAGGCACACTTGGGTGTATCCATTGAAGGCCAAGTCAGAGGTGTTTACATGCTCTAGACATTTTGTTTCTATGACTGAGAATGTGTCTACATGTAAAGTTGGCACCCTTCATCCAGATCGAGGGGGAGGGAGTATATGTCAAAGCAGTTTCATGTATATATGGCTAAATGAGGCATAAAACATCAATGCACAGTGCGTTATAAATAGTGTGGTTGAGAGGAAGAATAAATCTTCATGGAGATGGCACATTGCATGGTTAAAGGCCACGATTTGCTGCATGTTTATTGGTTTAAGGTAGTTATGTGTGCCACTTATTTGCTATAAACACATGCCCCACCAAGGCCTTACAAACAATTACCCCTTTTAAATCCTGGAATGGCAAGACGCCCTTTGTGGCTCATTTGTATGTTTTTTATTATCTTTCTTATGCTCTTATGCTTAATCAACAATGCAATAAGCTAGATGATAAGGTGGTAAAATCTATTTTTCTGGGATATAGCTTAGGAAAAACAAAGGGTATAGAAGCTACCATTTAGCCACCACCACAAAGAAAATTTTGGTGAGAGTAGAGATCTTGTCTTTGTTGAGAACTCAGTTCAACCCATTCTTTTATGTTTTTTTTTTAAAAAATGTATGCTCATAGGACATCTTTGATACACTCCTATCTTTATACAATGTCAGGTAGCCACATATGGAGCAAATGAATGCTCCAAAAGGTCTTGCAAATCAGCCCATAGTGGCTGAAAATCGGCTCAAATTTCAACCCATAGAACAGGCTCTTAATGATGCAATTATCGATGATATAGTGGTGGATAAGAAAAGGGAAGCCATACAGGTGTCCAAGAGTATGCCAAAATGGTTGGTGCAGACATTGTCGGGTAGCAAATTAGCTACTCCTTTACCTATACCTAGCAAGATGACACGTGCAAGTTTATCATCATGTATCTTATTCTTTTATGGATCATGCTCTTGCCAGTATATCTGCAATAAAGAGGAACGTGTTTCCTTTGAGGAAGTAAAGGAAAATTATCATTGGTGGTGGATGTAGGCCATGTAGGATGAGTATGACTCAATCCTCAAAAATGACACTTGGTGCCTTATGGTAAAAATGCCATTGGTACAAAGTGGGTTTATAAGCTTTAGTGTAAAGCTAATAGTAGCATTGATATTACTGCAAGGAAAGGATTTTTACAAAGGGTAATGCTCAAAATAAAGGGTATAGATTATGATGAGACCTTTGCACCCACACGATCATATGACTACGATCAGGTGTATTATTGCATTGGCAACACATCATGGTTAGAATGTATAATCAGTTGGATATCAACACTATAACACATCGAGAGCGTAGCAGCATTTTTGCATGGTTTTTTGAAGAAAAATATCAGGGGTTTTCATGATGCTCAGCAGCGATATATCGCTCCTTTGTAACTCTTTTTTGCTAGCTATAGCAGTGCAATATCGCTACCCAGTAGTGTTTTTTCGTTGCTCAACAGTGAAAAAGTGCTACTCAGCGCAGCGTCTATAGCAATGAAAAAGCGTTGCAATACTATTAAAAAAATCCCGCGTCTTTTGCTGTCGCGTAGTTTTATCTTTTTTTAATATACAATAAACTTGTACTTTGAGTTTTTTAACACGTTTTTGCCCTTATCTATCACTTCTACCTCTCCTACCCTATCCTCCTCAAGATCAAGCAAGGTATGTCTACTATTTTCCTTCATTTCCTATGCAAACAAGCTTTCCATTAAAGCTTTCTTGTGAGTAATTCCCTTCTCTTTCTTCTCTTTCTTCTCTTTTAAGTTTTTCTTTTCTTCTTTTTTCCTTCTCATTGAAGCTTGACCCTAACCCTAGCTCCCACATAGAAACCCTAATAAAGAGATTTGATGGAGAGCTCTCTATCAAAGCTCTCTATTATGTTTTCTATTTAGAAGCTAGGATTGTGGTTAAGCTATAATGAGAAGGAAAAAAGAAAGATTCAATAAGTTAGGGTAAAATCTTTCATTAAGATTTCTATTAAGATTAGGGTTTTGTATATGCTTTCTATTAGGATTAAGATTAGGATTACTAATACTTTTTTTCTTTATTTGGTTTGATTTCGTAGGTTATCCATACATACACGTCCCATAAGGTAAGAGATCTCTCCCTTTTATATTTCCTCTCTTATGCTTTTACATGTTATAGGGTTTGTAAGTTTTAGGATTTGTTATTTTTTCTCCCCTACATGGATAGCATAGCTCCTCTCTAGAGATGGCCATATGCTTTAGCCTCATGTATGAGGCTAGTGTATAAAGCTTATGCATTAGCCTTATGCATAAGCCGCATACATAAGGGTAGTGCATAAACCTCATGCATAAGACATTGCATTACCAAATGTATAAGCCTCATGCATGAGGCTTATACATAAGGTTTATGCATGAGACTTTGCATAAAGCCTCATGCATAAGCCTCATGGATAAAGCTTATGCATTAGCGATAAGCATCTATGTATAGCCTTATACATAAGATTATGCATGAGGCTTATGTATTAGCCGTATGCATAAGCCATGAATAAAGCCATACATGAGGCTTATGTATAAGCTATGAATGGGTAGCCTCGTGCAAGCTATGAATGCTATGCAACATGAGCCTTATGCATAAGGCTTATGCATTGGGCGAGTGCAACCTAGGCATACACGTAGCTACCAGAATGCACCGCAAGCTCCCATTACATGCCGGGTGCTACCATTACATGCCGGGTGCTACCATTACATGCCGGTAGCTACCTACGCATGCCAAGTAGATTCCTATGCATGCCGGTAGCAACCAACACATGCCGGTAGCTTCCTACGTATGCCGGTAGCAACCAACGCATGTCGGTAGCAACGTACACATGCCAATAGCTTCCGACACATGCCGGGTGCTTCCAACACATGTCGATAGCAACCTACGCATGCTGGTAGCTTCCTACACATGTCGGGTGCTTCCAATGCACGTCGGTAGCAACCAACGCATGTCGGTAGCAACCTATGCATGCCGGTAGCTTCCTATGCGTGCCGGTAGCAACTTTATATCATGGCTCAGTTAAGAAGTAGTCTCAAAAATGGCCACTTCAAGCTGCGAAGCTGAGTATAGAATAACTTTTACAGTGATTGTAGAGTGTGTATAGCTCGAATGCCTTTTGGCAAATCTTGATGTTAGGACAGTAGTCACCCACCTCCATCTTCACTGATAGCCAAAGTGCGTTAGCCATTGTGAGGAACCCAATGTTTCATGCTCACATAAAGCACATTAAGGTTCATATCATTATGTCAAGAGAGGCTCATTGTAAGAGAGATTAGCTTGGCTTATATCTCTACACATGATAATGTAGTAGATGTAAGCCCAACAGGGCATGCAGTGATAGACTCAACCATGTTTCCAAGAGATAAAGATATAGAGAGAGAGGGGAGAGAGAGAAGGGAATAGGGATCTTGCACAATATACCACACTGAGCAGGGAACAGGCCCTGCCCCCTTTCAGGAATTTATTCAGGAACAATCCATGGGCACACTGGCTAGGATCAATACAATCAATGAATACAAAACAAACAGATATGTCGATGTAGGATATCCATGTTGATGTCGATGTTGGGGCACGAGATCTCTGATACCGAGCACACAATGGGGATGACCCACAAGTATCTCTCACCGGGCTAGTACCAAATCCAATATCCAAAGCCAACAAATCCAATTCTAATGAATGCAAGTCCAAGTCCAAGTCCAAGTCCAGATCCAGATCCATGTCCAAGCTATATTTCTAAGTTCCATGTTCATGTCCAAGTTCCATGCCCAATCTCTATGTCCAAGTCCTCCATGTCTATACTCCATGTCCAAGCTCTATGTCCAAGTCCTCCATGTCCAAGCTCTATGTCCAAGTTCATATCCAAGTCTAGTTCAAGTAGTCCAAGTTCCCATGAGTAATCTCCATAACTCCTACAACCTTCTCAATGAAGAAAACCTTCCCATGAGTAATCTCCATAACTCCTACAACCTTCTCAATGAAGAAAACCATGGAAAAGCTCTTTCTGGCACGAAAACTGATATAAAACTTGTTTTAATGGTTTTTGGGTGATAAAAACCTCCAAAAAGTAATTTTTGGGGTTTTTGGAGCAGTTTAAGGGTTTCTAAAATTTCTATTTGTACATGTCTGTATAGCTTCGTACAGCTCCATACACACATCCATATCGCCCATGTATATGCTCATACAAGTCTAGGGCTGACCGTACATCTGAAAAGCAAGTTGGAGAAGGTGTTGATGGCGAAGAAGAAGCTCTCCATGATCATAATGATGCCCACACACACTCCACGATCTCCTTCATGATGCTACAAGAAAAGTTCAAGCCTTTTTATACTTGGGAAAGCCTTTCTGTTTGTCAAAAAGCGATGCTTTTGCTTTGCTTTTTCCTTTTACTTTGCTTTTGGTCTTTTTAATAGTAAAATATTACTTAACTTTAGTCAAAAGTTCTTGTTTTTCTTTTCTAGCTTCAGGGCTTGCTTTTTGGCCCTGGAGCTACGTTTTGAAAAAACGACTTTTAGGTTTTTGGTGGTCTGGCTTAGTCTCCTCTTTCCAATGGTGCCCTTGGCTCGCGGTCAACCCTATTTAACTTTTTGCTTTTTCCTACTTTTTGACCAAGAATGGTGCTTTTTTGTAATCAAACCTTATGGACCCTGTCCCCATGTCTTCTGCCACCTTTCTGGTGTCTGGGCATGGGTTTCATCATGTGAAATAGAGCTAGGAGGGCCAAATAGCTACATTTCCTCCTTGTCATATGTCCTCAACTACGGATTGCAAGTGTTCCAAGCACCTCCATGTGTTCCATGTATATCTATGTGTTCCAAGTACATCATGTTCATCCATATGTTTCAAAGTACATCAAGTACAATCCATATGTTTCAAAGTACATCAAGTACAATCCATATGTTTCAAGGTACGTCAAGTACATCCATATGTTTCAAGGTACATCAAGTACATCCATATGTTTCAAGGTACATCAAGTACATCAATATGTTTCAAGGTACTAGCCCCATCTGGTGAGCTTGTGCATCTGGTCTTTCCCCATATCTGTAGTTTCATATGCTCATCTGGAAATATCTCAATGCCTTTTCTTTGACTGATGTCCTTGTTCTTGATGGTATATCTTCATGGCCTGTCACATGTGTTAGATAAAATAAATGCATACTTACCTCCTGCAAAAACTAGACACGATCTAGTCAACAAACAAGTATGTATCATTCGCGTCTACTCGGTATTCCAAGTACTAGCTAGGTAGTCTGGAGCCCAGTGGACTATCAGATGCCATAAATCCAAGCATTGTCCATACATCAAAAATAGCACACAGTGTCAAAGAAATTCAAACATACATCAGTATGCAATGCACAAGTAATGATCTTCCAGTTCCTAGATTGTCCTATCCAGTTTCATCAAAACCATGATGAGCCATTTGGCCACTAGGACCACTTAGACTATCCTCAAGGCCATTTGGTCACTAGGACCGCCCTCAAGAGTTCTTCCATAGTCATCTGGGCCATCTGGTCACATTGACCGCCTAACTATGAGATCCAATACAGTCATATGGGCCATCTGGTTGCAACCGCCCGACTGTGAAATCCAATACAGTCATCTAGGCCATCTGGTTGCAATGACCGCCCGATTGCGAAATCCAATACAGACATTATGGGCCATTTGGTCGCAACAATGATTGCTTGATTTTGAAATCAAATGTAGTCATCTGAGCCATCTAGTCGCAAATGACAGCTTGACTACAAAATCCAATGCAGTCATCTTGGCCATCTGGTCGCAATGATCTCCCAACTGCAAAACCCAATGCAGTCATCTAGGCCATCTAGTCACAATGACTACCCTGACTTCGAAGTCCAATATATCTAGCATTGTTGCCATCTAATGGGTCATCTGGCATTGTTGCCTCCCATATACAAATCTCATTCTAGCATCATTGTCGTCCAATGGGTCATCATCTGGCATCATTGCCACCCATATACAAATCTTGCTCCTTGGGCTATTTAGCATCGTTTCCACCCAACTAGAGCATGTCCAAGTAACCATTAATGATCAATTCTTGTCCAATACATATACAATGAAGAGGGCTAGAGCCACAATCCCTCCCTCTTGAATTTGTCTTGAACACAACACGTACTTCAAATACATCTGGACCAAACACTTCCTCATAAGCTTGAAGTAAATCTGCATAGTCCTTGAAGTACTTCCCTAGCTAGCATCCATTTTGCATCAATAGTCAATAATTCTCGAAGTCTGAGAGAAACTTTCTAACCTCTGTCTTTCCTCTTTTTCTCACATAATGAAACACAATCTGTTCTTGCTTTTCCATTCCTAATGGATCCTTCAATACAAGCTCCTTTGGGAGTAACCCTATACATAGTTTCCATAAAATGTCATGGAAGGCATTATATATCCTCCAATGATTTGAAAGGTTCAACCAATGACATACATGGTTGATCTTTTTGGTATCATGAAAAAGATCCATATACTGGTCATTCCCTAACTTTGGCAATCCAATCCATAACAATAATCTCCCATAGAACATTCAATGGGTGCAATAGTCTTGCTAGTGTTTGTCGATCAAACGTGACCTTTTAACAAACCAAACATTCTCAAACCATAAAGTTTAATGTCCTTTTTTTCATAGTAGGCCAATAGAAATAGCTCTCTCATAGCTTAAAGTGTAGTCAAGGTGTCTCTATGCCCCATATAGGAAGGCGCATGGAACTCTTCCATTACCTTGTCCTCAATTCCTTGTGTCGTACATATCTTGGGTTTGCATCATAAGAAAACCCTTCTTGATGACATAAGAAATCACCAAATCTCTAATTTGCAATTTGTTCCAAAACATCT
This sequence comes from Cibotium barometz, assembly GCF_041138505.1. Taxonomy (NCBI): domain Eukaryota; kingdom Viridiplantae; phylum Streptophyta; class Polypodiopsida; order Cyatheales; family Cibotiaceae; genus Cibotium; species Cibotium barometz. Next base: position 12,071,369 of record NC_141047.1, read on the forward strand.
TTGAAATCCTCTTTGGTAGCATAAGCATCCTTCATCAAAGTGAAACCCATATATGGTAACCCATAGAAACTGCATGGCTCAAGGGTCTCTGAGATAATGCATATGCTTCCTTGTTGTCTTTGACATTCATAGGCCATAGCATGGCCTTCTTGGTTCAATACTATTCCAATACAAACTCATCATGTTCAATCACATGAAGATCTAGAATAACCAACACTAGTCCTTTGCTAGTGTAAAGTCTCAATGCTTCAAAAGAGTTCTATTTCAGCTTTGGTCCATAGAGATTCCATGGCTTTATATGTCAAAACATGCAATGGGATAAGCACCACTACAAACCACTTGTCGGGCTTCCTGGTATGGTGTCAATCTAGTGTTCTTTTGATCTCTCTGGCTTCTTGCTTCGGCTTGATAGAATAATTTACAACCATATGTCCCTTGTTTCCTCATGGAAAACACTTCCCTTCTTTGGCATATTCTTCATGTTGCTCGAGGGACAATCTTCTTCGAAAAAGTGGGGGTTTGTCTCCACTCCCATCCTTCTTCTCTCAAGAGAATCAGCTTCATGATGGGGATCGGTCTTTAAACTTTTTCTTTTGAGATGGATTCCAATTGTCATTCTTTGTCTTGCCGTCCATCCAAGGCATGCACAAGGCCTCGGTTTTGCAAATCCATATCTTGAGCTTCTTCCAATGTCTTTGGTCCCACAATGTAAATTGCTTGCATAAGCTTAGGTTGCAATCCATTCACAGACTTATGCATTTCCATTAGTGATGGAATGGGGTAATAAGAAGTAAACTTCAAAAAAGACTGCTAAAAAGTTGTTAAGGTATGATGCCACATTCTCACCAACTTTCTTCTTTACCTCATCCCATTCCTTTTGCACATCAGCTTCAAAGTTTGTGAGTAAAAACTTCTTGTTGAACAAAGTCTTGAAGTCACTCCCCACGTCTTCATCTTGGTCCCTTATTGTATTACTTTTAGCCACCAATTCAAGGCGGCATCCTTCAAATGCATACGAACCATGCGAAGCTTTAACTTTTCGGAGTAGTTGTCACCTCCAAAAGTAGCATCAAATTTCTTGACAAAGGATAAAGCTTTTTGGGTATCCTACTTTCCATGAAAAGCATCAAACTTGATGCTCTTCTCTCTCGGCTTGAAGTCCATCTTGCCGGTTGATGTAATTTCCTTTGCCTTTCTTTCCCTCACCTGTCCCGAAGAAGTTGCATCTAGAAAAAAGTTGGCCTAGGAATAGCCTCCCTGTTTTCTCCACAAGAAATAGATTGGGTAGCTCTAGATCCTTCTGCAATGGTAACTCCTTTGTCTCATAGATAATCTTTCGCAGATTCCACTCCTTCGGTCTTGGTGGCTTGTTCTTTGATAAAGTAATCAAATATCTAAGACCTTCTTTGGTCATGTTGACTCTTGGTTCTTCAAGCAAGGAATTTTTTGAAAAATCATATGAATTGCTAAAAGTCATGGTACTCTTATGATGACCTTGGTTCCCATCAAGAATTTATGTATCAACCTCATAGTTGTTCCCTTCATGAGGCCATTGGTCTCCTTCTACTTTGGACATGGCTCAAACACCCCATTGAGAAAGTTTCTTCAAGAGAAATCCTACTCTGATACCACTGTAAGCCCAGCGGGGCGTGCAATGACAGACTAAACCATGTGTCCAAGAGATAAAGATATAAAGAGAGAGGGGAGAGAGAGAAGGGAATAGGGATCTAGCACAATACACCACACTGAGTGGGGAACAAGCCCTGCACCCTTTTAGGAATTTATTCAAGAACAATCCACAAGCACGCTAGCCAAGATCAATACAATCAATGAATACAAAACAAATAGATATGTCAATGTAGGATATCCAAGTCGATGTCAATGTCGAGGCATGAGATCTCTGATGCCAAGCACACCATGGGGATGACCCATAAGTATCTCTCATCTAGCTAGTAACAAATCCAATGAATCCAAGTCCAAGTCCAGATCCATGTCCAAGCTATACGTCTAAGTTCCATGTTCATGTCCAAGTTCCATGCCCAAGCTCTATGTCCAAGTTCATATCCAAGTTCAAGTAGTCCAAGTTCATATCCAAGTCCAAGTTCAAGTAGTCCAAGTTCCCATAAGTAATCTCCACAACTCCTACAACCTTGTCGATGAAGAAAACCATGGAAAAGCTCTTTCTGGCAAGAAAACTGATATAAAACGTGATTTAATGGTTTTTGGGTGATAAAAACCTCCAAAAAGCAATTTTTAGGGTTTTTAGAGCAATTTTAAGGTTTTTAAAATTTTTAGGGTTTCTAAATGTCCATATACAGCTCCGTACATGCGTCCATATCACCCATGCATATGCCCATACAAGTCTAGGCCTGACCATACATCTGAAAAGCAAGTTGGAGAAGGTGTTGATGGTGAAGAAGAAGCTCTCCATGATCATAATGATGCCCACGATATCCTTCATGATGCTACAAGAGAGGTTCAAGCCTTTTTATACTTGGGAAAGCCTTGCTTTTTGACAAAAAGTGATGCTTTTGCTTTGCTTTTGTCTTTTACTTTGCTTTTAGTCTTTTTTAATAGTAAAATAGTACTTAACTTTAGTCAAAAGTTCTTGTTTTTCTTTTCTAGCTTCACGGCCTTGCTTTTTGGGCCTAGAGCTGCTTTTTCAAAAAGCGGTTTTTAGCTTTTTGGTCTAGCTGAGTCTCCTCTTTCCAATGGTTCTTTTGGCTCACCGGTCAACCCTGTTTGAGTTTTTTGCTTTTTCTTGCTTTTTGACCAAGAATGGTGCTTTTTTGTAATCAAACCTTATGGACCCTATCCCCGTGTCTTCTTCCACCTATCTGGTGTCCAGGCATGGGTTTCATCATGTAAAATAGAGCGGCCAAACAGTTATAGTAGATATATTCACAAAGGCTCTCGCTCGTGGAGAGAAGTTCAAAGCTTTTCGTTACATAGTGGATAGGCCTATCCATCTTCAATTCTACATCTGGTTGCGCGAGGACTGCTCCTACTACTATTGCATTGGCATCCATGTGCACATGGAAGATCAACTCCTCCCAATTCGGGGTGATGAGTACTAGAGCGTGCACTAGCATGTGTTTGAGGAAAGTGAAGGCTCTCTCTTTATCTAGGCCCTAATGGAAGGGAACATCCAAATGGAACATGCGATAGATTGGAAAACAGATATCTGCATACATGCGGATGAACTGGTGTTGGTAGTCTATATGCCCAAGCAATTCCTACATGCTTTTAGGATTAGATGGAGGTCTTAATGTGAGAATAACAATGATCTTGTCTGCGATTCAAAGAAAGACCATCTACTGAGATGATGTGACCCAGCAAGGCACCATGACCCACCAAGAAGTGGCACTTGAAAGGATTAAGGAAAAGATCCGATACCTTGCACTTCATGAACACCAAAGTGAGTTGAGGTACGTGTTCCTCTTGGCATGCCCTTTTTCTCACTGAAGTTAGAGAATTCATCCCAAAAGATGCGTAAGAAATCATTCAAATACTCCTAAAAAGTCTTGGTGGCAGTCCTCTAGAAGGAAGCTGGGGCATTGCAAAGACCAAAGGTCATATGTTCCCCACTGTGTGTGACAAATGTTTTCTTGAGCTAATCCTTGTTATCGATCACTACGTAGGTGTAGACACTGAACCCATACATGAAGGAATAAGCACATGGCCAGCCACATCTTCCAAAACCCGCTCTAGGAAGGGCAAGGGAAACCCATCTTTGATTGTGCAATGATTGAGGGGTTGGTCTAAAGTCTACACATATCCTGATCTTGTTGGTCTTATTCTTGGGAATTACCACTACAAGTGACAACCACTCGGAGTGCTAAATGGGAACAACGATACTTGCCTTTTCCATCTTGTCCAGCTCTTTCTTCACCACTTGTCAATATTTTGGATTCATGTAGTAGTAGATGTCCTTCCTGATTGGCTGACTGCCTTCTTTTAGTGGAATTGTGTGAGTACAAATGATTGGATCTATCCCTAGGAGATCCTTGTAATTCCATGCAAACACATCTTGGTGTTGTCTGAAAAAGTTTGTGATTCTCTGAAGAGTGGAAGAGTCCTCCCAGACCCAAGCTGCCCACGAAGATGAGGTGTGGCCCCTCTATTGTGCCGAGGTTCAGCTCTCTCACCTCCTCGTGGGGTAAGTGGTGGTTGGAAGAGAAGCTATGCCTAGTGCTGCTTCATGGAGAGATAAGGGGTCATGGGCTGGGGTGATGTCCACAAGGAAATCACTAATGTGGTCCTGCCCATCGGTTATCTCTTCTACTAGCAATGCTTCCTCCCTAGCCTTGAGGTGCTCTACCCGCCTCTCCTTGGCAAATGCATCTGGGGAGGGGTTATAGGCGCCTTTGATGACTCCCCTTGAGAGACCTTTCTAGGTTGTCTAGAAAATTCTGGTTCCCCTAGACCTATGACCTCTATCGCTTCCTATTGAGACACTGGTGCTGAAGAGGAGGCCAGAGTAATCAAGGATTCTATCCAATCTCGTACAACTACTTCTATGAGCTCTTCTTCTTGGGACACCTTTTGAATGGGGTGGTCTAGGTCCAACTCCACTATGTCCATCATATTGCACTGGAACCCCTCATAGGAATTTAACCAATTCAATAAAGGTTCTGTCACCTCTCCTTCTGAGCTGAATGAATCCCAAGCCTCATCCCCCCAAAGGGTGGTGCTCCTTGCCATTCATCTATCATGAACTCCAACCAGGGGTTGGCGAGCTTCTTCTCTTCCTCGTTCATTGATTCCTCCCTCCCGAATGGGAATCATGTCATGTAGGGCAGTGCCCCTTACACTCTCATCGGGTCCTTTTTCCAAGGGCAAGGTCATCATCCCCTCGTGGTTGGGGATATGCAAGTTGTTTAGGCCCCAAACATGGATCACTCAAGCTTCCCTCAACCAAGGCCTTCTAATGAGCAAGTTGTAGGCCCCTCTAGCTAGTGGGAGGTCTAACACCACAAAATTCATTTCAAATATTAATCCCTCAAAAGTGATCAAAACTTGCCTGACTAGTCCCAAGGGCATCACTTCCCTCTAGCCTGCCACTCTGATGGCAAAGGGACCTGGCTCGGTAACTCGAAGACCCAAGGCTTTCCTAGTAGCTTAGGCATGATGTTAACATTAGAACCAGTATCCACAATGGCCCTTGTAATTTGAGTTCCTCCCATGGAGACTGGCACCCTCGGGCTTCAGTGAGATCAACCACTCATGGGGCAGTGAGGCATAGGCATACCCTTGCTTGCTTCATGGGCTGTCACCCACTACTACTAGATGTAGTTTTACCCTAAGTTACCTTCCAATCCACCCGGACCAAGCTTAGCAGTTGCTCTCCTATTTCCTGGCTCAAACCACATAGTTGAGGAAGGGTGATTTCCACCTTTGCCCCTGCCAACACTGCCTCCCAACATAAATTTCTAACCTTGTGTTGGGTAGACACCTCACCCGCCTTTGAAGGTATGGTGGTTGGGAGAATGACCAAGTTAGGGGCCACGTCCTTCTCCATGGGTGGTGTTTGAATGAATTCCTCCACGGCCTCCTTATAAGCTTGTTCCACAATGGGGGTGGGTGGACTGCACCATTAGGGAGAGGAGTTGGTGTCTTTGAGGCTCCTTGGGATGGGGTGACGACTACCAATATTGGAGTGTCAGCCTTGGGAGATGGCACCACTGCTTCAACCATGTTAACCAGTGGGGTTTTAGGAAAATCCTAGGTGTAGTGGTCTCGGCACTCCAGACAATGTAGGCATGGGGGTGAGCCCTTTGGTACAGTGCATTAAGCTTGCATGTGGCCACTCCCTCCACAATGGTAGCATATAAGGGGCCAGGTGGGGTTGTTGGGAGGACGATGATTGGGGAACCTTTGGTTAGGCAGAGCCCCATACGTATTTTTAGTGGCCAGAGGTACTGGAGAAGCTACCACATGGACCATCGAGGGTGGGTTTTGATAGGCTTGGGGTGTTTGTGGGGCTGGCATAGGTGGGAGGTATGGTTGATAGGTTAGGAAAGTGCTTGCTTGATATGGGATTTGCATAGGCAAGGGGTTGTATGTTAGTGTTGCTCCGAGAAGAGGGGTATTGGTGCATGCTACCGTGGCTACTTGAACTTCCTATTAATATGATGTGGCCTAGGGGGGTTGAGGGGTTGGTACATAAGTAGCCATGGGGGAGGGAAGTTTTGTGGGGAAGTTAAGTAGGAGGGGCCAGTGGTGACAGGGTTAATATAAGCTTGGGATTGGAGGGTAGCTATTCCTGCCGATTGATGGTTCAAGAAGGGTGTTGGGTTTAGTTGGTGGTTAGGGACTTGAGGAGAAGTTGAAGGACTACTGGTTGGGGTCAACATGTAGACTTCAGCAAAGGGATTAAGTGGAATGTCCCCTTGCTTAAGTTGTTGTTGCATAAGTCAAAGTCCCTTGAGGTAGTAACACTCCTTATCCTCATGGCCCACCTTTGAGCAAAATGAGCAATATTTCTTGGTCGGACAATCAATTGGAAGATGGCCTTGTGAACTACATACCGGGCAATATGGACTCATCTTGGGATCTTTGGCCTTGAGATGCTAGATCTCCTTCCTCTCAGCGCTACCATGGCCACATCCTCTTGCTGTGACCTTTTGAAATCTTCAAACTCCTTCTTGAGCTTGGTAAGCTCATCCAAGGAAGCAGATGTAGAAGCTACCATCGGGGCTAGAGGAACTTTTGGAGGAGCCGAAGACATGCCAAGGATAAGTGGGGACCAAGAGGTACTATGCTCCACCCCATGAGGCAATCATTCTCCAGTTGTGTAGCTCTATCTTGGAAGTCTTGCACGGTGCCTTGGGGTGGAAAGATCTCTCTCATCTTCATTGTCGTTTGAGTAGGGAGTGTGCGAAGCATCCACTGCATGTAGTTTCCAAGATCTTGGGGTAGCCAAGTGACCCAAACTTTAGCTCTTGTGACAAGTTGGGCCACTTACTCCCTGGCCTTCATGGAAAGTTTGTTGAGCTCTTGAGAAATGAGATCAAAGTAGTTCCTAGGCGGAAAGGTAGCCAAGAACCGTATTCTGAGGGTGGCCCAATCCAGGAAGTGGTTGGTGGGGAATTGACTGTACCGCCGCTCTGCACATTCTTCCAACATTGTCGGAAACAAGACCAAGGGTGCATCATCTCGGTCTTGTGTCACACAACATAGTGAGGAACCACCACACATGGTCTTCCGCATCTTTAGTGATTGCACCTTTGAAGGTTGGTAGTTTAACTTACATGCAGTTAAGGAGAGTAGCCAATGGCTTCGGCCCTAGAGCTGCCATAGGGCTAGAAGAGGAAGATGCTAAGGAAAGAGTAAGGAAATGAGAAAGAACCCTACGATGATTAGTTTGAAGGGATGAATTACCTCTAGAAGCTCTAGTCTTGGGGGGAATACATAACACTCCTTTCACCATGATCAAAAATTACCAAAAAAGAAAAGGAATTCTTTTTAAGACTATCCTTGACCTCTAGGAGAGTCCCACCGTGATTGCCAAATTTTATCTTAGTTGTGGATGACTCCATCGGTCCTTGCTAGGGAACTCGCGGGGGAATACCTACACAATAACTATGGTTGGGTTGGGGAAAGGGGAGTGTGGATCCTTTCAGGGGGGAAGTATACCCGCCAAGGCTTGGTCATCCCTCAATGGCTAAGACCTATGATCCACACCATCTATTGTGCTCTTCGACCACCTCCTAGCACCATAGTATCCCCATAGGCCACTCACTCACACCACACACACACACATAGAGAGAGAGAGAGAGAGAACACCTCAATGGCTAAGACCTATGATCCACACCATCTATTGTGCTCTTCGACCACCTCCTAGCACCATAGTATCCCCATAGGCCACTCACTCACACCACACACACACACATAGAGAGAGAGAGAGAGAGAAAACACCACAAGAGAGTAACATTGTATACCAAAAATGTAGAGAGAATGATACACTAAGGAGAGAGTGCTCCCCTTGTCTCCTCCTCCTCTTCTTACAACCCCAAATCCTTCTTGGGTGTCCTCCTCCTCAAAGTTCCAACCCTTCATCATGTTGTGTAGAGGGAAGATCTTCCATCGAGAGAACGATACACTAAGGAGAGAGTGCTCCCCTTGTCTCCTCCTCTTTACAACCCCAAATCCTTATTGGGTGTCCTCCTCCTCAAAGTTCCAACCCTTCATCATGTTGTGTAGAGGGAAAACACCACAAGAGAGTAACATTGTATACCAAAAATGTAGAGAGAATGATGCACTAAGGAGAGAGTGCTCCCCTTGTCTCCTCCTCCTCTTCTTACAACCCCAAATCCTTCTTGGGTTTCCTCCTCCTCAAAGTTCCAACCCTTCATCATGTTGTGTAGAGGGAAGATCTTCCATCGAGAAAATGTAAATGTGCTCAAAGAGGATCTCACCCTACCTTGGGAAAGGGAGAGGGGTGCTCCATCCATGAGTATACTTGGCCAAAGATGTGGCCATGCTTATTCGTCAAGAAAGGTGGATAGTACTCAATGAATAACCCTCTGTTATAACGAAGGGGTGTACCACTCATGAGTACCTTCACAGTTGGCCATGCACATCATAAGTTCATTTGGTAGTTGGAGGACCTGATGGGTTGGAGATGTCGGAGGGCACCAATGGTGACAGCGCGGTCAGAGTGTGGTCACGAAGGTCGAAGGTGATAGTGAGAGGAGTTTCTCTTGGTGAAGTGTGGAGGACCTGGCTTGGAGATGATAGTGGTCATGGAGGGCGGAGGTGATAGTGGGAGGAGTTTCTCTTGGTGGAGTGTGGAGGACCTAGCTTCCTATCCACACAACACAATCTACTAAGCGCTTTCCCATAGCATGCACTTGCGTAGTTCGTAGGAGTTAGTTTGGGTTGCCCAGAGATGTCCATGATTCATAGGAAATAATATTGTGACTTGCTCCACAATCTAGTAATCCTAATTTTGTGAGGGATGTGCAGCCCATGGTCATGTGTAGCCATAGCCTAGCAGGCTTTACTTCCCACTCTTCCTCATCTTCAATTCCCACAACTCGTGCCATGTTGACTTGCAACACTTGGCATCTGTGTTAAATTTTTTCTCATGTTCTTTAGCTTCTTTGATAGCTTGTTTTTACATTTCTCTTTTTAATTTTAGTTGTTCTTGGGTGGCATGAATGCTTTTCAATTGTTCCTATGTTAATTGTCCAAAATATCAATGGACTTTGTTGCCATTAACAAAGGTCTCCATAGGAATTCCATTTAACATTTCCAATTGAACCGCACCACTCTTGGAGAGTTTTAGAATTTTGTAAGGTCCTAAGCCTCAAAGCTTAAGTTTCTTATTTCCCTTTTTGATGTTATACATTAACACTAAGTTACCCACATGGAACTTACATTGTTTTATATCGGCATCAAACCAAGGTTTTCATTGGCGTTTCTGTATCCACATTCCAATCAACACATATAGTCATGCTTCATCCAACTTCTCTAATTCAACCAATTGTTATGAAGATTAGGAGCCACAAGATTTGCATCTTTTGCTACCCGTATAAGTTCAAGATCAACAATTCAATTGCAATTATAACATCAAGGCCATATACTAAGCGAAAAAGTTCCATGCTAGTATCTATTTTGTAAGCCATTCAATAAGCCCAAAGAGTACCAAGAAGTTTAAGTTCCCAGTCTGAGTGTGATGCCTCTACAATCTTGGTCAAGATCAAACAAAGGAACTCATTGGTGCTTTCAACGTGCCCATTTTCCTATGGATAATAAGGTGATGATTTCTTATGGTTCACCATGAACTCTTCCAAAACAAGAATGTCACTACCTCATTTATGAAATGGGTTCCTCTATCACTTAAAATTTCTAGGGGATAGTAAAGCGTGTGATAACATTTTCATACAACAAAGACTTGGCAGTTGACCTATCATCGGCCTGCACGGTAGCCCTAGCTTTTGCCCATTTGGTGCAATAAGCAAGTGGCTACAATGATATAGCAAGCTTTTATATAGCGAGCTGCTAGACTTATGGGGCCTACGAAATCAATGCCCCACTTGGAAAATGTCTATAAGGGCATGATAAAGGTTAAGGGCATGCGATCTTTGTTTTGAGTCACCAAAAATCTTTGACATACATCACATCTCTTGATAAATTCAGCTGTATCACTAAAAAGGGTATGCCACCACATCACAACTTAAATGTTTTTGTGTGAGGTGATTTCTTCAACAAAGTGGCCTAGAATTTCATTGTAATGGTCCTTATGAATTCATAGCCTCAAGATATCATCTTTGCCTCATCTCAATACAAATTGCCAGGTATAAGTGTGCATGGAGATATTGCCTTGATCAACTTACGAGCTCGATCAAGAGTGATATCTTTATCCATTGGTAAGCTAGTGGACAAGAAATGAGCTATTTCATGGCTCTAGTCTAGTATTATACTTAAGTGAAATAGGCATGCATCAGGAAAATCATTCTCCACTCCTATGGAAAGTTCTCCATTTGGAATTCTAGGTAAATGATTAGCTAGAACATGCTAGGAGCCTTTTCTAACTATCATTGTAAAATCAAATTCCAGAAAAATTAGCAACCATTGCGAGTGATCCACCCAGTAGCACAAGGCTTGTTCACCAAATACAAAAGTGCTTATGGGGTCAACAAAATACATGAACTTATTGGCTAAAAGGTAATGTCTAAACTTCTTCACTGCATATAACATGGCCAAGTTTTTTTTTGCATCATTGAGTTGCTTGCTTGCATAGCACATAGGAAACTCCATGTGGTTTTCCCCTGGTTACCAATGGTAAAAGCTAATCCATAAATGTGCACATGAAAAATTGCTTCCCATCTTGGTGGTCTAAGTATTGGAGCTGAAGACAATGCCATATTTAGCTTCTGGAATGTCTCTTCACCTTCTTCCATCCATTCAAAGGTAATGAGAAATCTATATAATGGTCAAGTGAGGTCTACATACATGAAGATAAATCTTTGGTAATATCCATAATGTCTCATTAACCTTCGGACACCCATGAAGTTAAAAGGGGTCATGGAAGTTTTATGATAACCTTAATTTTACTCTCACCAGTGGGGATATACCATTCTTGGAAACAATGTGTCCAAGAGTTACTCCATGGCATACCATGAACTATCACTTCTTTGGGTTTAGAGAGATGCGATACAATCTATATAGCTCAAATACTTTCATCATAAAAAATCTAGGTGTTCTTTCTGAGAGGAATTAACACACAGATCATCCATGAATACTTCTAAACATTTTCTCAGAAGTTCTTTGAAGGTTGTACTCCATCAGTCTTTTAAGGAGTGTTTCTAGAGCATTAGTAAGGCCAAAAGGCATGACTCGATTACCAAAAATGCTGCACTAATAGAGCAAAGGATGTCTTATGTTGGTCCTTAGCATCAATCGTGACCTGATTATATCCTAAAAATCCATCAAGAAAACTATAAGCCTCCTTGCCTACGAGTACTCTATCAAGGACATCCTCTGTGAAAGGAAGTGGGAAGATATTCTTTACTGTGGGAGTGTTGAATTTTTTAAGATCAATGCAAACCCTAAGGTTGATGTTTTTCTTTGTCACCACCACAATCGAGGATACCCACTCTCTGTGTTCAATCTCATAGATGAACCCTACGTCCAAAAGTTTTTGAATTTCCTCTTTGATAAGCTGGGCATATTTTGGGTTCATTTCACATGACCTTTTTCTAGTTGGCCGTGATTCTACCACAACGGCAATTATTGTGCATAACAACTAAAGGATGCACACCTTTTATGTTAGTATAGGACCATGTAAACACATGACAAAACTCTTTGAGGAGATAGACTAAGTCTTTTTCCTCTTTAGGGTCAAGGTCCTTTACAATGTATATTGGCTTAGGCTGCTCTCTAGGTTTAGCTAGGTTTACCCCTTCAAAGACCCTTCAACCTTAGGGTTTGCATTGATCTTCAACCTTCAAAGACCTCCATTGGGTTGTCATCACAGGAGTCTGTTTCGCCTTGTCACTTAGAATGCCCTATCATCGCCGACGTTATAATTACAAAAATGATTAGGAATTGTTCTAGTATTTCTCTCTTCTTCTTATTTCATTAGGGCTTTCATTTTATCCTTAGCTTCTCAGTCCTTCAAAGCCTACTCTTTGTTCCTTTTTCACCTAGCCGAGCAACTGAGCTTGATTGGTTCTTGAGTTTGGGTGGGCTAGGAAGGAATTTCATTCTTACTCAAGAAGATAGGCGTTTGTACAAATGTTGTTCCCCCCTCCCTGTTGGGTTCCCAAGTTTGTTTAAAAATTTCATGGAACTCAATGGATCTTATGTAACAGAGCCAGTCATGGTCAATTTCAACAACTAGTGGTTATTCTACTAAAAGCTTGATAGATTTAGCCTTTCTTCTTCCTAAACTCTTTTGGATGATCATCTATCATTTATAGTCTGTGTGACTTTTCAAGTTGACCAATAGATGCTCGGAGCTCGACTAAGGTGTCTTGTACTCTTTTTAAAGAGGCTTCAAGCTCTTGATTCCACAGACTCAATTCTTGGTATGGCCTAATAGGTGTCTTTGTGAAAGATCCCTGTCCGCACCGTGCAGCGAATTTTGGGGTGCTAGCAGTGGAAGTAGCACTTCTTGCATGGGGCAGGGTCTCTCACTCGAGGCCTCGCCCACGGATATCAGGACAAGAGACTAATCCCTTGGTTCTTCCAAAATCAAACCCGGAAAAACTTCCCTCACCGCCCGGAAAGCACGGGCGATTCCTCAAGGATAGTTTTACTCTAACGTAGTCAAGGTCATCACTAACCAAACTGATCCGACTGAACCTAAAAAGACACTCAGTCAGATCAAGGAAGAAACTTGCACTTGGATCATAGAGACCAACGCTTTTTTCTTCATTGAGAGACATAGCCGTTGATTCTTTTCCATAGAACAATTTTTATCCGGGATTTACTTCATCTATCGTACCATGACAGAAATTTGAGTCTCAATTTTAGGGATCCATCAGTCCAACCTAACCCCATCCAGTCCCGTGGATTAGCCCATCCCCAACCACTGTAGTGATGAGATCCATTTAAGAATTTGGTTAGGTTTTGTCTCGGGTACCAGGGAAAAGAGTTCCCAGCCCCTTAGCTGGATATTCATGCAAATTTTAAACTAGACACACCACTTACACACCCAATATGAAATTACCTTTTTCACAGATTCAGTTGTCTTTAAAACAATCTTTTAATGAAACTATAGTATCACTGATCATAAACCTCCAAAATATCCGGTTGAATTCTAATTTTCAATTTTTCTTTCATCGATGTACCTACGGCATCATTGGCAACCAGAATGCTCACCACCTGTCCCCTAAGGGGCCTTTTCAATAGTTCCTAGCTCATAGTACCCGGCAATATATTCACTTATAAAAATCAAAATGGAATCTCCGTTGAAGATCAGCAAGATCAACCAACAGATCCATATAAAAGAGCCATGGACTCATCCGTTGAGGACCAGCAAGGTCAATCAACCAGATCCATGCCCGAATTCAGAAAACAACTCTTACTCCTTGTTCCAATATCTTCCCGAACGTACATATGTAGGTATCTTCGGCGACCCAGAGCCCGAGCACCGTATGGTCAGCACCCTCTAGGATCCTTCGTAGGTCACCTAGTGCTTCTCTCATAGGCTGCTTCCTTGGTCCCTCATCCACCGTACTGGAAGCTCACCATTTAAATCAAACCGAGGCTGGTCAAGACCTCGTCCGACCTTGCTATACGAGACGTCCTCCATTGACTCTCCGTCAGCTGTTGCAACTTTATCTAATAAGTCTCCACGACCTCATTCACAAGACGGTCAAAATGCTTCCCCATCATTTTTGACATAAAACAGTCATTTAAAAACAGGTCATAAATACAGTTTCTATAACGAACTCTCATCTTTCCACATCAATCCTCATTTATTTCATATGTATTCCCATTCACATCACATCATTTTCCATCTCATCACATCTTTTCTCATTTATCCAAATCAGTTCTCATCACTCGCATCTACCCATATCCACATCTCATCACATCATATTCATTCACATCACATATCACATCTATCCCAATTTACATCACATCCCATTCACTCACATCCCAATTCACATGACATCACATCTCATTCATTCACATCCCGATTCACATCACATCACATCTATTCACATCCATCACATTCATTTACATCACATCCATTTACATCCATCACATCACATTCATTCATATCCATCACATTCATTCATTCATAACCACCACATCCATTTACATCCATCACATTCATTCATTCATAACCACCGCATTCATTCTCATAACCATCCCATCACATACATTCTATCCACATTATATCACATCACTTTTATCCACATCATATCTCATTCATACACATCTCATCTCATTCATCCACATCCATCCAATGGTTCACATGTACGACTACTCACATCTATCCATACACTCATATCTATCACTTCACATCCACATATATTCATGTCATATCACATCTCTTTACATCACATCACATTCTTTCACATACACAACCACATCCATTCTTTCACATACATCCACATCCATTCTTTCACATACTCATCCACATCCATTCTTCACATACACATCCATATCCATTCTTCACATACACATTCACATCCATTCTTCACATACACATTCATATCCATTCTTCACATCCATTCTTCACATACACATCCACATCCATTCTTCACATACGCATCCATATCCATTCTTCACATATACATTCATATCCATTCTTCACATACACATTCACATCCATTTTCATCACATATCATCCACTCACATCCTATATCATTCATTTACATCCTTATTCACAAGACATCACATCTCATCCATTCATTCACATCTATCTGATTCACATCACATACATTCACTTCACATCTCATCCATCTATTCACCTCACATCCCATCCATCCATTCATTCACATCTATCTGATTCACATCACATCTCAGCACATCTATTCACATCACATCCCATCCATCCATTCATTCACATCACATCTCATCACATCTATTCACATCACATCCCATCCATCTATTCATTCACATCTATCTGATTCACATCGCATCTCATCACATCTATTCACCTCACATCTAATCACCTCTATTCACATCACATCCCATCCATCAGTTCATTCACATCTATCTAATTCACATCACATCTCATCACATCTATTCACATCACATCCCATCCATCCCTTCATTCACATCTATCTGATTCACATCACATCTCATCACATCTATTCACCTCACATCTCATCACCTCTATTCAGATTACATCCCATCCATCAATTCATTCACATCTATCTGATTCACATCACATCTCATCACATCTATTCACCTCACATCTCATCACCTCTATTCACATCACATCCCATCCATCAATTCATTCACATCTATCTGATTCACATTCACATCCCATCAATCAATTCATTCACATCTATCTGATTCACATCACATCTCATCACATCTATTCACCTCACATCTCATCACCTCTATTCACATCACATCCCATCCATCAATTCATTCACATCACATCTCATCACATCTATTCATAGAATAGAATTTAAGAGAATTCTAATTTTGATATAAAAATTCTTTATGAATCTATTTATGCATAAAAATCAATTTCAATGAGAATAACACTTTTGAAATAAAAATAAATCCTTTATGCATCTTTCTATGCATAAAAATCAACTTTAATGAGAATTACACTTTTGAAATAAAAATAAATCCTTTATGCATCTTTCTATGCATAAAAATCAATTTTAATGAGTGACACTTTTGAAATAAAAATAAGTCCTTTATGCATCTTTCTATGCATTAAAGATAATTTTAATGAGAATAACACTTTTGAAATAAAAATAAATCCTTTATGCATCTTTCTATGCATAAAAATCAAATTTATTAATTAATATCAGTGATATCCATGCATATTCATAGGTGAAGATGTACATGGAGTAATTAGAATATTTCTTTTAGATGCAAAAATGGTGGGAATTACTCTTTTGGAATAACATAAAAATAAACTTTCTTTTCCATAAAATTTTGGAAAATTTTACCATAACCTCCTTTGTATGGCTGACCATTTCTCATTTTTATTATTCTTTATTGAACTTAAATTAACCCAAATTAAATTTATAGAACTCTAATCTACATAATTTTCTAAATTCAAGAGAGTAAATAATAAAAATATTTTAATTAATCCTTTAGTTAATCTTTCTAGGATTAAGAAAGGCTGGAATGTAAAGAAGAGAAGGGGTGGCCTTTTCATCAAGGCATAGCATTTGAATTTAATTCAATTGACTTGTAAAACATAAAAATCAAGAAAACCATAGATTTAAAATTAAACAAGTAAGAAAATTAACTTACATAAAGCTTGTAAGCTCTCCTTTAGCTTGAGGGATTGAGGGTTCTACTCTTGTTTGAAGCAAGAGTAGCCACCAATTCACTTTGGAGAAGATTAGGCCAAAAACAATTGAATTATTAAAAAATTCAATGTAGATGGCTCAGGACAAGAGTAGAGTAACAGTGCATAAACACCATTAAGCTTTTACAAAGGGGGAGGCTTCTATTTATAGGAAAAAGTGAGCCTCTAACCAAGCAAACTGATTCTAGAATTTTCCACATTAGTTTGGTCAATTTTTGACCATTTTTGGGTCAGTTCAGCTTACTTTTTGGATCTAGTTGAAATAGGAGAGAGGAGAGATTAAAATATCTCATTACTTTTTAGTTTAAAACTCCTCAACATATGTGAAATAGGTGCCTCCTTCATGAGAGGAGATCCCCACACTGAGGTGTCAAAAATGCATCATTTTCTCTAAATATCTCTTAATTTTTAACTAATAAACCTTGTACTCAGTCAACTCTTCATCTTATGTGAGCATTTACTTATTTTTGGGGGGCTTTCCTTTTATTCTTCAATTTATCTCCTCCCTACACTTGGATTGATCCTATTGGCCCATAGGAACCTTAATTGGACCATAATCCAAAAATTTCTAAAAACCTGGACCCTTAGGCTAAGGTCCTTTATACCTATTTTTTATTAATTCCAATTGCACATTGAAAAGTTCTTTTTGAATTTTTGTTTCAGGGGAAACCATTTTAGACACTAGGAGGATTTTTATGTCCAAAAATATCTCAATTTTGGACATTTTCTCTCTCCAGGCCAAAATAGGGTAAAACATGATCTTTCTTTTATTGCAGAGAGGGGAATAATTATAAGATCAGAAGGGGAGGTTCTGACACTTGTACACCTCAAAAGCTGGAGGGAGGAATCTTACATCCTACCCACTTAAAAAGCGCGAGATGTCCTCATCTCACAAACTAGAGGACAACTCTTTCCCTTAAGATCGAACTGATTCTCGGGTTCCTTATAGTCTCGTGAACCCAATAGAATCATGGGATAAAGATCCCTTATATAGAACTCATCATCAAATAACAATTCATTTAGATCATATCATTCATATCCTTAACACAATAATGGTCCATTAGACCGAATTTTCCATCTGAACATTCCTCCATGGGAATTTCAATTGTACAGGTTTTTAATTTGTCATCCCTTAACTTGATCCACTGGGTCAAGTGTTAACAGTAGCAAATGGTCAGCACAATCTACTAATCTCATAGTGATTTGCTAAAGTCATTATTATTGTCATTCCAGTTAACGAACATTATCACAGGGACTCGTCCCATTCATCCTCATTGTGTTTTCGCTCAGCTTATCGCTTTTCAACCAAAATTCAAGAATCATCATTTTTCAATCAGAATCCAAATCAACTCATCAATTCTCAACCAGAATTTTAGGATCATATCAACCACATTTGAATTCATCATCTAGATAGCATTTTTGCTTATAATTTCAAGTCTTAGATTTACTCGTATATACTGCCAGTAAAGAGCTACAGTTATACCCTCTGTATATACGGGTAGTCACGGTCCTTGGAATTATAAGGTAAATACCATCATGTCTAGCCCTCAAGCAAGTCAAGGATTCCATGCAATTACGGTACTTCCATCTGAAGACCCAATTACTAAATTATGAATTTCAGTCTGAATATCAGTTTGTATGAATTTCATCACACATTTCTAACTTTTTACTGTTACTTCATAAATTTTTGACATTTTTGGCTTCTCAGTTGATCCACTTTAGCCAAATTGCTTTAATACCATAGCTAAAAGATCCCTATCCCCACCGCGCAACAAATTTTGGGGTGCTAGCAGCAGAAGTAGCACTTCTTGCACGGGGCAGGGTCCCTCACTCGAGGCCTCGCCCACGGATATCCAGACAAGAGACTAATCCCTCGGTTCTTCCAAAACCGAACCCAAAAAAACTTCCCTCACCCGAAAAGCACGGGCGATTCCTCCGAGATAGTTTTACTCTAACGTAGTCAAGGTCATCTCACTAACCAAACTGATCCGACCGAACCTAAAAAGACACTCGGTCAGATCAAGGAAGAAACTTGCACTTGGATCATAGAGACCAACGCTGTTTTCCTCATTGTTGAGAGGCACAGCCGTTGATTCTTTTCCATAGAACAATTTTTATCCGAGATTTACTCCATCTATCGTACCATGATAGAAATTTGAGTCTCAATTCTAGGGATCCATCAGTCCAGCCTAACCCCAGTCTCATGGGTTAGCCAATTGCCCAACCACTGTAGTGATGGGATCCATTTAAGAATTTGGTTAGGTTTTGTCCTGGGTACAAGGAAAAAGAGTTCCCAGGCCCCTTAGCTGGATATTCATGCAAACTTTAAACTAGACACACCACTTACTCACCCAATATGAAATTACCTTTTTCACAGATTCAGCTATCTTTAAAACAGAATCAGCTATCTTTAAAACAATCTTTTAATGAAACTATAGTATCACTGATCATAAACCTCCAATTTGGCTTCAAGTCCACATCATGGTCTACTTGGCCTATTGTATTGGTGATTTACAATCTCCCTCTACTATGGGTGGTAATCAAGAAAGGTCATATCATGCTTGCTCTCCTTGTACTAGGCAAGTATAAAGTGGTGAATATGGATGTGTACCTCGAGCCTTTGATTAAGGAGCTTGATACACTATGGTGAGGTATCAAAGTACATGACGTTTCAAGGCCAATAAATAGGCGTGAGGCAGAGGTGAAAGGAGTTTTGCTTTAGATGATGCATGACTATCCCAGGTTCTTGGAGTGCTCAGGTACCTACTTGAATCAGATAACTTTAAGCTTTAACCTTTAAACTTTAAGTTTATATCTCTATCTCAATCATCTCAATTTTAAAATAGGTTTAGTAATCTCCAGACATCAAGTATGTCCGATTTGTGGACCATCACTTGTTTCGGAAAGACCCTCTACACTTAAGAATGTGGTGTATGATAAACATCATCGATTTATACCTTCTTAACATTCCAAGTATGTGCCACATGAGGTCTCACTACTTGTGATGAGATGTAGAGATTGGTTTGAGGCATGGAGAAGCACCCCCAATCCACCACCAATTGGGATGTCTAGACACTCAATCTTCTTTCAACTTCCATATTGGTGTGACATGAAGATCAATCATCTCTTAGATCCCATGCATATCTTCAAGAATGTGGCAACAAATATTTGGGACCATTTAATTGGTAAAAGATATACAAAGCATGAAAGGGATGACTTACAAAACATTGGATGCCTTCAAAGTGCATGGCCAATTGAAAGTGAGAGTGGCAACATGGTCCTACCAAAGGCTCTATGGGTATTAACCAAGAAGGAGCACAATAAGGTGAATAGTGTGATTGCCTCTTTTTGTACACCAACATGAGTAATTCAATCATTGAAGGGTGCCTTCACAAAGACCAAAAAGAAAGTAGAGGTACAATTATATGGCCTCAAGACTCATGATTAGCACAAAATATTACAGGTATATAAATATTTGCTTATTCATTTTCACTTTATCGTACATAATTTGTAGGTTCATATACTAACTTCCATTTTTTTCTATGCATAGTTTATTCTTCTAATTGTTGTAGTTGGCTGTGGAGACAAGAAGGTGAGAGAGGATATTTACAAAATGGGAAGCTTGGTGAGGTATGAATCTTCTCTTCAATTCACTAGCTAAGTTATATTGCTTATTTGGTATTCTCATGCGCTCACAAGTTATATATTGGTAAATAGTATACATGATTGCTATGTATATAGGTACATATCCTTAAAGGAGATAGATCCTACATCCATTGAGATGGCTCATCTCACTTTGTTGCTATAGGCGCTTGCTCGGCAATGAAATTTTACTGCTGGGGGCAATGCTATTTCATTGTAGAGTAGCGACGAGCAGAATCCCCGACATCTCGACAAAATAAACATTGCTATGCCACCGACGTGTTGTAGTGCATTGAGACTAAAAGATGAGACATCTATAGCAATCCTAGATGGGGGATCTGGTGTTAGATCTAGTGTTAAACTAGCCATAAAAAAATAAATGGGAGAAATGGGGATCACCAAATTTAACTTCCACTATCTTAAAAATCAAACTGGCTGATGGAAATCTTACCATGTCTATGGGTGTAATTAGGATCAATAAGCTGACCTCACATGGACTTACCTTTGATCACATATTTGCTATTATAGACTTTAAAAAACCCACAACATATGATGCGATATTAGAAAGGCCATTTATGAGATAGCTTCAAATGGGCCATGACTGGGGAAGTGACCACGTTTATCTATGCAAAAAAGAGGTCATCATGAAGGTCAACCTAAAAAATTAGCCATCTTGTAACAAAAGATCCTATTGACGTAGGCTCTATCTCACTACAAGATAGACTGTCGAGGATTGGGCTAGGAGTGCCCGTCTTTTCAAAAAAGTCTAGACAGATGATGTATCATTTGTTGAGCTGAATGTCACAGGTTTTTCCAAACCAGAGGACAATGAAAATTAATTTTTGCACATCTTAGCAATGATTGATACGGTACCTAAAATATGAGGTTCTCGCTTTTGTAACAAAGTTGGGATAGAAATAGCTCTTGCCACCCCAGTGGATGTTGTTGTAGATTTAAAGTGTAAGATTTCTCCCTCCAGCTTTTGAGGTATACAGGTGTAAGAACCTCCCCTTCTGATCTTATAATTATTCCCCTCTCTGAAATAAAAGAAAGATCCTGTTTTACCCTATTTTGGCCTGGAGAGAGAAAATGTCTAGAGGGAGGTAATTCAAAATTGAGATATTCTTGGATATAAAAATCCTCCTAGTGTCTAAAATGGTTTCCCTTGAAACAAAAATTCAAAAAGAACTTTCCAATGTGCAATTGGAATTAATAAAAAATAGGTATAAAGGACCTTAGCCTAAGGGTCTAGATTTTCAAAAAAAAAGATTATGGTCTAATTAAGGTTCCTATGGGCCAATAGGATCAATCCAAGTGTAGTGAGGAGATAAATTGAAGAATAAAAGAAAAACCCCCCAAAAATGAGTAAATGCTCACATAAGATGAAGAGTTGACTGGGTACTGTTGAAAGAACGGTAGAGGGGGAGGAGATACACACACACAGGAGCAAACCCTAATGTATATTACAAACCCTAACCATAGAGGAAAGCAATCTCCACTCTCACACAAAGCATAATGCACTAATCCATAATACACACAACACTATGAGTTGTGTCCACAAACCTCTAACCCTAGCTAATGTCCACACACTATGACCAGCTGGACACGCGGTCATTTATGTCTCACACATGTTCCTACCTAACATGCCAGCACATAGCATAGCTGGCTCACACTGACATCGAGCTTGAATCTCAACAGCCCCTCTCAAACTCATGATGTATTACCGATGAAGATGTAGATGAGCTTGGGATATCAAGATGTAGATGAGCTTGGGATATCAAGACTCTCAACACTCCCCCTCAAGCTCATCCCATGTACTCCCAACATAGTACGGAAGTACTCAAACTTCTCCCTGCTAAGTGGCTTTGTAAAGATGTCTGCCACTTGCTCATCAGTCTTCACATACTGTAGATCAATTGTACCATCCAGCACCTTCTCTCTGACAAAGTGATAATGGACCTCTATGTGTTTGGTCCTCGCATGAAATACTGGATTCTTGGCCAACTGTATACTGCTCATGTTGTCACAATGAATGACAACTTTGCCATCAATAGGCTCACCCAAATCTGCCAAGAGACTCTTTATCCATACTGCCTCACAAGTAGCAATGGCTGCACCCCTGTATTCAGCCTCTGTACTAGATAAAGCAACTGTAGGTTGCTTCTTGCTACTCCAACTCACCACGGCACTTCCAAGTGTAAAAGCATAACCACTAGTAGACCTCCTGTCATATGAGCTACCTGCCCAATCAACATCTGTGTAGCCATGTATATCCAAGCTTTTACCACTCTCATAAAGTAGACCATAATGTGCAGTGGTCTTCACATATCTCATGATGCGTCTCATTGCATCCAAATGAGGCTTTCTGGGACTCTGCATAAACTGGCTGACTAGCCCCACAGCATAACTCAAATCCGGGCGTGTGATAGTCATGTATATGAGACTACCAACCATCTTCCTGTACATAGATGGATCATCAAGCTCCTCACCATAATCAGCCCGCAACTTCACATTTTGCTCCAAAGGTGTACTCATAGGCTTACACCCTATCATGCCATATTTTGCCAACATATCCAATGCATATTGGCACTGTACTAACCATGTACCTGCATGATCTTTGACCACTTCAATTCCAAGAAAGTATCTCAACTCACCAAGGTCTTTCATGTCAAATTGCCCACTCAAAGCCTTCTTGACATGCATCACATCTGCACCATGATCACTTGTGATAATCAAGTCATCCACATAGATGACAAGTAAAACAATCAAGTCATCCACATAGATGACAAGTAAAACAATCCCATGCTCTGTCTTCTTCACATAGAGTGAAGAATCTGCTGTAGAAATCTGAAAACCAAGTGAGATAAGATATCTGCACATCTTATCACTCCAAGCACGAGGTGCTTGCTTCAGACCATACAATGCCTTTTTCAATCTGCATACGTGAGTGGGATATCTTGGGTGTACATATCCTTCTGGTTGTGCCATATATACTTCCTCTTGTAGATCTCCATTTAGAAATGCATTTTTGACATCCATTTGATGCATTTCCCAGCCATTAGCTGCAGCCATAGCAATGACTGCTCTCACTGTCCCCATCTTTGCCACTGGACTAAAGGTTTCATCATAGTCCAATCCTTGGGTCTGTGCATCACCCTTTGCTACCAATCTTGCTTTATGTCTTTCAATAGAACCATCAGATTTGCACTTCACTTTGTAAACCCATTTACATCCAATAACATTCTTGTCCTTTGGTAATGCAACCAAATCCCATGTGTCATTATGAACCAATGCGTCCATCTCAACATCCATTGCTTTCTCCCATACATGCTTTCCAACAGCTTCTGTATAGCATGTAGGTTCCACATGCTTCACCATAGATGTCATATATGCATAGTGCATAAAAATCTCGATATGTCAATCTGTCAACTGGATATCTGACTCTCTGGGATCTCCGCAATGCATGCGGGTCACTCTGTACACCTGTAACTCTAGCATGTGGTGGCACATATCTATCCTGCCTAGCACCAGGTGTGCGTAAAACAGGTATGCCAAGCTCCTCATCCAAACTCTCTGAACTAGATGACTCATAACCTGTAATTCCAATTCCTGCAACTTTCTTTTTGCCTTTATCCATAGCACTACTCCCAGTGCTCACACTCTCATGCCTCAAACGTCCTGACCATGGACGTACAGTACTACTCTCAGCCTTTGTTGTGCTGGCCCAGACATAGAAGTAGAACTAGAACTTGCTTGTGGTGGCAAGTTCACATGCACATCAGCCTCAAGTGACTCAATGACACCCTCATCTTTTGCTTTGTACCCACTAGCAAGCTCATCAAACACCACATCTCGTGAGATGACCACTTGTCTAGTTTGTGGGTTGTAACATTTGTATGCCTTTCGATCCTGTGCATATCCAACAAATACACATTTTTCTGCCTTAGGATCCAACTTCCTTCTTCTTTCATCAGGCACATGTACATAAGCTATGCATCCAAAAACTTTGAGGTGTCCAATGTCTGGCCTATAACCTGTAAGCCGCATCTCTGGCGTGCTTCCATGAATGGCTGTTGTAGGTGTTCTGTTGAGTATATACACTGCAGTAGCACATGCTTCTGCCCAATAGTAATCTGGCATGCTCTTTTCATTGAGCATCGCCCTAGCCACTTCACATATGACTCTATTCTTTCTCTCAGCCACACCATCCATCTGTCCTCAAACATTTAATCAACAGCCATATTGCTTTTCTGTAACAGCTTTGAAATCCATAAACTTTTCCAATACTTCACTCTTCTCTCTGAGAAAGTATATCCATGTCATCCTGCTGAAATCATCTATGAATGTCACATAGTATAAACTGCCTTTGATAGATGGGTTTTGTGCAGGACCCCATACATCATTGTGTACTATCTCAAGTGGCCTGCTACTCATGTTTCCTTCTCTAGGAAACCGCAACCTTGCCTGCTTTCCAAACTGACAGGCTTCACAAACATGCATATGCCCATCATACTTGAATCTAGGCAGCCCACTGACAATGCCTCTTGTCTGCATGTTCTTTAACCTTTGTATATTGATATGTCCAATCCTCTTATGCCACATATCAATGTCATGTACCACATTCTTGCTTTTAGAGAACATGGCTGATTTTAGCTCAGGAATTCCAGCATCCAGCTTAAACAATCTGCCTTCTTTCTTGCCTTTAGCAATGACTCTACATCCATGTTTGAAGTCCTCAACGAAGCAACCATGCTCGTTGAAACGAACCTTTAATCCCTGTTCCACCATTTGACCAATTGAGGCCAAGCTCTTTGTGATAGAAGGCACGTACAATACATCTGACATAGATTTTGTTTGACCATTGTGCATAACCAATGGTACACTTCCAACATGTGTATTGGCATGCTAAGTATCATCTCCTGTTTCCACATAGCCTTTCACATCCATAGGCTTCATATGCTCAAACCATTCACCATGACACGTCATATGGTTTGATGCTCCAGAGTCCATATACCAAGTATCATCATTCTCAGCATTTGTCTCATCGATCCCACAACATGCTTCATGGCAAACAAATGATTTGCAGTGCCATCATTACTGCTTGATGCATAATTTCCACCACCATGTTGTGCATAATTTCCACAATAATGAACACCACGTTGTGCTCTACCCCCTCTCAAATCATTCTATTTGCGGAAACAATCTCTCGCCATATGACCATATTTGCCACAGTAATGGCATTCCACATCTTGCATAGAATTTTGTTGGCCTTGCCAACGTCCTCTACCACGGGGGTTATCTCTGCCTCTCTGAGGTGCATATCCACGACCACCTCTAGCACCATATGTGGGCTGAAAATTCTGTTGTGATGACCTGTCCTGCCATCCACGACCATTACCACCACGTCCACGTGATGTGAATCTCCCCCTACCTCTAAAACCTCTCTGCGAGTAGAAAGCCTAATTTCTGCCATTATCATCATGGCTAGTAGATGCATCCAAAAATGAATCACTGAGTTTGATTTCCTCAACAAGTAAGAGTGAAACCAACTCATCAAAGTCTGGTAAACCTGTACTCCTCACTGAGATAGATGTATCAAATGATTTATATTCCTTGCCAAGACCACGCAAGGTAATATCCACCAAATCATCATCAGGCATGGGGGCATTTATTGTTGCCAATGCATTTGCAAACTTCTTTATTTCTTGCACATAATCATGGATGCTCCTTTTATTCCGCTTCACATTATGTATCTGCTATCGCAACTGAGACTTGCGAGCACTCGTATCTGTATCAAACATCTTTACCAAAGTATCCCATGCATCTTTGGGATTCTCAGCATCCTGTATGTGTATGAGCATAGCATCTGAAATACATATACACAAATAATGCAGCACTTTGAATGCTCTTTCTGACCATTGCTTGTGAGCTATAACCTGCTGCTGCTGTGCAGGTTGTCGGGGTAGCTCAGGCTTTGGCTCAGCACCTATCATTAGGACTTGTTTGGGGTCTTCTTGGGCCCTTTTATTTGGACACTTAGTGAAATGCTTAAAATGCTAATCAAGCTTTGACCAAGCTAGTGGCCTAGGCCTGAAAATGCATTTTTCCTTTTCTACAAAAAAGAAAATAGGCCAAAAGGTAATCTAATCATTAGATCTTCTGTCCTTGGGAAGGAATATGGACCTAACTGCCTTTTTGTCTTGTAGTGAAGTACCTTTCACAAAGAATGTTTGAAAATTTTCGTCACTTTGTTCCCTCCCTTTTTGGAGGTGCTGCAGATCCCACTCTCTCTCTACACTCTCTCTCTAAAACGCATTTAGGGTGTTTTACTTGGGTAAGGGCTTCTTTTTCTCTCTCTAGGAGCCATGGCCTGCAGATCTGGACCTCCTACTCCATCATCCTCTCCACCAGCTCTCACGGAAGAGCTCACCATCCCCTCTTGTGAAGGTACAGATCTACACATCCTTGCAAGCTGAAGCTCTCCATCTCCATCACTAGCAAGCTCTCCATATCTATCATCCTCTCCACCAGCTCTCATGGAAGAGCTCACCATCCCCTCCTGTGAAGGTACAGATCTACACATCCTTGCAAGCTGAAGCTCTCCATCTCCATCACTAGCAAGCTCTCCATATCTATCTCCTCAAGGCCTCCATTTCCATCTCTGTATCCATCTGCATCTCCTCCACCTCCATCTCCATCACCATCTCCATCTTCATCTCCTCCATCACCATCCACATTTCCATCTCTGTATCCATCTACATCTCCATCTCCATTTGCTAGGTACAATGGCTCTACGGGACATCACCAACAAGCAATCAAAGTTTCGCTTGCACGTGGACTTAGACGAGGAGTATGCCACAATGCGAAGTAATCGAACGAAGGGATGTATTCCTGCTGAGGTGCTACGACTTCAAGGTGCAAAAGCCATTGATCTTTGGACTGATGGAAGCATTTATCCCCTTGATCCACAGACTGGTGCACCTCCCCCTTTTCGTAATATCACGCAGGTCGTACGCTTCTTAGGTGATGGTTATAATGGTTTCTTAGGGTACTGTTAGAGGCTCTATTCTTTGTACTTGCAGGAACTCTCAAATCAAAATCACCTCAGGAAGCTTCTAAAATTATGCAAGGCAGAAAAGGAAGAATGTGCGTCAACTTTCATGGCCACAAAGGAACATATGCTGGCTCGAGTCAAGGATCTAGAGAAGGAGGATGCAGAGCAGAAGATGAAGCTTGATGAAGGTGTGGAAAGCAGGGATCGAGCTATAGAGAACTATCTCCGTCTTCGAAACTCAACTCGGAACCTTCGCCGACGTGTCGATCGTTTCACTCACCTCCCCGTGGGATATAATGCAAGGCAGCGAAAGCGCAAGCCTCTGAGTCTTCTTTCCAAAGATGGGGGGACTCGCAAGCAACATGTGCGTCAAAAAAGGTAATCACAGCTTCAAAACTAGCATTACATTCCTTTTTCATATAGTTATGTCATTGACTCTGAACTATGTGATGTCCAGGGAATGTGCTAAAGCAATATTAGGTTGTTCCAATACTGAGGAGTCTATCCTTGAGCACATTATTCCAGAGCAGAAAGTAATCAATATGATAACCAATCCAGTAAATGGTGCATTGTGTGACAGGATTCAAAAGTATTTTCTCAAGGAATTCGAGCAGATTGTCAGTCCCGTTGACATGCTCACTGTGTGCGACACAGCAGGTATCAGTGATAAGGGATACAGGGCTTTGTATACTTGCATCACAGCACGTCTACGAGGCAAAGGAATGACACGATCTATACTTCCAACACCATACAGTATAGTTATGGCAAGGAAGTCAGCAAACAACAATATTGCCGACTTGCTAGGCGGCTACAGATGGGTGGATGGTAGCATGCCAATGTCAAATTCAAAAGATTTTGCTTACAACAAGTTTAACAATGTTTACGTCGAGGTGGAGGCACTTCAACGAGCTATGATTCAGTTTTATGATATGACATTA
The DNA here is from genome assembly GCF_041138505.1 of Cibotium barometz. Lineage (NCBI taxonomy): Eukaryota > Viridiplantae > Streptophyta > Polypodiopsida > Cyatheales > Cibotiaceae > Cibotium > Cibotium barometz. The sequence goes on from NC_141047.1 coordinate 12,099,471, forward strand.
GAGAAGACGGATGGAAAGGCTATATTTGTCCTCAAATTGGATGAATGTCAGGTTGTAAAGGGCCAAAGGGTGGAACGTACAAGTCTGACACTCATGAGCAGGGCATTGAAGCGAAAGAGCTTAGACGGCGAAGATGAAACAGGTGATGCGGAGAATAACTTGCACACAAAGCGACGCAAGCAAGATTACTTTGGAGTGCAGTCTGAGAAGAACATATGGTGGCAGGCGGCATGGACCCTTCCGCACGAGGACCATGACAGTCTGAGGTGGTACTTCACCCGTACAGGTATTCAAGGAGTGATACACAGGCAATCAAATGGTGAAGTCTTGCATGTGCCTGGCACTGGTCACTTTGAAATAGAGTGGCACCTTGGTGGTGATCTCAAGACCCTCAAATGCATGTTGGGAACTAAAAGCGGTGCTAACACTTTGTTTCCATGCATCTTTTGTTGTCATCCAAGGATGCCAAGTGTCGCAGTGGGGAAGGCCAAACAAGCAACCAAGGTGAAAGGTCGTAAGCAAGCAAGTGCAAAGGGCTCAAATCAATTACAAAAAGGGAAGGATATGCACGTCTGGCTCAATGGAATTATGAGCTGCAATCAAAGCAAGGCACCATTTTGTGCAGAGGAGGATGCTACTTGGAACCCTATTCTTTCAATTCCACTATCGCGAGTACATGTGTGTACCTTGCACGCAAGACTTAGAATTTTGGACAAATTGTTGATGCTCCACATCAATTATGCTTGGAACATGGAGCCAGAGTCACGGCAAGAACAGGGCATCCAAGAGCTTGAAGTTGTTTTATCATCCGTGGGGCTTCACGCAGGTGCTGTCACCCTCTCTAAGGATCGCAAAAAGCCATCAAGTACCCAAGATAACCCTAATAAGATATGTATGGGTGGTGCAAAAGCAAGACACCTGCTCTCAAACTATGGTGAGGCTCAAAGCCATACACATTTTGAATTATGGAAGCAGATTTGTGATGTAACAACCTATCGAGGCAATGAGGCGACACTACATGCATATTCTCTATGCGCACAGTTCCTTCTTTCTAGATGAATATGGGTCTCTTGCACTCTAGAGCAACCAAGGCATGGAACGATCACATTACCAAGCCAAGGCAGCCTATTTTAAGAACACGGGTCATGGCGGTGGCAAGGTTCGCAGCAATGCGTTTCAGGAAATGTTCAATTGGTTTTACCGTGCACTTACTAGGAGAAAGGCCCAAAAGCGAGCCGAAAATTTATCTTTAAGGCACAAAATCATGAAGGTGGTAGGTGCAAGGTGAAAGAGAAGGGTGCAATGCGTCAATGGCACGTGAAAGAGCGAGGCAATGGCACAGTGGTCGACTAAGAAATGGCCGCGTGTGGTTACCCACCCAATAATTCTTGTTCGCCACTTTTTGGCACGTTCATTGTAAATTGACTTTTTTGTAATTTTGGCCCCCTATAAATATCAGTGAGTTTTATAGTCATTTTTAAAAGTCTTGACTTGTGAGCTCTCTCTTCCTCTCCCCTTGACTCTCTCGCGCGCTCTCTCTCTCTCTCTCTCTCTCTCTCTCTCTCTCACTCGTGCACTAATATCTCATGCACATGGAGCCCCTAAATGATCCTCCCTCCAATACGCAGGATGACATTTTCAAAGACCTTGGGCCCTTATCGGTGGCACATAGAACTGAAATCCCAAACATTTACCCACAAGCCCAAATTGATCTGGAAGCTGAGCGTGTGAGGCTTGAGCGAGAGGCCCAAGAAGCCCAAGAACGCCAAGAAGCGGAGAGATTACAGAAAGAAGCAGAGGACATGGAGGCAGCTGAGAGAGCAAGAAAAGAAGCCGAAGAGATCGTCAGAACACAGGAGGAGGACGAGGCAGCAAAGAAAGCACAGGACGATGAGGCTGCCAAGAAGGCGGAAGAAGACGAGGCAGTTAGGAAGGCGGAGGCAGATAAGAAGGCTATAGAAGAAGCTCAGGCCGCCGCAAGCAACGAGAGAAGATTAGCATTCTTTGCTGCGGAGGAGGATTGGCTTAACAAAAAAGCTCGCGGATTTGTTGCTGACCTGCGAATGGCCGGATACGAAGATGACACAATTTTGGGCACTTTTTCCCTCTTGAGGAGGTTTTTTCCCCTGGCTTGTATATACGCCCATCATTCTAGGGCTAACTTATCTTTTGTACATTGACACAATCTAATACACTGTGTGTTGTGTGCATTCTTGCTTCTTCTTCTCCAAGCTTTGTGTGCTTTCCTGCAACCCTAATTCTAACAATTGGTATCAGAGCAGGCATCGGCTCCCAGGGCTACGCCGCTAGCACCCTCCGACTCACGTTCTCCGATTGAGGTGAGCTTTCATGAGCGCTTGCAAGTCCCTATACATTGTAGGTAAGCCCACGGGGCTTTGCGTTCTCAGAAATTGCATTTGAGGTCATTTCGGGCTCCGTTTTTGCATTAAAACAGGTGTTTTCGTCATTTTGTGCAAAAATTTTGACAGTGTAGTTTTTTGCAAAACAGGCATTTGTATTCTATTGTGGACCATGCTACATAGCACAAGTAGTTTTCTATTCCGTCTTTGCTCCATTACAGGTAGCTTTTGTATCAGTTTCAGTCAGTGGCCATGGCTGATAACAGCAATGATGTATTTCACATGTTGTCTGCTGATGACAAATTGGATGGAGACAGCAACTACCCACTTTGGGCATACATGATGCAGCATGTTTTGGTTGCAAAAGGAGTGTGGAACATTGTGCAGGGTATGGATGTACATCCAGGTTCTGTGGATGTATGATCTGTTGAGGATGTTGCAGGTTCTAGCAACTCTACTGTTTTGCTGCTGTTTTATCCATCTGCAATCAACAAGCTCGTTGGGATGGTAAAGATGTGCAAGCTCATGCCTTGATTGCACTTTCTGTCAAATGTAACATCACTCCACATATTCGTTCAGCTAAAACAACAAAACAAGCTTGGGATATTCTAGCTAGTTTGTATGCAGGTCGTAACGAGGCAAAAATCTCTTACCTGTCTAAAGAGCTAGAATCGAAGATTATGCAGGAAGATGATGACATGAATGGGGAGCTAGAAGGAAAAGTGCTCAGCTTGGAAAGACAGTTGGTAGAGAAGGATGTCAAGAATGATAGGGTTACTGAGTTAGAAGCTCAACTACATGTTCAGGAGCAGTCTCATCTGCAGGATCAGAAAAAGCTGGAAGAAGACCTGAGAAAATGGCAAGAAAAAGCTACAGCCAGGGTACAAACAGAGATGATCCTTACAGATTGGCCTAACAGAAATCAAGGTGTCATATAGCACTGAATTAGAGAAACTAGCAAAATAGAATATAGAGTTGCAGACCAGTAATGATTAATCAGCTCACAAGACTGAAGACTAAGATCAGCTGAAATCTATGGTTGAAGATGAGCAAGTGGACATTAATGGTGTGTTCATGAGCAATGCAAAGTTGGCAGTTTATGAAATCGGAGCTGATGAATACAGGCAATTTCATTTGGACAGGCATAAAAGACAGAATTCACAAGGTGCTGACCAGGCCATGGGAAGCTTTTGTGCAGATAGAGAGCATAGTGCAAAAATTGAAATGCTCAAGGCCCAAATAGCAAGCAAAACTTGAAATATCAGTCAATTCATTCTCCTGTTAATATAGAACCCTTTTAGGTGGAGTTGCCATGTCAGACCACTTGGAAAATCCCTTGGATTCCATCAAAGAGTACAAGGAGCTTGATGAAGGGCTGTCAATAGAAAGCCAAATATCCTTTAAATTTGTTTCTGGTTTTGCAAGTTTGAACAAAGTTGTTGAAGAACAAGATGATCTGGAAGTGGAAAGCTTGAAGATTACTGATGGTGACATAATACCAGTCCAAACCAGAGGCCTTGTTTTTGATCCACATGCAGAAATGTTGGCTAAGGTGGTTCAAGAGATTGCTGATATGCAAGATCAGTTTACTGGAAAAGGAATCAGACAAAGATACTAGGAAGGATCTTGCTAAAGATACAGAGGAAGGATCTGAGTTTGTTAAAGATCAGGTGGACTTGTTAAAGTGGGTTCAGACTAGTAAACTTTTAAGAAAATTTGTGTCCACCGTGATTGCCAGGTGTAAAACCTATGGTTTTACAGGATAGTATTAAGTATTATTAGGTTTTAAACCTTTACCGGAGATGTCAGGAGTCATGAGTTGAAGAGTCATGTCATGTTATGTCTCTTGGGAGCTTCATGGGGTGAAGGCGGTTAAGCTTCGAATGCCATGCACAAATATAGGAATGTGTGTAGCTATTGGAAAAATCATCTGTTATCTTGGAAGGAGTTTTTTACTATTTTTACTAGTGTTATGTCCGACATGTTTGCCTTCAATTGAAAAGATATCAATGTATCCTTAGGAATTACCAATGAATGAAGTGCTGTAAATGTTCAAATTGTACAGAAGACATAATACTTGAAATGACAGGAAGACTTAATGTAAAGATTATCTAGTGCTAAGTTAACCCTCAATAGTTTGTAGAGTTCATTTCTTATGCCTCATAACCCATTGGTTGCCCACGGCCATACATGCAAAATGTTGACATTCTGTAAATGGGGGCCAAGGTATTGTCAAGCATCCTTACAAACTCTACATCTAAGTTTGTACTCGACATACATCTGTACTCGATATTGAGTAGGAGTTGTATCCCGGTGGTCCCTTTGCAAGATCTGGTTCAGGCATATGACATCCTCAATGAAAGGTCCTACCTCCATGTGTCTCATGGTGGGTGTAAGCCCAACAAAGCGTGTAGTAATAGAGACAAGAGATAAAGATAGAGAGAGAGAGAGAGAGGGGGGGGGAGAGAGAGAAATATGGGAATAGGGGATTCACACATTACACCACGCTGAGCAGGGAGGAGCAGGCCCCGCCCCCTCTTCAGGAATTTATTTCAGCAACAACCCACAGGCTTTTCCAAACCAAGACCAGTACAACAAATGAATTCAATATCAAAGAAAGGTGTCGATGATGAAATTGGACCAATGTTGATGTCAAGGCACAAGATAACTAATGCCGAGCTCACCTCGAGGATGATCCACAAGACACGTACACCGGGCTAGTACCAAATTCCAAAGAATCCAACTGATGTTCTCTGATGCATGTCTGAATTTTTTTGACTTTGTGTGCTGTTTTTAATGCGTGGACAATGCTTGGATTTATGACATACGATAGTCCACTGGGTTCCAGATTACCTGGCTAGTACCTGGAATACCCAATAGACGCGAATGATGCATACTTGTTTGTTGACCAGCTTGTGTCTAGTTTTTACAGAAGGTGAGTATACATTTCTTTTCTAATCCCTATTACAGCTTATGAAGAATAGGTACCATAAAGATTAACCCCCCCTTCAGCCGGCGTTCTGCCCAACAGGTGTATATAGCCACTCACCTACCGCCGCTGCTGTCGCTTGCCCGCCGCTGGCATCGATGCCACCCAGTGTCGCTTTCCCACTGGTGTTGCTGCCACCCTAGAGCTAATTTTTTGCCGCCTGAACTTCCGCCGCTCCAGAGCCGGGGTTTTTACCTCCTGTTTGCTGGATCTTCTATCATATGTTGGTTGCTTGTTTACTCCTCCACCACCAACTATTGGCTATTGTTTGAACTCGTCCATCAGCACCTCCTTTCAGATGCCTTCTTTGGGAGGGGAGTTGCTTCCACTTGAAGAACCGCCACCTCCTCCTTTATTAGTGAAAAGATTGGATTGGGAATAAAGAGCTTTATGCACAAATATTGATCCTCCTTTTCATGGATTGTCCTGTCTTGTTTCATCGAAACTGTGCTGAGCCATCTAGTCACTAGGACTACTCAAACTTCCCCTCAAGGTCATCTGGTCTCTAGGACCACCCGAGAGTCATAAATAGTCATTTGGGCCATCTGGTCACATTGACCACCGACTATGATATCCAATATAGTCATTTGGGCCATCTGGTCGCAAAATGACCGCCCGACTGTGAAGTCCAATATAGTCATCTGGGCCATCTAGTCGCAATGACCGCCCAACTGTGAAGTCCAATTTCATATGGCAGTGTTGCCGTCCAATGTGTCTTCTGGCATCTTTGCCTCCCATATACAAATGTTGCTCCTTGGGCCTTCTAGCATCGTTGCCACTCATACTAGAGCATGTCAAATTAAAATCATTACATAAGCAAAATAATGCTCAATTTCATTTTAGTATAAACATATATACAATGAAGAGGGCTAGGGCTACAATCCCTCCCTCTTAAATCTATCTTGAACTCAAGACACATCAAGCCTGTACTTCAAATACATCTGGACCAACTGCTTCCTCGTATGCTCGAAGAATATCTGGATAATCCTTGAAGTACGCTTCTGGCATCTATTTGGCATCCATAGGCGAATAGTTCTTAAACTTCAAGAGAAATTTCCTTACCATTGTCCTTCCTCTTTTTCTCAAGAAATGGAATACAATCTGTTCCGGTTGTAAGATTTCTTCTTATTCTTCCACTTCTAGTGGATCCTCCAATATAGGCTGATCTAGGGGGGTAGCCCTGTATATGGCTTCAATAAACTGACATGGAAGGCATTATATATCCTCCAATGATCTGGAAGGTCCAAACGATAACATACATCATTGATCTTTTTGGTAACCTGAAAAGGTCCATAATACCTGGGGGCAAGCTTGGGTTCCTTGAGCTGCTTTGCTTTTGACTTTCTAAGTCTTGCTTTTTCAAATTGCAATAACACCCAATCCCCTTCTTTAAAAGTGACCTTCCTTCTATGCTTGTTTGCAGCTTTCTTTTTCTTGGCTTGACATGTCTCAATAGCCTTCCAAACCTATGCAAAGGCCATATCCAAATCTCGAATGAACTCGTTCATGGAAGATCTCTTCCTTGGTCTTCAAAATAGGCAACAATAATGGTTTGCCATAGATAATCTCAAAAGAAGCTTTGCCTGTCGAAGAGTGAACAGTGTTGTTATAGGAAAACTCAATCAATGGCAAGTACTTCTGGGTTGTTGCAAGATCAGGGTGTCTAGTTTTATCCAGTTTATGCTGGACTGAGACAATGCTTGGAGAGCAAATTCTCGGGGCAAGGTACTTAAAATGAGATCAAGCAAGTAAAAGAAAATATGCTTGCCCTTCAATTAACCCAATATAACTTAAATTAATATAAATCAGTCTAATTAATCAAAATTAATCAAAAATATGATGAAATGATAAACAAATGATCTTTCCATACTTAGAGTGATCCAATTTATTTTTCCATAGATGCACCATTATAAGTACACTAGTCCCTATAGGTTTTAGATGATTCACATCAAAAATGCAATTTTACTAATTAGATTATTAATATTTGCAGGCCTTCTGATAGTCTGGAAGAATTTTGAAAAAGAGATCATTAAAAATCCAACCATTGGATTTGCAATTTTTACTAACCACCACATTCTACTAATGTCTCAGTATATACCCACTCTTTTGATCTACAAGATTGAGGATTTTAAGTGGTAGCTATTGTGGGTACAAAAAGTGGCGTATATTATAACACTTTAAAGACATTGAAATATTTAAAGAAAATAGACAAATATCTTAAAATTTTCTCAAAAAATCAAGTTAAGCTCCATATTATGTGAAGATCTAAGGTACAAAGTGGGAATCTCATATGAGTTTATATGTAAAAGATATTAGCATTTTATGGAATCAGTTCAAATTTGGGACAGGGTGTATACATTGACTTTGTACCTAAGAAAATGAGGACTTTTGACTATCTAATGCTTAATCAAATTATGCAAATATATTTCCAACTTTGAATATGATGTTCCAACAGAAGAACTTGAAACGAAATTCCTTCATTCACTAGGACAGATTAGCCACTAAAGGTAAACAAATGCCTGTTTTTTTACTGTACAGGGTGCATGAGTGGACAAAACTGGGCACCTTGATCTTGCAACCACCCTTCTCCCATTGATCCTTCGCTTCTAGAGCATAACACTTTAGCATATCCAATATAGTGAGGTTGGCAATCTCACTTTGCCCATCTGTTTGAGGATGATAAGCCAAAAAAAAATCATCTTTGTCCCCATGTTGTCAAAAAGTGCTCTCCAAAAGAAACTAGTAGTCCAAGGATCTCTATCCCCTACAATGGATTTGGGTAATCCATAATGCTTGAAGATGTGCTGAATAAACAATCTTGCCATATGATCTGCACACGAATGGTCTTCTTCAATGGAATGAAGTAAGCTTGCTTACTGAACCTGTCAATAATAGTCCATATTCCATCACTCCCAAATCCTAACTTTGGTAATCCAAAGATGAAGTCCATAGTAATACTTTCCCATGGAATGTTGGGAATTGGCAAAGGTTGTAATAATCCTACGGGTTTTTGTCGATCAAAATTGACCTTTTGGAAAACCAAACATTCTCGAACATATTGTTCAATATCCCTTCTCATACTAGGCCAAAAGAAATAACTTTCCAAAGCCTGAGTTGTTGTCATGATACCTCTATGTCCCATATAAGGTGGGCATGGCCATTCTTCCATTACTTTGGGTCTCAAATCCTTGGTCACACATAAACGGGTTTGCATCATAAGAAACCCTTCCTTAATGACATAAGAAGTCACCAAATCTCCATTCTGTAAGCTATCTCAAACGTCTTTGAAATCTTCATTTGTAGCATAAAGATCTTTCATCATAGTGAAGTCAAAATGATATCCCATGGAAACTGCATGGGTCATGGGTCTTCGAGATAGAGCATCTACTACTTTGATGATCTATCTTGATAACAAACTCAACACCCATAAGATAATGCTTACAAATATTCAAAGCATGTATGATAGCCATCAATTCTTTCTCGTAAGTGGGTGCAGTCTTCTCAGCTCCTTGAAGTCTTCGACTCTCATAGGCCACGGCATGGCCTTCTTGGTTCAAGACTACTCCAATGCAATCTCCTAAAGCATCACATTCTAACACAAATGGTTTCGACAAATCTGGAATAATTAATACTGGTCCTTTGATAGCATAAAATTTAAGTGCTTCAATTTTCAGCTTTGGTCCACCAAAATCCCATGGCTTTCTTTGTCAATTCATGTTCAAAGTGGACTTGCTACCACAGTAAACCACTTTTTTGTAATAAGAGCATAAGCAAAGGAAACTTCAAACTGCATGCACACTAGTCAACTTAGGCCATTCCACAATAGCCTTGACCTTTTTTGGATCCATCTTGACCCTTTCCTTGGATACTATATGGCCAAAGTAGTGAATCGTTGACAAAAAGATCTCACTCTTCTTGTGATTCACATACAACTTGTTCTTCCGCAATTCCTGGAATACCATATCCAAGTGCTTTTGATGCTCTTCTTCATTCTTTGAATGTACAATAATATCATCAAAGAAAGTGGCTCTATAAACTTTCTATGTGCTCGAAATATTCTTTCCATCATTCGGTTGAAGGGAGCCAGAGCATTGGTGAGACCAAAAGGCATCACCAAATACTCATAGAGTCCAAAGGTAGTCCAATTGGAGGAGATCAGTAGGTTCAGTATAATGCGAGTAGAAATCTAGGTGATGTTGAACGTAGCGATACAACAATGGAAAAGGAATGCCTCTCAATTGTGAGAAGTTTTATCTCACTATCTTCTGGGAAAAAAAATCATATTTTATGTAGATCATGAGGCTTTGAAATACCTCTTGAACGCGTGATTGGATGGATTCTCTTATTTAAAGAGTTCGATTGTCAAGTAGTAACAAAAGCGAGAAAGATGTGTTAGTGGATCATTAATCCAAATTATTGACAAATGATCAAGAAATTGGGGTAGAAGATGATCTTCCCAATGCTCAATTATTTTTAGTCGAAACACAAGTTTTGTGGTATGTGGACATTACTAATTTCTTGAGCACAACTCAATACCCACTATGGTACATAAAAGGGAAAAGAAAAAGAATTTATTGCAATCAATGTCTTATAGTTTGTTAGGTGGATACCTTTATAAATATTTTCCTTGTGATGGAATTTATTGTCATTGTGTAAGAGAAGACGAGGTCCCTATTATACTAAAAGCTAAATTACATGACGAATCTAGTGGGGACATTTACAAGTGAGATAATAGCATGGAAGGTCCTCCTTTGGATGATATTGGTGGGGCCGACCTTGTATAAGGATAGTTATCATTATTATCGAAAATGTGATAAACATCAACGAGTTGGCCGACCAACGAAACAATTCACTACACCTTTGACACCAATATTGACATTAAAACCTTTTGAAAAGTGGGGGATTAATTTTGTGGGACCAATAAATCCTTTGTCTCACTATATAGATCCAATCGGTATATTTTAGTACCAATTACGTGACCAAGTGGGTAGATGCAAAACCTCTAAAAACAGATCAAGCAATGGATGTGGCCAAGTTTCTTTATGAGAATATAATTATACGTTTTGGATTCCCATTTGAGTTAGTAAGTGATCGAGGTCCTCATTTTCTAAATGAGACAATCACAAAATTAATAGAGCTTTATAAGATTAAACATAGGAAATCTACAGAGTAATATATATCTAAGAAGAGTGAATGGTCAAGTGAAAGTTACTAATATAATCTTATGTGTGATTTTAACTAAAACAAAACAGAGAATAGATGTGATTGGGATGAGAGATTATATGAAGCATTATGGGCTTATCGCATAGCTTATAAAGTTACTACGCAAAATACTCCATTTAATTTAGTGTATAGAGTAGATGCCATATTCCCTATTGAACAAGAAATTCCCACATTACAAGTAGCATTAACAATGCGATTAGGTGATTGTGCATCATTGAATGCCTATTTATTTATGTTAGTGAGGCTTGATGAGGAACTATTTGTTAGCAATTCAAAGTTTAGAGGCTATGTGGAAATGTAGGAAAGCTTAGCATGATTGTAATATTAAAATTCGTAGATTTAAGGATAAAGATTTAGTTCTTGTTTACGATAGCCACTATTATAGGTTTCTAGGTAAGTTGAAAGTTAGATAGTTAGGACCTTTTGGGGTAATAAATGTATTTGATAATGGTTCGTTGAGTATACAAGACTTACAAAAGGAAAATGAAGCCTTTATGGTTAATGGATTGAGATTGAAACATTATGTAGCCTGAGTTTTTATTGGAAGTAGCCAGGGTATTTGGGCTTATAGTTGTGTATAGGAAGTGATGGGTTTTAACTTATTTAATTTTTATTTCTGGACATGTTATGGATAGATCTTCACAATGAACTTTACGTGGATCGACACGAGTGCACCCTGTTTGGACAAGGACAATACAGATACTTTTCATCAAGGCCATTTTTCCATCCCTTGGTTTTAGACCGATTCACGATATTATTTTACATCCAGTGGTGAGAATTGTTGTGGTGTTCTTTTTGTTGATCTATTTTTTCTATAGTTTTATCCTTTGAGTCCGTGCCGTGCTTATGAGAGGACAATGCTCCGATCAGTGTCATTGTTATGTTAGCAGTGTAGGACTTATTTTAGATGATATGGGTCTGGCCTTGTCAAGGCCATTGTAGGAGTGACCCCACGGAGACATGACTCCCATAGTGTTTTCTACCATGATAGAGGAGAATACCAGTAGAGGCTACTTGGTCTCGAGTCAACAAGTAAGCTGAACAATGGAGGGTGGCAAGATCTTATGATCTAGCTCATAGTTTCCCTAGGAGACCATGTTGCCAAGTGTTTGTTTATATTGGAGTAGATTGAGGGATTATTGCGACTAAATTAGAGGTGATATAGGTTTATCTGCATTACCAATATTGATGAACTTACTTCTGGTCCCCTTGCCTTGCCCTCCCATATTTTGGTCACTTGTGAACATGTTCAGTGGAGAGATGAGTTGTATTCTTCCTTTGTGTGGAGCCATGATCAAGTTGATGCTTTAGATTTTCCAAACATATTTGATGGATGAGGAGTCTAAGGATCTAGCATATGATATTGCTGCATGGAGCTCTATGTTTATAGTTTATGAGGTGGAGTTAGCGAGATGATTTAGGTTTGGAGAGTCTAAGTGTTAGTTAGTTTCCGTTGTTTTGGTTTGTAGTTAGATTTATTCAAATTGTTGATTTTCTTTTGTTAACAAAATTTTAAAAAAATAGATTAGGACAACGCTACGTAGAGGTAGTGTTGTTTGTTTTGTTTGGCAGATGTTTAGAATGAGTAGGAGGGAATATGAAGAGAATCAGGCTACAAGGAGAGAAAGTTAACTTATTGAGATCAAGTGTATTCGAACCTTAATTTTAAGGACATTTTTCTTTTATGTCAATGCATTTTGAAAAGCTATCCACCATTAGAATGGTTAAAGAGTCTATGAGTGTAAGGGGAAGAGTGAGTGAGTTGAGAAAATAATTGTGCCAATGTGTGAAAGAATGAATAAGAATGTATATGTGAGTGATGCAAATGTGCCAAAAAAAAATCATAACTGATTCATATTCCATGCTACTTTGCTATTTAGATGGGTTCTAAAGCTTGACCTTTCTTAGGAGCTAATATTATTTTCATTCTATGCTTAGGCATTATTTAGGTATGTTGAGGAAGTATGCCAAACTTAGGCTATATTTTGAGTAGAGCTATCCTGAGACTTTATATTATAATTTCATTGTTGAGTTGTGAGCAAGAGAATTACTCTAGTTAGAGAGACAAACATAAAAGCATTATATTGATCATCAATATTTACATTGAGTTTGGGATACAAAAAAGAAAGTGTTTAAGCCCTTGGGCATACAAAATAGTGATAAAACAGATGGCCCGACTCTAACACTAATCTTCCTCGTCACTCACTAGCATCCTCCTCTTGCTAATCTCCCATATCTTGCCCTTGCTCCCCCACATCTTCTTCTTGGTTGTCTTCATCAGAAATGATTTTAGCGACTTCTAAGGGCCCGGGAATATCCTCCTACAAAACAAAATGAAGCTAAGACTTGAGAGGAAGAACAAGAGACTACATCGACGACATCGTAAAGAGATGGAGATAGAGAAAGAGACTACGTACCTACTCATCACGATTGAGGAGCTCAGTGACGAGGCACTTTATGCCTTTCCTCCTACCATACCCTCTCTCACAACGGAGTGGCCTCATGCCTAATATACTCAAACTACAATATACACAAAGAAAGATATTAATACATGTTTTTATGCCATTAAAAACAAAACTTAGCATACAAGTTGAAAATACTTATGAAATCCTCGTCGTTAAAGCTTGCCCAACTTCCACTACCAAGGTGAAAAGAGGAGCCTGCCTCTAAGCGTGCTTTCACCCGCATCAAGTTGTTGCTTACATTTTTCGGGCTCATGTCTAAACTCCTTCTTGATAATCTTCCACTATTATTTGCCTAGCCAATCCGGCTTCCCTTTTCCCTCCCTATAAGCATCACAAGCCTCGGATCGATAATGGCTCATGAAATCCCTCATTCTTTTGTTCATGTAGGATGTGGAGAAACGGTCATCCACGTAGGGTACGAGAAACTCCCGGTGAAGCATGTGCATGCTTCTTTGTTGATACTTGTGGATTCTCTATTAGGCTTTGTGTGGTAGTGGATTCAAGCTTAAGCTTCTCCATAGCTTGTAGCTTTTCCATGGGCAAGGCATTGCTTGAGTAGTGAATGAGAATGCATGTTTATTTCAAGTTCCATTAAGCTTCAAGGTTTGTGTGCATGCTAGGGAAGTAAGTGCTTGAGAATAAAGTGTGCTTTGAGCTTATGTGCTTATGAGTGAGCTTGTGTGTGCATTAGCTTAGCCTTCTTCTTGTATTGGATGCATGAATGAGTGGGATGATGAGTGAATGAGCTATGGCAAGATTGAGCTTGTGTGTGTAAAGTCTATGTCAAGGTAGTGATGTTCATAGCATTCTCTCCCGAAAGGGATAAGCTTCCATGCACCTAACCGGGTTGAATCCCGTAGCGATGAAAGGAGTGTTTATCATTCCATTGGTGAGCTAGGAGCATAGTCTACTTGCCCATATTGCATACATAGGGAGACGACCGTCTTTCCATTGGCGCCGCTGCCAGGGAGATGACCTACGGTTGGTTAGGAGGTGCCTACCTCAAAGGTCTCCCCTTCCTTACCCACCCATTGGTATGGCAGATTCTGCTAATCCATTTGAAATCCCAGATGGGGAGTTGATTGACAACATGAGACTCCATTTCTTGTATACAAACGCGCATGGCGGTGAGATCTACAAAGATCCAATGAGCCGGTTTGTTGTTAAAATTGCAGACATTCATTCTGCGTTTGAACCAACACCATGGGTAAACTACCAAGACGATATGTACATGGGTAGAAATGGAGTACGCTACGAGGTCACCAAAAATCTTGAACAAGTGGATGCTTTGGGTGTACTTCAACCTAGCGCATAAGCAAAGCAGAAGAAGGAGCTTCCATCGGACCCAAATGTGCCAGGAACATCGCGCAGACCTGGTACGCCCATTTCTTTACTTGAAGAATTGTATTCTGACAGGAATTGGGAGGATAGAGAAAGAACGGGAAAAGAAAAAGAGACCAAGAAAAACCCATGGGACATAGTAAAAGAAATTCCAGTAGTTAAAATCTATCAAGACGACCCAATTAAAGAGGTGTATAGGGATGTGGTAGAAACCTACTATGCAACCACTAAGCACCCGAGCTTAGAGCTTCCAGTCATGCATACAATAACTGTAGAGCATCTAGAAGGTTTCACTAAGCGTGTTCACGATAGATGGGGGAATGACTTTAGAACCCTTGAATGGCGAGAGGTTAGGGAAATGACATGGAAAGGAAGGCCCCTTTTCACTGAGGTGTCTACCTTAGACACGGCACGTCCAGATGAATCTGCCTTTCGAGGAGAAACACTAGCACCACCATGGGCTAGAACCCCAAGTGTGGCTCGACCAGCACCTTCCATACGAACAACTGCTAAAGGACCAGTCTTTCCAACGATTGATCCTACGAGGAGACCCGGGGCTATTAGAGAATCTAGGGGAGAAGAAAGACCACGAGCAAGTGGATATGTACCTCCAAGAGAACCCCATAGACCAAGAGAACTGACATTTGAAGAGCCTATAGTTAGAGGCCGAGACTCATATAGGAGACATGACGATGAATATTCTAGAAAAGTGAGACCATCTGCGCTACAAAAGCTTGTCAAGAAGTATGACGGATCCGGTGACCCATATGACCATTTAAGCAACCTATACATGCGGAGCAAGTCACGGATACGCATACGCAAATCGAAGGATTTGGCTTGACGCTAGAGAGTAAGTCTTTATCATGGTTTCAGACTTTAGAGCCAGAGGCAGAGCGATCTTTCGATGGGCTGGAAAAGAGCTTTATAGCTGCGTTTTCAAAAATGGGAATTAAGCACAATGCGGTAGCTCAAATTTACGCTTTTAAGCAAAAAGATCGAGAATCTGTGCGAGATTGCGTAAATAGGCTAAAGCAGTACATGAATCGATGCCCTGACAATGAGAAGCCAAGCCAAGGAAGATTAATTTCTATCTTCCTGGAAGGCTTACGAAACAAGACGCTTCACACTCACTTGTACGCAAAGAAGCATGTCATCTTCAATGAGTGTTGCATGGATGCCATGGATTACGATGACAACTTTGACATGACTGGCATGGGAAACCAAGATAGTCATCCGGATGATAAACGTAGCTCTGGGAAGGGCTCTGACTCTAGTGTGCCATTAGTTAATCCAGATCAGATTGCCGAGATAGTATTGAAAAAGATGGGGCAATACTACAGACCTTCCTAGCGACCCCAACCATCATACATGCATACTGTACCTTACAGGCCCCTACGTCTGTGGTGGAGGATGTGGAGGTAGCCATAAAACCGAGCAGTGCCCCTGAGAGTGACTACCTTAGCGTATTGACTCATGCACATTCAGGAGTTGGGGGTGGACATTTCTGTGGAGAAACAACTGCCAAACTTATACTATGGTCAGGACTATGGTGGCCTACGCTTTTTCATGATGCAACAGAGTATGTCAAACGACGTGATCAATGTCAAAGAGCCAAACCTCCTACCAAGTATGAGGACATGCCATTAAGACCAATTATGGGGATTAGAGCTTTTGCCAAATGGGGAATTGATTTTGTGGGACCGATTAAACCACCAGCACGCCATACACATGCTGAGTATATCATTGTAGCCACAGATTATCTTACGAAGTGGGTAGAAGCAAAAGCCACAGTAAAAAACAATGCTAGGACCACTGCAAAGTTTTTATACGAACATGTGTTACGGTCTACCTATTGAGATTGTGAGTGACCAAGGTGTGCATTTTATCAATGAAGTCATTACCTTTCTTTTGGAAGACTTTATGGTCATCCATAAGAGGTCAGCGCCTTATCACCCGCAAGCAAATGGTCAAGCTGAGAGCACAGACAAGACTCTTTGCACTGCGCTTACAAAGATTGTTGAGGGACATAGAACAGATTGGGAACAGAAACTTCACTCAATTCTATGGGCTTATCGAATTGCTTACAGAACATCCATAGGCACGACACTTTTCAATCTAGTTTTTGGATTGGACGCTATCCTTCCGATAGAATTTATTGTACCTACACTTCGAGTTGCAAAACAACTTGAGTGGACGGATCATGAATTCTCTACATGGATCGATGAATTGGAGAGGCTAGATGAAGACAGGCTATTGGCAGTCATTGGCATGTATGCTGAAAAACGACGCCAAAAGCGTTGGCATGATACGCATGTGAAGAAAGGTCGCTTCAGGAGAGGTGATCTAGTGTTGCTTTACACATTGAAGAAACAAAAACGCAAGCTAAAAATGCGAGGACTTGGTTCATTTGTGATCAACGAGCTTAGTGCGAGTGGTGGAGTAAGGTTGGAAACCTTAGATGGAGAGCCAATGACTAACTTCATCAATGGTAGCCACTTGAAGCGCTATGAAGAACCTCTAACAGATGATATGCTGATACGCATACATGCTAGTCACACACGTAAAAAAGCTCAAGCTTTGTTACAAAGTCAAGCAAAAGAAGAAGCTAAGGCTAGAGTAGCACTAGCACGAGAGCGCCGCAAGGCAGCTATCATAGCCATCCACTTGAATGATGATGAAGACTTTGTAGATCCCTTTCATATTGAAGTAAGGATCCCTACTCAAAGAGCAATCTTTGCAGTGTCTGCACTTATAGATTCGGGAGCCAAATGCAATGTTTTGTCTTATGAAGTGTGGACATCATTAGGCCAACCTTTGCTCACCAATGCATCATTGAACTTCGAGAGTTTCTCTGGTGATGAAACCCCAGCCCTAGGCAAGTGCTGTATTAATATGTCCATTTAGGATCAATCTATGCACGTGACTTTTTATGTTGCTAACAAGAGCCAAGCAGTGGTGGATGTTGTTTTAGGCAGATCATGGATTAGAACCACCAGATGCGGTATGGACTAGAACTCACGACAATACACCTTGTTGGTAAATTCTACTCACCTTACAGGATCAAGTGCTTCGGCACTCCCATCTTTTCAAAAGGTGGAGACCATCACTACTGTGATAGAGACAACCTCAAAAGATCCAATGATTTGGGTGAATAATGACAATGACAATACTCAAGGATGGCATGTGCCAACATCTCTCTTATATGCACAAGGCTACGGAAGGGGGGAAGCACTTAGAATTCAAATCTGGTTACCTAAAGCAGCTCGCAAGCCAAGACCCAATGCTACCAAGGAACATCCAAGGAATACAAAGCTAAAGAGGAGATTCACCAAAACCAACAGTTCCACCTCCAACAAGACCACTCAACAACGGTGGATCCCAAAGAAGGTTCTACAAGCACAAGGCTACTACGAGGGTGCTACTACCTTGTGGCTACCAAAAAAGAATGCAGGGACTACTGTAGCAAAACATAATTATGTTCTTGAATCTACTCAAGAACAAAAGCAGTCAATACCACCTCACTTACAGAAACCAAATCAATACTGGAAACCACGCCTTACCAAGCCTGAAAGAGTCCAGGTGGAAACACAAGCTGACGCATCAATCGGACATCATCAGAAGATCTCGAACAGGAAGGGATACTCCAAACTGACATGGGAAGAAAAAGGCAAGTGGGTACCTTTACTCACTTCTATCTCAGAGGCAACACATCAGAAGGAGGATATTGCAACCGAATCAAGTTCAGAGTCTATTCCTCAAAACACAAGCAATGTCAAAGTTTGTCTTACAAAGCCGACAACTTTCAATCAGGCTCCTACACAAGTAGACTCCCTGACTATCAACAAGGAAAGAGTGTTCTTCCTACAACTCCAACTATTTGGAATGTCGTCGTTATTTTATTCTTTCCCTAATCAAATTACATTACCAGCCATAAGTCTACAGGCATGGGTGTTAGAGTTGGGCACTCTGAAGACCCAAGAAAATTTTGAAAGCCCAATGGGATGGCAAGAACACAGCTGCCATATGGTTGCCAAAGCTCAGAAGTGTTCAAACATCTCCATTCACACCTCCTCCTATTTGTCCCAATGCATTTCCTATGCCTATCACTAAAATCTCACCTCCGACTAAACTTCAATCTCTTGCACGTACTCTGAAAGGGGTACCAAAAAGAGTCCAACAAAAAGGAACCTGTGCCATATGTCAACACCCCACAAACAATTTGCATAATGTTACATCCAAAAGCAAACTCATCTTGAAAGAGCTATCATGCTACAAAAGCTACTTTTTGGCAATTCATCTATCGAATCTATTAGCTCTATTTCTGTCATGCATGTACATACTAGCATTCTTCGTTCAACTTGCATTAAATAAAAAAATCTTAACACTTCATTATGTGTTGTGTAGAATAACTGAATGGAGACTTGGCTAGACACATGCAGTCTATCTTTGGACCTAGATAGCACTCACCCTGACCATCAAGGGGGCTATAGCATTGCACCTTTTCAGACGCACTCCCGATATTTTTATGCCCCAGTGGGTGAGGATTGCTGTGGAAGACAATTTGTGGAGTTATACTACCAGCATCATCCGTTTCCACACTGCCGTGACTGTGCTTGTATGGTATTGGGGAATGCTTCCCATATATGTTGGCAGTGTCACACATACTTCTATTGCTATGGCACTGGTATGATGCAGCAGATCATGGGGGTCACACCTCAACAACATAATCTCTGGGCAATTATGATGCCGCAACGTGGACCCAACCAACAAAGACTCCCGAAAGAGGAAAGAGCTCAAACATGGCATGAGGACACCCTTCGTTTGCTAACCCCTCCCATTTTGCAGGTCTTCTTCCCCATGAATCTACATGTCAATTTTGGCTCAATGTGAGTGAGTCTTTAGAACGGTTTCAAAACCATAGGTGCCTCTTTAGCCTTCCTACTGTGCCCATACCATATGTTAGTGAAGATGCACTTCTTCCCTTGCCATCTTCTCCATGGGTAGGATTACGTTCTGGGTTATCTTTACATCCTGAAGCTATTGATGTCCACCCACCTGAGAATGCAGACATACATCCACCCCCAGTGCAAGACTAGCACTTGTACTCTCTTAATAAGAACTACAAGCCAGGGCACTTTTTCCCATTGGGTTTTTCCCCTCGGCCAAATCTGGTGTTTAGCACCAATGTTTCTTATTTTTTGTCTTTTTAATTTTCTTTCTCTTTAGTTTGTTTTGTCGAAATAAAACAGATACAAGCACCAAACTACATCTTCCGCTTCAGTACCGCAACTGACAGTCATACAATCAAGTGCAAACAATTCTTCACCAACCAGCACTTTAACAGAAACAGGTGAACTCATGCCAATCTTTAATGTTTTCTGTATTTTTCTTGTTGCTTGATTGTTTATAAATTTCACCTTACTAAGCATGGCAATATGCATCTCCTTTGGTCTAGAGTAGGGATAGCATTTTAGTGGCTTTAGACTTGATAGTGTAAGTTTGACCGTAATTGTTTTTACCCGTTTAAGCAATACAAAGTAATTAGTGTTTTGTGCTAAAGGTAGAGTTCCAGAGCTAGGACAAAGAGACTAAATTAATCATAGGACCGTCAGTGGATCTGACGGATATCTTGCCCTTACTAGGACATTGCTTAGGGACAAATCTAATAAACCTTCCATAACAAAAATTGGCATGACAAAAATAAAAGAAAAGTGTATATGTTTGTGGCCTATTGCCTTGTTATTCATGGTAGGCGAGGGAGGTCTATACCTTTCCCAGACCAATGCCTTGTGTAGTAAGGAATAGCCATACCGCAAGTGTGCAAACATACTCTTGAAGAGAGCCCTGTCCAAATTTTTTTTTAAAAAAAATTTAAAAAAAGGACAGAAAGGCACCAAGAGAAATGCTTGTCTAATCCAGGATGGTCGCCGTTGTGCTTAAAATATTAAACCAAAACACTAAGCAATATCAAAAGTCTGCCACTACATAATTATGTTAGATTTATTAGTGTTGAACCGACATCTTTGACTTAGCATAGGCTCAGTATACCACTTAATAGTCCCTCGATTAACTGTTGTCTTTTGCCTTCTAGGAAAAGAATAATACATTTGGCATAAAACATTCTTTACTTTAGTTAGCTACAGGTAATAATTATTAAGGCTTAAACTAACCTATTCAATCTCTACACTGCTTCAATGTTACCTTCCTCTAACTAATTGGACGTTTATTGCCATGTCTTATTCAGTAAAATTGCTTGTTTTGTTATTGTCTGTCAGTACTTTTGCTTTTAAAAAAATAAAAAATAAAAACACACACACACACACACACAAACCACCTATCGTTTTGCTTGCAGGTACACACTGGAGATGCTACTCTTCCTTGGCATCTACACGCTCGAGGACGTGCGCAAAATAGGAAGGGGGGAATGTTGCGTGACGAGTGGATCAATGCAAGGATGCAACACAAAGATGGAAGCAAGAAAACAAGAGACGTGACATTCTTATTTAGGGCTCTTGTAGAGAGTTCTAAGTTGTAGATGAGTGTGGGAGTGGGCTTGAGAATAATCCCACATGGGAAGTTTTGGGAGTTTTAGGAGTTTTAGTATAAATAGTGGCTCATTTGAGAGCTCACATACACATTGGGCTGAACTCATGCTTGAGCTTTCTTGAGACTAGCTCTCCCTCTTGTTCATAGAGGTGCAAGCTCTTCTCTCTCCCCATCTACACTATTGTATGAGCAATGCTCTTCTAATTCAATGCAATGAGATGATGTTTTTCTCTCTTCTCATCTCTATTCTCTAGTGTGCATGCTTCTTTGTTGATGCTTGTGGATTCTCTATTAGGCTTTGTGTGGTAGTGGATTCAAGCTTAAGCTTCTCCATAGCTTGTAGCTTTTCCATGGGCAAGGCATTGCTTGAGTAGTGAATGAGAATGCATGTTTATTTCAAGTTCCATTAAGCTTCAAGGTTTGTGTGCATGCTAGGGAAGTAAGTGCTTGAGAATGAAGTGTGCTTTGAGCTTGTGTGCTTATGAGTGAGCTTGTGTGTGCATTAGCTTAGCCTTCTTCTTGTATTGGATGCATGAATGAGTGGGATGATGAGTGAATGAGCTATGGCAAGATTGAGCTTGTGTGTGTAAAGTCTATGTCAAGGTAGTGGTGTTCATAGCATTCTCTCCCGAAAGGGATAAGCTTCCATGCACCTAACCGGGTTGAATCCCCTAGCGATGAAAGGAGTGTTTATCATTCCATTGGTGAGCTAGGAGCATAGTCTACTTGCCCATACTGCATACGTAGGGAGACGACCGTCTTTCCACCCAATTTCACAGATTTGGTATCTATTCAGAGCAACAGGCCTTCTACACAAGTTCAGGAAGAGGATGAGGTAGAGGAGGCCGTGGACGCAGCCAAGGAGGTGGCCGAACAGGTAATCAGAATTATGGCCAGCAGCAGCAACAACAACAGTCCCAGAATTCACAACAACAACAAAATGCAGGTGGAAGAGGCCAATTCACAGGCAGGGGGAGTCAAAGAGGTCATGGAAATTGACAAAGGCAGTATAATGATACACGTGGATGCTTTTATTGTGGTAAGCCTGTACATGTGCAGGCAGATTGTTATAAGAAGCAGGCTGACATGCAAAATGGGAAATTGCAGCAAAACAACTATGCATCCTCGAGCAGAAACAATGAGGATAATGAAAGGTTGTTTGTTATGCAGTATGTCGTTAATGCCATGTCTGAAAATGTTGAAGTAGCACATAAAGATGATGTGTGGTACGTTGATTCAGGTACTTCGAACCACATCTTCGCTTGGTGTACATGAGATGGAGTTGAGCTCGAGGGGGAGTGTTAAGATATCGAGCTCATCTAGTGAGGCGGTGGACACTGATATCGAGCTCATCTAGTGAGGCGATGGACACTGATAACCCACCTGCTGGGGGATAGGCCCCACACTTACACCATTGGCATGGTTGGTGAGATCATGGGTGATATGCGGCCAGTGGGATGACAGGCTATGTGATAGCTATTCTAGAGACTAGCATAGTTATATCGCCAGCTCATTTAGTTGGGTTCATACTATAGAGAACCCTAGTATGTATTTAGTTGAGTACCTTTTCATATGTGTGTACTCTAATCTTTGTATATGGTGTGTTGAGTGTTGTGTGAAGAAGAAGAAGATTTTCAGCCTCTCACCTTGTGTGTTCTCTTTTAGGGTTTTGTGAGTGTGTGTGTGCTTACAAGAGCTCAAGCTCTCTTCTCCCCTGCATCTTTTCAATTAGTAGGCATGTTTGTGGCTTAGACACGTGTGATTAGGCTCTATGCATGCATGCCTATGGACATAGAGTCTAAGAATGGATGAGAAGATATCCATGGCTCTATGCATGCATAGAGCCATGGGCATCCATGCCTCCATTCTTAGGCTCTATACATGCATAGAGAAATTATGCATGCATATGTCTCTATCCATGCATAGAGCCATGGGCATCCATGCTTTCTTAGACTCTATGCATGCATAGAACCATGGACATGCATGCATCTTAGGCTCTATGTATGTATAGAGCCATGGGCATCCATGCCTCTATTCTTAGGCTCTATGCATGCATAGAGAGAGTAATCGTGTATGCAAATGCCTCTATCCATGCATAGAGCCATGGGCATCCATTCCTCCATTCTTAGGCTAGAGCCATGGACATGCATGCATCTTAGGCTCTATGCATGGATAGAGCCATGGGCATTCATGCATACCCATGGCCATAGTCATGACTCCATACATAAAGCCATGCCTCTATGTTTAGGCCATGGGCATCTATGGCTATGGCTATGGCTATGGCTATGCCCAAAAAATAAGGAACTTGAAAAAAAATAAGAGCAAGAGAGAGGGTTTGGAGCATACCTTGGAGAGTGGAGAGAGAGAGGAAGCAAAAACCTATAAAACCATACACATAAAAAGCTTAGCAAAACCAAATCCTAGATAACTAGAGTGGAGAGAGAGGTAGAGAAGAGTGAGATGCCAAGGAAAATAGAAAAAGAGTGAGAGACTCTTACCTTTGGAGAGTGGAAAGAGAGGAAGTGGCAAAAAGCAAAAACCTGCACAAAACCATACACAAAAAAAGATTAGCAAAACCAAAGCTTCCTTCATTAGAGTGGAGAGAAAGGTAGAGAATGAGATGAATGAGAGTGCAAAGAGAGTGATTGATTCTTACCTTTGGGGAGTGGAAATGTATAAAAAAAACACCAAACCTGCAAAACGAAAAAAAAACAAGGACATATGCCCAAAAACATCAGTACCTGCAAAGAGAAATGAAGGTAGAGAAGGTTGGAGAGAGAGAGAAGGAGAGGGAAAGACAAAGAGAAAGCGAGGGGAGAGAGAGAGAGGGGGGAGGGGGGGAGGAGAAGGGTGGCTTGCCACAAAACAATCTAAAACTCACTATACCACACACGTTATACCACCGCGGGTTTTTTTAAATTTTTCAGAGTCAGTATCAGAGTCGAAATCAGCCTCGGGTAATGTTTGTAAGCAGAGTTAGTACTGGCATCGGTATTAGAGTCAGTATTATCGACCCTAATACCGACTCTTATACCAACTCAGATACCGACCCTAATACCGATGCCTGACAATTTCACATAATTTAGCCGACTTGGTACAAGTCATGGTACATATTGACATGACATTTCAAGTGAAAATGCACACTTTGAACATCAAATCTCTCTCTCTCTCTCTCTCTCTCTCTCTCTCTCTCTCTCTCTCTCTCTCTCTCTCTCTCTCTCCCTTTGGCCCTTTCACACTCACTCTTCAAATTCATCATGCCCACATCTTCATCATCTAGCAAAGAGTGTCGGGTTGGGCGTGATGCCTATCTTTCTCAAAGAATCCTTTGCCATTGTAATGAATGCAAGTGGATCGTGAGAAGGGAGCGACGTTCAAGATCATGGTGGAGACGATTTGATACAGCGCTTATAGATCAAATAGTGGAGCAACATAACTCATCTATGAGTTTTTCATAAACATGTGTGTTTTTGTGCATGTTTATGTGTGTTTATGCACACATGTTTGTGTATGTACGTGTGTGTGTGTGTGTGTTTACATGTGTATGTACGTGTGTGTGTGTGTGTGTGTGTGTGTTTACGTGTGTGTGTATGTACGTGTGTGTGTTATGTGTGTATGTACATGTGTTTGTGTGTTTGAGTGTTTGTGTGTTTGTGCGTGTGTGTTCGTGTTTATGCGTGTGTGTATGTTCATGTTATACTATGCGTATGTGTGTGCTTAAGACTCAATTTTACTTTTATAGGACTCTAGTAATGATATGGAGTATAACATCTTACAGCCTACAACTCTTTGATAGGACTCTTTGATACGACTCTTTGATGATATTCTACAGATTTGATGATAGGACTCTTTTATGTGTGTGTGTGTATGTTCATGTTATATTGTGCGTGTGTGTGTGTGCTTAAGACTCAATTTTACTTTTATAGGACTCTAGTAATGATATGGAGTACAACATCTTACGACCTACAACTTGAAGGCACATTACAACAACACCATCTACAAATATACCCCATCCTGAATATGTTGACATATTAGATCAACAAGATAACTAGGGAAGAAGTGATGCAGATGCCAACATAGAAGAAGAACCGCAATATGCACATAATGCGCCAGAAATGGACGAAATGATCGACGCTCTATTTGAAGACCACGGTGGACAACCTTACCCAAATATGAAGAAGCATTGAAAGTAGAGGCCGGCACTCCATTGTATGACGGATCCCAAATATCAAAGCTTAAAACCTGCCTTGCATTATTGAATCTACAATTCATTCATGGGTAGAGTGATAAAAGTGTTACTAAATTGTTCAGGTATGTATTCCGTACTCCTATCTAAGTAATTTGAAACAATGGTGTGTTCTTACCATGATGTTCAATGTCTTTATATGCTATTAAAGGAGACTATTTTACCAGAGAGAAATAAGATTCCATCTTCAAGAGACGAGGCTAAAAAAATCTTACGAATCTTAGAAATGGACAATTGCATCTAGTCCCAATGATTGCATCTTGTTTCGAAATGAATATGCAAAACTAGACAAGTGTCCCAAGTGTGGTTCAGATAGGTACTGACAAGATCTACAAGGAGCCACTACCCCAATGAAAACACTAAGACACTTTCCAATAATCCCTCGCATTCAACACATGTTCAAGTGCAAGTCTATTTCTGAGCTAATGGCATGGCATTCAAATAATCATTCCGCAGATGGTGTATTACGCATCCCTGCGCTGATTGTGCTGCTTAGAATCATATAGAGGATTGATGGCAGGAATTCAAGAGAGAGCCACATAATTTGCATTTGGGTCTTGCTATGGATGGAGTGAATCCATTTGGGTCTTGCTATGGATGGAGTGAATCCATTTGGGTTGTGCTATACATCTTGGAGTACATGGCCAGTAGTTTTGGTAAATTATAATATTCCTCCTTGGCTATCAATCAAAAAAAGACATCTTCTATTGGCCTTGTTGGTCCTTGGCAAGTACAAGGCTAAGAATATGGATGTGTTCTTACGACCACTTGTGGATGAGCTTTAAGTTTTATGGGATGGAATCCCATTTTATGACATGAGCAAGCCTCAAAATACACATCAGCAGGCACACATTAAGGGAATTTAATGTGTACAATGCATGACTTTCCTGGCTATGGAGAGTGCTCAGGTAATGTATGTTTTCTTAATAGAAATATATGTTTTCTTAATACAAATGTATGTTCTAATGAATTTTTCTCAATGATTCTTATGACTAGTGGATATTATGCTTGTCCTATTTGGTGGACCAATGCTGAACGCAAGGAGATCAGAAGCCTTAAAGAAGATGATATATCAAGGACATAAAATCTTTCTCCAACTAGATCATGACTTAAGAGAAGGATCACTTGGACGACTACCAAGGCCACTAAAAGCAAGCGATTGGAAAGCACTATAGTTAGAGGGTAGGGGTACATATTTGCCATTTGGTATGAAAAGGCTTTCTATTCTTCATGACCTCCCATATTGGGACGATTTATTAATTAATCACCTCTTAGATCCCATGCACATCTTCAAAAATGTACAAAGTCTAATATGGGATCATCTCATTAAGGCGAAGGATAGTAGATTTGCACGTGAAGACCTTAGGGAGGCCAACATCATGGAAAGATATTGGGCAAGAGTACATGGAGATGAGAGGATTTAATTACCTAAGGTCCCTTGGATCCTTACCAAAAAGGAATAGAAAAGAGTGAACGGGGTTATTTCATCGTTTCGTACTCCTATAAGACACATGCATTGCCTTCATGGTGCATTTACAAAGAACGACAAGCTCAGTGGTCTAAAATCACATGACTGGCACAAATTTCTCCAGGTAAATTCTAATTCTTTGATGATATTCTACATATTTGATTATTATAACTTTCTTATGTGAGCTTGTGAAAAAAATCTTACACAATAATTTGTTGTTTGTTTTACCGATGGCAATTCGTGATTGCTCGACTCTTGACCTCTGTTCAACCATATACAAGTTTTCATCCCTTGTTCGATGGATTTGATAGAAGGAGATTCCCATTTCTTCCATCAAACAATCCAAGCTTAACTCAATCGAAGCAGTTTGTCTTCTTGAGAAGTACTTTTTAACAAGCATCCTAACAATCCAAGTGCATCTACTAGTATATGTAGTGGACGAAATATCTATAGCAGGTACTGTACATAGCCGTTTTGATGTTTTTCTTGGAAAGCTTCATGAAAACTCTCAAAGGTTTTGTGCAGCAAAGAGCAAGACCATGGCTGAGGGGTGGCTCATACAAGAGTCACTAAGGTACATTTCTGAGTTCCTCGGTCGAAAGGACGAGGATATGTCTCTGTTGTGTGGACAAATAAGGACAATGAGAAGATAGTTGGTGAGGTCCCTCAAGGTAAAGGAAAGGACCGAAGAATGAATTCAACACTAGCAGAGAAGGTCAACAAGTTTTGCATGTTGAATCATCCTGCCATGGAAAAGTGGCTTCAAAAGTATGAAGATGCGAAGGTGGAACGAAGAAATGCACGACAAGCCTTTAGAAGACAAAATAGACAACGAAACATCAAGTACCCTGAGGAATTGGAGGATTTACCTCCTTTCATGAGCCTAATATGGCTAGACAATGCTTTAACAAAGGCTCAAGAAGAGGGTCAAAGAGTCACTAACATCAAATGGGAGTTCTGTAGAGGATGTAGTGAAAATGTATACAATTGATGATCATTACTACATTACTTGTATTTGTTGTATGACTCTTTCATGATGCAAATAATTACTACATTCTTTATTTACAAAAATAAAGATGATTATTATCTCATGTTGGTGTGTGTTACTTTGTAGTATTTATCATTTAGAGCATTATGGTCATACGGACGACATTTTTGAGAGGAGCAGATAGACAAAAATTGTACGACATTTGACTGTGGAGTGATGGCGAAGTTTGAGCAACAAAGCCAAACAAGTGCAAGTGACACAAACATCCGTATATCAGATATAGAATATTTTGGCTTGATTCAAGATATTCTAAAAATAGATTTTAGTCAACCTTTTACATGTTCATCTTTGATGTGCAATGGTTTAAAGTGATCATGAAAGGACAAGGTGCAACTATCCGTAGAGATAGATCAGTTTTTGTAGAAGTTGACTCCACAAAATTATGGACTAATCTACGTCATACATTTTGTTCTTCCACAACATTGATAATAGGTATATATATATTTATAATAACTAATTAGTTATTCTTGCATACATTTTATATATACATACAATTTATATGTATGGTGGAAAATTAAATATCAGGTCATTTTTCAACCAAATCCGGTTGACCAAAAGTGGTGGTACATTATTGAAGTTACTCCTCATTTTCCAAGCAAATTTATGAAGACAAAGAGCTTATACATGGCCCTATGGATACTACGACAATAAGTATGACACTATCAATGATCAATGTCAAAAATGAAGAGAACGATGACAAGGATGTCGAAGTTATATGTCCTAATGACATACTTGATCATAATGATGCAGTGCAAGCTAAGAATGAACAAGGTAATGAAGCGAATGAAATTCCAATACATGGCACCTCAATTGAAGTTGACTATGAATCAGATAATATCATGAAGAAATGTCATTGAGTGGAAAGCTAATCTATATAGACATTTTTGCACATTCAGACTTGGCACATGATAAACGAGAGGATTAAATAATGTAATTCTCAAATAGTTTTGTAGTTTCAAGCTTATATTCTACTTTTCACAAATTTCTACATGCAAATTTTTCTCCAAATACCGACTCTTATACCGAGGCTAATTCCGACTCTGCTATCGACTCTTATACTGAGGCTATTACTAATTCTGATACCGACTCTAATACCAAGCCCCATAACTTTCACCAAAAAGTTAATCCCCAAAAAACTATCTGCCCAAACCATCAGGTGATTAGCTTCGGTATATCTGGCCAATATGTTATAGTGATTGGGAGACGTAATTAATAATATCTAGGAAGTCTGATTGCTTAGCATTCTTAGTTATGGGGTTAGAAAATATGGTTTTGGGATTAGTTCTATGAAGAGATATTATGCTAGAGACTAAGGTTCATAACGGAAGACATATTCTTGAGTGTGTTTAGGTATAGAGTAGATTGGTATTGGTTTCTAAGTTGGGTTAGTTCTAGTATTCCTTTTTTTAGCATGCTTGTGTGGCGATGTGGCTTAGTTATGACTATCATTAGAGAACGTGATGATGAATGAAGGAATATTTGTTTTTTCTTTAAATGTTAAGTTTTGTGAGCTAGTTACTAGTGGAAGCTCAAGAATTAGCTTCACCTTGTCATCACAGTAGAGATACCATGTTCAAAAACAATGTGACCTAGTATTACTCCATGCCTTACACAAAATTGGTATTTAAGTGGATTAAGGAATTTGTATTTTTCAAGTACCTTCTAGGTACCAGATATGTGCTTTTCATTTGGAAATTGATGGAAAAGTCATCCATGAAAACCTCAAGGAACTCCCTAAGACACTCCTTGTATGCTATGCATATAAGCCTTTAGAAAGTGCCTAAGGTGTTGATAGACCAAGTGGCATAACTCTTGTTAACCTAACCAAACTTGTGGTGGGAAGTTTTTAATCCGTCAAGCTTGAGCTGTGCTCAAGAGCTGCACCATCACGTGTGGATAGCCACTTGTCGCTATTGGCACTCATTGTTGTCACACCGAGGTGGTTCCTAATCCTACAGGTGGTATAACCGCTTTTTGTCACATGTGGATAGCCACTTGTCATTGCGATCCTCCCGCACTCGTTTTTGATCCGCCGAGCTTGAGCCATGCTCAAGAGCTCCACCATTACGTGTGGATAGCTGCTTATCATTGTGTGTGGATAACTTCTTGTCGTCAATGATCCTCCCACACTCATCACATCGAGAGGTGGTTCCTAATCCTTCGGGTGGGGCAACCACTCTCACGAAGATGGTGTGGGATCTTCGCGGAAGTCAATCATGGTGATAGCCTAATCACTCAAGCAAGAGGGAGAGAAGAAGTAAGAGGAAAGCATGACAGAACAAGCCATTAGCGCTAATCATACCCAAACCCTAACCCTAAGCATACCACACATGCTAGATTAGAGTTTCAAGAGAGAGGGAGAGAGAGCACTCCAATTCTATTTCATAAATGGTAGAATGAGTTACAAACAAGAGAAATTGGCTTTTATAGTTCCACGCCTTATCCCACTAGACCGCCCAAGAGTAAGTGACCCAAGGCACCCGAAACATAGTTACAAGGCTTTTCTTTATGGTTTGGCCAATTAGCTGAGATCCTCTTTTATGTCCTTTGAAGCTCAAGACTTGGGAGCATCTTTAGGGCATTTTTCTCATAAAATGATGGGATTTACAATATAGTATGGGTGCCCATTTTACAGAAGTGTGCAAACATAGTTGTCTTATAGAAACATGTTAGCCACATGTGGTTAACATAGGGCATTTTCCTCATCAAATGACAGGATTTACAATATAGTATGGACTTCTGTTACATAAGTGTGTAGACATAGTTGTCATAGAAACATAACCACATGTGGTTAACATACTCCCCTTCCGAAAGTCGATCACGTCCTCTAATCGGTGAAGAAGTGGTCGAGGCACACTGGGAATTGTTGCACTTGGTTGGTCCTCTTGTCTCTCCCGAAATGAGAGGGGGTGGGGGGGTTAGTAAGATGGAAATGAGGTAGTGGAGTACTAGTGATTCAGTATCCATCTAATCGTATGGGGTCTTATGAATTTTGCTTTCTTGTATGTGCCTAGTAGTATTCATTATTTTGTTTTTGTTGTTTTCTTTTTTGTCACCTTTGTGGCTTTCACATCTTCATGGGAGGAATCAGAGTACTTAAATGAGTAGTCTAGCATGGAATACTTAATGACCAGTATCCAAGTGGTAGGTGGTGGTGTTGAGGGGTTAGTAAACATCAATGTTATTAAGAAGTGCCAAGGGGGTTCAGGAGGGACAAGGAGGTAACTCACATGGAAACTGCTTACACTCTTACACTTCGAGATGTTGTATTTCGATGGTGATGTACATGTAGCTGTAGCATCTCCATCAAAACACCTTAATGTGCATTTTGGCTCCCTTAGGTGTTGATCTTTTGGTGTTCATTGTTCTCTCTTTCTATTTTGGTGGTTTTTCTTCTTCTATCATTGTAGCTCATGTGACTAGGATCCTGCTTTGATGAGAGTGGTAGTTGATGGGGCGTAGATCCAGAGGGGTAGCAGCTTTTGAGTATGAAAGTAGAAGCTACCTTTTTTATCATGATTGCAATATGCATATTGCAATCAACTTTTAGCGTCCAAAGTTGATGTAGCATAAGAAGAAGTTGTAGGTAGGATCAATGAGGCATGAAGAACAGTTATTTGGTTGAAGCTGGGGTTATCAAGAAGGTCAAGGCGATGGGTCATACCATTGACCAGGCTTGCACCCTCCATGGTCCCCCCATCCAAAGATGTACCTGAACGGCTGTCAATGGTGAAGCTTTGTGTGATGTGTGCACAAATAACAGAGCCCAGTGAGAATTACAAGTGCCGTGCATGGACAAGGGTGAAAGGTGTGCCCATGGTCCTAATCACTTAGAGACTCTCTTTTTTTTGTGTCCTCCTAGGTGAGGACTTGAACGTTGTTTATTGGTTAGCACCCCAAAAGAGGGTTTTGGTACTGATTAGCCTATTTAGCTAAATTTGTGAGCTTAACCTTGAGGTTTTCTTTGAGTGGTTGTATAAGCTATGGCATTTGTAGCAGTGACCCTTGGGTTGGTGATGAAGTTGAGGGGTAGGTTGGATCTTCACAGATTAGGCTCTTTTTGTTGAAAGGACTGAGTAAATTGAGCTTGTGTGTTAACAACTATGTATGCATAAGTTCCCCATTTTGTGGCAAATGTAGTTTTATGTTGATTACTCGGGTCTATTTCCACTTGGTTATAGTCCAAGAACCCATCAAGGAAGTCAAAGACCTCCCTGCATACTGCTACTCATTCATAGCACATGCTCTCTAAATGGTAACCAGTAATGGTCCTTTATCATGGTTGTATTAACCTTTTTTAGGTTAACACAAACTAGGATCTTTTAATTTTTCTTAGGCACTATATGCCTATTGGGGATAGACATTCCGTGTGCTCTACCTTGTAAATGAATCAAGATTTGATGAGTTTGTTAATTTCAGCCTTGACCATTTTGGAGTATTTTGGATTTATTTGATAGGCTATGTGCCTTGATGGTCGTGCTTTTCCACAATAGTAATAGTGTATTTGACCACCTTTGGAGGTACACCCTTCATGTTAATATATTTCCAAGTAAGAATTCTTGGAATTTTTCGAGTAGGTCAATGAGGTCTTTTTCTTCTTTTGGAGATAGGTCTTTTCTAATGTATATAGGTTTGGGATCCTTGTCAAGTCCTTCTATGTTGACCACTTTAATTTCAACCACCACCAATCTATCATAGGATGTTTCAAGCTTCTCGTCTTAGGGGTTCTCTTTACCTTCTCAAAGTGTGCAAAGTGATCGCCAACATTATATGTTTTTAAATACTTAGGCACCTATCTAAGGTCTTCAATGCAATCAGTCTCTTGCAGGATGTGCTTAGCTTCTTTTTCACCCTCTGCTAAGGTTTTTGTTTTTGCCCTTCTTGCAGAGCGAGAGAGTTTTATAGAGTCATTTTTTATCGTGCAGATTTGTCTCTCTCTATGGCCATTATCTTTATTGGAATTTTGAAAATATTTAGCTATTTTTCCCACTGATGGTAAAAGTCTACATGGGAGACTATGGCCTCGATGTATCAAAGCCAATGGTTTTCATTTCCTCCCTAGCGGCGGAAGAGGTATAGGTCTTCTCTTTTTTATCATTTTGAGCTCCAAGCTACCATCTATTGGTCCTGGATATCGCCTTCAAACTCTAGCAGCAAGCGCATGTTACATTGCTCCAGCACTCATCACCACATATATCAAAGCAATTTCCTTGCCATCTACTATGGCATATCTTGTGGGAGAATTTCCATCAGTGCAAGGATGTGCTCCAATTTTTAGAGTCTTCCACCTCTGGAAGTGAGATAAACTAATCTCTCACATTCCTTGTCCAACATTTTATTACAAGTGTTTATTGGGTCTTGAGCAAAAGGTCCATCACTCATAGGATGCATGCTCTCATAAGTTTATTTTGAGGGTTTCATTCATTTTCCTAATGTGGATGTGGTCGATGTCCCAATCATTGACCATTTGGATCTCTCTCATAAAGGGTTTACCAAGGACGCAGCCATTGGAGTTGGACTACTTTGAAAAGTTTATCACCACAAAAGAGTGGCAGAACCTTAGACCAAAAGTCTTGATTCTCATATATAGCCCCATGGGTTTTATTGTGGCCTCATAAAGAGAGCTGCTAACTAATAGGCTAGTAGTGTCAAGTGATGCTTGACTAATAAGCTGGTAATGTCAAGTGATGCTTGACTAATAAGCTGGTAGTGCCAAGCGATGCTTGACTAATAGGCTAGTGGTGTCAAGTAATAGTTGCCCCCACTTCTCCCAACACTACTTGGTAATGATGTTGACCCTAACCCCTCCGTTTAGGATGATTGTGCATGAGGTGTGTGTATCCTACCTATCTAGCCAATCAATCCAACTTAACTCTCATTGATGCTATTACCGCACTTGTCTTGGAAGAGACCATGATCACTTCAAGGAAGGAGAATGAGAAAGAGAGAGACAAGTGTAGATTCTTCAAAAGATGAAGAAAGTAAACATGCAAGCGAGCAAGCCCTCTTTGTGAAGAAGCCTCACATTTGCTACTACAGCAAATGACCTGGACATGTCATCAAAGACTGCCGGAAGAAAAAGCCGGACGAGGAGCTCAATCATGATGATGCTCAATCTTCATCCAAACCTGAAGCTAATTTTGCCAGTGCTGAAAGTCTACTCTAAACTGTGTGATTCTACACTCCATTGTTTGATCAAGTGGGGGTGTTAGGAGTTTTATGCCTTTGTGATCCTTTGTGATCATACCTTAACATCTTAGTGGAAATAATTGGCTTAGTGAAATAGGAATTCCTCTAATTGTGGATAGAATGTCCGGTAATCATGGGGGAGGTGGCAGTTGCCCATGTAGGAGCACCGCTTCTTGGTTAGCTTTTTTAAAGGCACATCGAGTTGTAATCTTGCATGCAAAGAGTTCCATAATATAATGAAGTGGCTTTATGAATTTCTTGTTGTTGTGAATTCTTTCGCAGACCTTCTGTGATATTATCATAGTTCTATTGTGTTTATCATGTTGTGTTTGGTCGTGTATCACAACGATCATTACTGCTACAATGAGATATGCCTACGCAAGGCTTATGCAAGCTAGTGTGCTGATTTGTGATACTTGTGGAAAGTATAACGCCTTCATGTGCTTGCATTCAATTAGTGTACCTGATCTTGAGATAGGTGTAATTCTGTGCAAAGCACAGCCATAGGCTACGGTGTTGAGCATCTAATCTTTGTGCATGATCTGCTTATGCTTAAACTGCCATCTCTCTGTATTGGCTCACCATTCAACTTGCTGAGGTGGTGTCCATGCATAAGGTTAAGGTCATTTTTAGAGCATCAAGAGTGGAGGTATCTCACTTTATTGATGTAGTCTTTGTTTGATTCTTTCTCTTACTATTTGACATAGTAAAGTTAATCGATTGGGTTCCATCAGGTGCCCTAGTGTACCCAATTGTGAAAGCAATCTTTCGGTGTCAACTTCATCAACGAAGTGATTAAGAAGCTGACAGGGCAACATATGATCATACATAAGAAGTCAACAGTCTATTACCTGCATAGGCAAATGGGCAAGCAGAATCCACCAATAAAATCTTGAAGGGAACTCTGGTCAACACAGTGAACAAAAACAGGACTGCTGACTGGGACACAAAGTTGCATTCTAGTTTCAGTGATCGGAACCATTGACCCACTTCCCCTCCATAGTAAGGCCAAAGGCACTGACCCTTACCACGTCATCAAGCTGACCACGTGTCATGCACATCTGATCAGACACTTCCAAATGCGTAATGGGATCTCCAGTCCCATTGAACTTGGGCATCAATTTTGTGATTTACATAGGTTTGATAGTATTTTGATGTCTAGGGTTTGATGCAGCTACTGCTACTGTTTGCTATCCCCATTGCATAGGTTTGTTGGTATTTTTATGTCTAGGGTTTGGTGTAGCTTCTATTTGCTACTACTATTTGCTAGCCCCATTACTACCCCCTCCCTATTTGGGATGTTATCATCAAGATAGATATCTTTAGTGGCTGGTGTAACAGCCAGGAAATGGCTATTAAGAAATGTAGTGCCATTGAGCACATGAGTTGGTAGGGAGTGAGTACGAGTAGTCCAAATGAAGTACAAGCCTAGCAAGCAGCTACATCAGAAAAGGTGGAATCACCCCACATAAGCTAGCAAAGCTAATGATGTACTCACCCATATAAAAGGGGACCATTTTCAAGCAAAATGAACATATCACTTGCACTTATCTCAAGTCTCTTTATATATCCAAGCTAATTTATCTTGGCATCTAATTATACTTGAGTGCATCTTAATTAGCACACACTCATTTATGAGTTTTTTTCATTTCTATCCACCTTTGATTAGTATTGTCATTATTGTAATATTAGTTTATGATTAAGTAGATGTCTTGTCATTAGGAGATCTTGATCCATGATTCTCAACATGGTATGAGAGCCTAGGTCTAGCTCTCAAGTTTAGTTCAATTCATTGGCAATTGATTTGCAATACTAGGAGGTAATTAGGAAATTTATTAGGATTTAGGATTATTTTCTTCTCACACTTCAGTGTCCTGCCCAGTCTTTTAAATTGTGTGTCTCTTGCAAAGAGAAAGAAAAGTGACCAAATTGTGTGTCTCTTGCAAAGAGAAAGAAAAGTGACCACCATCAAGGGTTTGTCTATAGCACACAAAGAGAGTGAATCCTATAAAGCCAAGGGCAAAGAAAGCACGAGGGTGCCATGCCTATGGCAAGAGCAGAGGTGTTGCAGGCTTTGTAAGCGAGGGAAGTTGCCATTAAGTTTGCACAAGAGAGAGGAAGTCACCCACGAAACCTGAGAAGGAGCCCAATAGCCCTGTAGTTACATCTCTCAATAGCATGGAGAAGCCAATTGCAAGAGTGCGCACACCACTGCCATTACCTATACGAGCTTCATAACAATAGAGGTTCCCACTATAGAGCAACAAGGGAGCAAGCACATACAACATCAAACCGAGAGAGAGAATCTAAGAGGTTGTAGCCTTTGCTCAAAAGAGAGACAAACAGCACCAATGTAACCGTGTTAGCACCAACTTAAAAACCAAAGCGGCGACTCCTCTACATACAGCAAGAGGAAGGTGTATGAAACTGAGACAACATTGAACAAATACCAAGCAACAGAGCAAGCGGTGAAGCCTTATAATGGAGACGACATCAGCGCCCAGAGGAGATCCTCCTTGCACAACATGTTAACCAATGACTTTTTAAATAAAAAACAAAACAAAAAAGACCACACACAAGGTATGGCGGTCTCTCCTTAAATCTTAGGGGACTGAGGCATTCCCTTATTTAGTAAAGCACACCTAGTTTCCCCTATTTAGTAAAGCACACCTAGTATTGAATTATACCATAGTTGTATATCATGTGACACAATCCCTACATAGTGGACACTTGCTTCAAAAATGTTTTTGAGTGTTTTCCTTGCTTGTTTAATATGTGTTGCCGAGTTGCCTTGACTGATAATTTTATTTCGTAATGTGCATACAACACGATAAAAACCAAGTTATTATTAAATGATTATTCTTATATTTATATTGAAATACTTTACACTTTGTATAAAATTATTTGATATTATAATAAATATGAGTTATATTAATGAATAGCTATATTTAATTTCATAAAAATTGGTATAGTTCTTTGTGAAGACAAACTAAAAGTCAATGGCTCCCAAGAACAAGCCTACCTCTCAACATATGACTAACCCAAATGCTCCCCTTTTAAAAAAATGTAACTCACGAACACACAGTTGCTTTTATCTTCCCACAAGTTCCTAATTATAATGTCTCTTGCAAAATTAAAAAAAAACCATGTCTCAACATTCTTTTAAAGAAAAGACTTGATTGGTACACATACACCAGTGGTTCGTAATAATGCTTGTGAAGCTATATAATGAGTGGGTTTGAGTCCTATTAAAGTGCCTCACTAGTATGCATGAGTATATTGATAATTATATACCATGGTCATTTGGCACACTAGTGTAGGTAAAATGCATGCAATTTGCTTCCTAGTTTTTTTTTGTAAGAGAAAATGCCCCTCACTTCATTAACTTATGACATCTCCAAAAAACATGACAAGATGACATGGTCATAAAACTCACCAAAATGTAGCCAATAAAGAGAGACACTATTGAAATAGATGAGGTCATTAAATTTCAAAAGTCCATCCACCACTAACTAGGATACTCATAAGCATGCCTCCTAGTATTCTACTAGGAGTACACAAAGAGAACTTGTCAAGTTTGTGTCAATGACAATAAACTAAAGGTATGTTTGCATGCTTTAACAAGATTTACTATGAAGGGTTGTTTGCCATGTGAGTGAGGTCATTAACAATAGGAAAAAATATATTACGATCAACCCATAAAAGGAGGCATTTATAGCATGGAATGACAAAAACGTAGCACATGGGTAGATGGAAACAACAAACGAGTCTTCGGGCAAAAGCAAGTTTACAATACTATTAAACAGCTCCGTAATTCTTAGAGTACTCGTGGAGGGGAGTAGGCTTGATGGAAAAGGATTGTATTGTTGTTGTGTAGACTTTAAAGAGTCTTTTAACATGATCTCAAGTAAGCCCATAGCATGTAATTATAAACAAGTTAAAATGCCACGTGTGTATGAGGAGTTGTATGTTGAGTATACTTAGTAGTTGACAAACTTGAAGCCATGGTACATGATTTTTACAAATAGGAAAAAAGGATACGGGGCCATTGTAGCCATTTATATGGTAGTGATGTGTGGACGTTTTTTCCCTCTTTAGGAGGTTTTTTCCCTCGAGCGTATGTACGGTCTTATGAGTGAGTGTGTATATCACTTTACTTGTACTTCACTCATTCTCATCAATGTGCTTCTATCTATCTCTTCCTTGCTTGTGTGTGTTGCTTCCTTGGATCTCCACTCCAACAATTGGTATCATAACAAATTCTCTTGGCTCTCACCCCCTTGTCGTCTTCTCCTTGAGCTACTCGTTTGATTGTCTCAGATTGAGCTATCCTCTTAGGTGAAGAAGGTATACCTATAGTATGCTATGTTAACACCTATAGTATGCTATGTTAACACCTTATAGTATGCTACGTTAAACAGAAGTTTTTGTGCATTTCAAGATGTTTCAGGGCTTGTTCACATGCTCTAAGGTTTTTGAAGACATCTTGGGGGAGTGTTAGTTCAAATTGGTTTTGTTCGAGTTTGGGTTTTCTACACTGCATCATCATTTGGTGTGCAAACAGGACCGTCATTGACATCGCATCTTCAAGCTCATTATCAACAGCTTCATCAACATCATCAACATTATCATCAGTTTCTACATTCCTACTAGTAACATTTCTACACTCTACCATTTTTCATACACTTTGCAGGTTTCCTTATCAGTGATCTACTAGTGCATTTAGTGGGGTATTGATATGTAGTTAGGATATTTGCTTTCTGTGTGGTATTGATAGTGCATGTATGTAGTTAGGATATTTGCATTCTGTGTCAGAGATTATTTGAAGGCTAAAATGGCAAGCGATGATGTATTTCAGATGCTTTCCGTTGAGGATAAGCTTGAGGGAACCAACTACCCATTATGGTCATATAAGATGCATCATGGAATGGTTGCCAAAGGTGTTAACCACATTGGCTAAACATTACTCTGAACGTGTGGCATGTTTTTTGTACCGTGCAATGCACTTATGTAGAGAGATTTTTCCGCCTAGAAATACCAAGCATGGAGGCTTTCGTTCCTAATTAAATGCTAACCACTCTGGTTTGGGAACGAGAAGAACCAACCTTGTAGAGGAAGGAGTAATCCTTTCTCTAATTAGAATGGTCGCACAATGACAACGGTTATAGATGTAGCATTTGGATTAGCTAGCTCTCAAAACATGAACTCGGGAGTGTTCAGAATAGCCTGGAGGCCCACTGTATCTTTTGGCTTTGTAGCGTTAGACCCCAGTACAAGCAATGCAGGGGGGTTTAGGTTCAATATGACCATAGAGGCCACATCAACAAACAACCTAGGCTACTAACGGTAAAGAGCAGGGAGTAGGGAGCTCCAAAGACCTAACATTGGGAGGAGCATACATACCACAGTATGACCCAGCCTTACACGACTACCCTCCACAGTATCCCAACTTGCTTCAAGGGTAAGGGAAATACCCAGCATATGCCATGCCACCAACCTACCATACCGTACTATCACTCGCAGGCCATTACCTCAATCTCCACCTACACCACTATTGAGAATCATGGATCAAGCTCTCCTAATGACAAGATATCTATCTAATTATAAACTAATCTTACACTAATGACAACACTAATCTAAGGTGGATAGAAATCAAAAAAACTCATAATGAGTGTGCTGATTAAGATGCACTCAAGTACAATTAGACACCAATATGAATTAGCTTGGATACATAAAGAGACTTGAGATGAGTGCAAGTGATATGTTCATTGCTTAAAAATGGTCCCCTTTTATATATCAATGAGTACATCATTAGCTTTGCTAGCTTATGTGGATAATTCCACCTTTGCGCATGTGGCTGCTTGCTAGGCTTGTACTTCATTTGGACTACTCATACTCACTCCCTACCAACTCATGTGCTCAATGGCACCACATTTCTCAACACCCCCCCCTTGGTGCTATTTTCTTAGGCTACTGCAAGGTGTTCATATATGCGAGGTTTACAAATACTTCACCCCCCCTTAATGTAGGTGGATTGACATTTGGACTTGTATATAGGATGTCTTCCCCCCTGGGTGCTTACTTAACCAGCTACTCTCAAGTGGTCAAGAGTGTTATAATTGCATCAATTTTCCTGGGTGCTCTTCGGCTACTCATAGGTGGTTAAGTGTGCTCTAAACATATAAATTTGTGTACTCATTTGGTGGCTTACATCATTTGATTTAGGTTAGGGTAGCGATGGGTAGCATGATGTCGCTTTGCTCCTATTGCTTTGGCTCATGGTCTTTTGCTCTTGGATTTGACACTGACACTTAACTTCTTGTCCTTGATTTGGCGTTGTCTTCTTCACTGTGCCTTTGGTGTAGGCTTCATGTTTGTTACCACTTATGCTTTGCTTGTGCACACCTACGCTTGCATACTCATTTGGTTGCAACTTTTTTACTATTGTACACTTATTTTTCACACACACAAACACTAGCGTGCTCATTTTGGCCACTCTTACAAAGGTTACAAATTTTTGGTGAAAACATTTTATTGATGAAGATTCCATTGGTGATGCTTATGCTGGCGCACCTGTTGACAGTGATAGTGCCCTTGTCGGTGTCAAAGACTTTGATCCACATGATGTCGGTGATGCCCATGTTGGTGCATCCCATAGAGATAATGCACTACTATCCATGTGAACAAGCCCTTGTATGAGCCCCCGTTGTAAACAACCTCTTAGGATAATAATAGGAGGATAAGGTTTTTAAAGATATATATATATATATATATATATATATATATATATATATATTGTGGTTCATGGTGGTGAGATCGCCGGCTGCGTTGCTGCAGTATATGTAAAAGACATTAAGAAGCAAAACGCAGGAATGGAAGCCGAAATACAAAGGGTCAAATCGATGGGATTTTCTCCTCTTATTTTTTAGAAATCGAGGATTTCTTTTTCCTCTCCTCTCCTTGTGCCTTGGTTGTCCACATGGTTAATATGTAATAAAAAAGTTAAAATTTACACCCCTAAATCTAGAAAGATGAGAGAGAAAAAAAGGTCCACATTAATTCACGTCGACTCACCTCGCTTTTGTGAGTGACCAAAATAGTGTTCACAGGAAACCTGCAAACCCTTACAACACACCTGCAAAATTCACGATCTCACATGTAAAAAATAATTTTATAATTTTAAAAATTGATAAAATTTTAAGCATTTTAGTTATATTTTGATTAAAAAACCTTTAAAATTGCAAGTTTTTTTTCGATTTGAGAAGAAAATATTCTCGGTGAACACTGGACCAAAACCCTTTACTCACTAGAGAGAGAGAGAGAGAGAAGGGAAGAGTGAGAGGGGGAGAAAGGAACATATTTTGGTCTATTGTTTTTATTTTGTAACGACCAGTTGTTGTGCAAACATTACACTGATGGATTCCAAGAACAAAGCTTTTCTGAAGTCTCGTATGAAGGAGGCTGCACAGAGGCGAGATAAGCGCATCGATTCTCCTCTCGTAAGGTAATCCTCTTTTCCCTTGTACGTTTCTTCAAAAAATCCTCCCTTTTTTTTCTCTTTAGATTTATTTGCTAGTGTTATGGACTCATGCGATTGCACAAAAACTGATGGACATAAATGCTACCTGCAAGAACCATCACAGAAACATTTGCTGAAAGGTATCTAAAACAGCAAATTAGCTCTTGCCTAGGAACCGACCAAATGTTGCATGGAAGTCCATGCTCTCCATGTTTTGTAATTGAAGGGCACAAGTGTCGCTTCATTGGGCATTCAGTTTGCACAATAGCATGTTACAGGCTCAGCGCACATGAGTTTTTCAGAGGCACTGGGTATGGAGGACACCCACGTGAGCTTAAAATTGGAAGAGGCAGATGGTGGAAGAGTCCCATAGAAGAGAGGTAGTGCATGTGTACCACATTTCAAATAAATAGTTTACACCGTTAGCCAAGTTCCAGCATCTCATGGGCAGCTGATAGCCAGGCAAGGCGGCCATAACAAATGGCCAAGTGGAGGAAAGTTGGTAGCTGGGCAGTCATGGTGTCGGCTGCCACTCAACAAGTAGCCCCCCCCCCCCCCCTCCCCCCGGCCGAATCTTACTTTGCTGATCCCTTTGTGCATCCACAGAACCTGTCTTTGATTTCCCTTTTGGTTCCCTATGGTCCTCGGGTTGTGAACTTCGATTTAGGGGTGTTTAGAGATAGCTAGCTGGATTCAAATTGCATGAGACGTGAGTTTTCAACTATCTTGGCATCTGGATAAAACCATCCCCTTTGAGAATAAAGAACTCTTCCTGGTATAAGCTCATCACGAGGGTAAGGCTATCCATGTCCTATGGATGCATATCTGCCATATGTCTTCTCTGATGCCTCTATGCAGCTTGTGGTTGTGCAATGTGTTTGGCTACCCTTCGTACTAAAACTGTGGTAGGGGGCTGTCACCATTGGAAAGAGGAGAGTGAGCTGAACCAAAAAGCTAAAGGCCGCTTTTCCAAAAAGCAGCTCCAAGGCCAAAAAGCAAGGCCTTGAAGCTAGAAAAGCATAATCAAGAACTTTGGCAAAAGATGAGCAATATTTTGTTATTGTTAGAAGTCATCTCCTGTCTAGTTTTATACACCAGGGCCTTTGTTGTGGGTGTGCCCGCCCTTATGAGGTGTTTTATCATTTTTCCCCACTCTCCGCATTTTTCCCCTATTTTTTCCATTTTTTTTGTGGCTTGGGAGGCAGCCAGAGGTTGGCAGGAGCACTGAGTGGCTAGCCGACTGGCCCATCAGCTGACAAGTGACTGGCCGACTGCCCAACAGCAGTCATGGACCTCTGTACTGCTGGATGTATGCAGTCGTGGGCTACTTGTTGAGTGGCAGCCGACACCATGACTGGATGTATGCAGTCGTGGGCCTCATTTTATTGCTGGCCGACTGATGATGCAGTCGTGGAGTGCCTTTTTCAGCAGGCCGACTGCTTATATGGGGGCATATAAATAGGCCCCCAGTCCCCATACCATTTGTGTATCATACCCAGGATTTTCTTGTGTATACAGAGCAGAGTTACACGCCTACATCTCTCTCTCTCGTGCTGTATTTTTTTTCTGCATGCGTTTTGCTCTAGTGTTCCCAGATTTGGTCATCATCTCCGTTGCGTATTCTGACATGGTATCAGAGCCCTAGGCTCTAGATAGGTCTTGGGATTTGTGTGAGCAAGAGGGGGACTGCTGTGTTGCTGATTGGTGGACTGTTTTGGGCTGATTGGGAAGAGAAGGTGCAAGAGGAAGGCGGGCTGATTTGCTGGACAGCCACTTGCAGGTTTTAGTTCTTTGTTCCCACCCACCCACCCTATTCAGAGTACATCCCCGCAATGGCAGATTTGTTTGAGATGGCCGAGAGACACGTGAAGATCTCGACACTCCCCACGTTCCCAGTGGACCGTCAGTTGGACGGGAGCAACTACGGCATATGGAAGGCTATGATGGAATCTGTTCTGGAGTCTTTCGACCTCGCTGATTTCGTCGTTGTTGGTGTTTCACGGCCTGAAGTAGAGGAAGGGGAGTTACCGTCGATCCGGAAGGACCGGGAGGCTCAGACACAGATGTGGGATCGTGTCAACGCTAGGGTCCGTTCGTTTATCTTTCTCAACTGCACACCGCAGGTAATCAATCATGTAAAGCATATGACGCTGGCCAGAGGTATATGGCAGCATTTGGCTTCTCTTTACAACAAGGTATCGCCCATGAAGAGGATTTCCTTGGAAGTACAGATGCGGGTTATGAACCCTGCAAAGTCGTCAACGATGCGGGAGCATATTAACAAGCCGCAGGCTCTTCAGCAGGAAGTTCTTCAGGCTGGGAAGGAGATATCGTTAGAGGACATGGCCATAACGTTGCTGTCACATTTGCCCTCTTTGTACTCAGCATTTCACTCGTCTTTGATTACCAGTGCACCATCACGTGGGAGGAGCTTGTGCCCATGGTCCTGGACCAGGAGGAACGATTCACGAACCCTCCTCAGGCTGGAGGTTCGGATGCCTTAACTGGCCAACGGTCGAAAGGCCGTAACACGGGCAAAGGGAAGGCTTCGTCGGAGAAGTCTTCTGAGAAGATGTCCGTTACTGACCGCGAGAAACTAAAGGCAGAGAGGACCTGTAATGATTGTGGCGAGAAAGGCCACTATTGGAGACAGTGTTTCAAGCGGAAGACCGAGAAGGATGAAGATTCCTCAGCAGCAATAATGAAGACTCCGGCTTTTGTGCACCTGGAGGTGGTGGACACCGATGTTTCATTTTCTTCAAGCAGGGAGGAGATTGGAGGACTCTCCGCAACGGATACTCGGGAGTGGATTCTCGATAGTGGTGCTTCCAGGCACATGACTCCTTCCTG
Source organism: Cibotium barometz (assembly GCF_041138505.1). Classification (NCBI taxonomy): domain Eukaryota; kingdom Viridiplantae; phylum Streptophyta; class Polypodiopsida; order Cyatheales; family Cibotiaceae; genus Cibotium; species Cibotium barometz. The sequence continues at coordinate 12,143,715 of NC_141047.1, forward strand.
TTCCGGTTTACAGGATCTCTACAGGCTTTCTGGTCACATTCTTACTGGGGATACGTCCACTATCCCAGTTCACAGTGAGGGCAGGATGGAGATAGTTCCCGATGGCAGAGGGGGGAAGCATTCCTCCCAGGTATTGTATGTTCCGGCACTTGGTTTTCATCTGTTGTCAGTGCATCAGGTTTGCAAGACTGGCATACGGGTGGAGTTTGATGAGCATTTTGTTGCTCTCCGGGACAAAACAATAGGCCAGGTGGTTTGGGAAGGCGGAGTGGAGAATGGAGTTTACAAGCTTTCAGTACTCTCTCTCCCAGGTCCTCAGGTTTGTGATGAGTGGCAGTCTGGTAATGGCCACTTAAGTGTGGATACGCTGCAGGTACAGGCTTTCCGGGACCAGATGGTGGATAGCTTACCAGTAGATGGTAGTAGTTGGCAGGAACTTTCCAGTACTGATATTGGTAGTTCTTGTGTTCGTGAGTTAGAGGAAACTGAACAGGTCACTTATGCTCTGATGTCTCGTCGTGTTCGGGACAACGAATCTCCAGTAGATGAGGATGTTCTTTCCACGGGGACCTTTCGGAAAGCCAGGCAGGTGGCAGTTGATTACTTGCAGAAGGAGGTGCATACTCCAGGCTTTGTGGTTCCGGATTCAGAGGGGGTGGTTGACAGGTTTCAGAAGGCCTTGCGTGGTCTTTAGGAGGTTTCCAGGACTTGTTTTTGCACCGTAACAGGTGTTGATCCTTGTTAGCAGTGTGATGCCTCTTTGACTCAGAAGCAGGATGGTTCATTGATCTGGTTGATGGACACCAGATTGGACGGGAGCTACCTGATGAGGCAGTTGAGCTCATGGTTGCGGATGACTCTTTGGGAGGCAGGATTGTGTTTCCTGTGGTTTCTGTGGCATGCGAAGGATCATGGACTCTTGTACACAGGAGGGGGATTGTTGGATGGAGTCTGACTCCACGGTTGGAGTGACTCAGTTTGGGGAGGAGATCCGGACACGAGGAGATCTACTTCAGGCCCAGGAGCAGTTTTTCGGAGCAGTAAGAGGCAGTCATCTTTTGCCTTGTCGCGGACAGAGGCAGAGTACCGGGCTGCTTGTGATGCTGCTTGTGAGGTGGTGAGGATGCAGAGGTTGCATTGCAGGTTTGGGCTTCCACTGGAGGAACCCATGGTCATCCAGAGGCACTTTGTTTGTGAACAGATCGTTGCTGATGACATCGTGCTAGAGTTCTGTTCGACGGAGGACAGTACGGTGGACCTCTTCACGAAGTCGCTCTCTCAGGATTTGCTCAGGCGGCACCCTAGCTCCCTGTGGTTGGTTTCACAGCCAGGAGCTGAGAGGGGGTGTTAGAAGTCATCTCCCGTCTAGTTTTATACACGAGGGCCTTTGTTGTGGGTGTGCCCGCCCTTATGAGGTGTTTTATCATTTTTCCCCACTCTTCGCATTTTTTCCCTATTTTTCCCATTTTTTCTGTGGCTTGGGAGGCAGCTAGAGGTTGGCAGGAGCACTGTCTGATTGCTCAATGAGTGGTACGCAAGAAGCTAATGACCGCTCAATGATTGGGAGCGATGCTTGTTTGGTCGCTCAACGAGTGGTACACAAGAAGCTAATGGTTCTTCCCTTGAAGGGAGTTGGCTGCCCCACCTCATGCTTAGAAGCATCATCCTCTTGTTGCAAATGATGAGCTAGTGTAGTGTCACATGCACTCTGCACTCAGTGCATGGTGACAAACTGGCTCATCATCAGCAGTGCAACATTTGTACATTATCAGAACCTAGTAGGATGATATTTGTCGTACGCCGTGACCCCATTGTGCATCCTCAGTCCAGGATGAGTCAGGCACGAGCTACGTAGGTCATTCCTCAGCCTTAGCGGGTCAGTCAGTCAGTCAAGTCCCTTAACCCACTTGGAGAGAATCATTCATGCATGTAGAGTCAGTAGAAGCCTTAGGGTTTGCATCAGAAAGCACTTTGCATCCTGCATAATATGCATTCATATGCCTGTGCATCATTTAGAATATCTCAGAAGCCTTAGGGAATTTACTAGGATTTATCTAGTATTTTTCCCATATTTTATGGTATTTATATAGCATTTAATGTCATTTATAAACATAAACTTTATTAAATAAATGACCAGCCAACTTGACCAGCCCCTATCTAGTATAAATAGGCTTGCATAGGGTTTAGTTCATCATTCAGTCTTCAGTGTGCTAAGAGCTTTCCTCCTCAGCCCTAGGAGTACCCTTGCCTTCAGCCTAGATTGAACTCCTGCTCCTTGGTAGTTGGTGTCTTCTTGCAGCCCTTCTTGAAGCCCATCTAGTAGCCCTAGGCGCAGCCATCAGACCCCTTCAGCCAGCAGCCATACAGTACCTCCACAGGCCCAAGACAGCAGTTTACATCTGTGTTTATGCATCTACCTTGGCCAGCAGCTGTTCAGTCCCCTCCAGTCCTGCATTTGTAGATCTACAGCCGTACAGGAGTGTGTTTACAGCCCTACAACAGCCCTACAGACCTGCGTTTGCAGATTCCCAGCAGTTTCAGCCTTGATTCATCAGTCTACATCAGTATCCAGCATTCAGTGCATCATCCAGGCATACACCAGTCATCTGGTAAAGGTATTCTATCATTCATAAGCATTTACAGCATTCTAACATAGCTTAGAACAGTCCACCGCCTTCTTTTCTCAGCCTCAGGTGTGCAGCCCTTCCTCATGCCCTTGGGAAGAGTGCATAGGCTCAAGATCAGTTCATTGAGGTGTTTCTACAGCCGTGTACAGTTCAGCCAGGCTTTAGATCCTCCGAGATCTTGCGTTTGGCTTATCTACAGTCCACAATCATTCTCTCTAAAGTAATAAAGCAAATACTATCTCGTTATCGGGATATAGGGGGCCCTTCAGTGGGTAATTCGGGACCCAATCTGGTGTACAGTCTACATATCTCTTTGAAGTTTGAAGTATTAAAGTGGATTGCTAAACTCACGAAACACAGGATACAGAAGACGGTGTGAGCATTTGTGTGACAGGACTGAGGATCCTTCCAATACAAAGGCTTCCGCTACATATCACATGTAGACGTCAAATCAAGAGTAGCTGCTTGTACATATGGCCTAGTGTCGAGTGCTTGTAAACGCACATCCAACTCCTTACGTAGGGAAGCTCTCTCTATTTCCATGTGGGAGGTGAAGTCAATCACTGTGGTGGTGAACATAGCCTTGATGTCCATGACTAATAGCTAGGAACCAATGACTAGTGAGATTATTGGGTCCCAAATACCCACTGAAGCCCCCCCCCCACCCCTGCAAGTAGGAGTATTTGCTTATATTACTTCTTTGGAGAACTGTTGTACAATGCTTGAGAACAAGTATTATGACTGCCCAACGCAAGGACAAGGAAGCCCGTGTGTCGATTGAGAATCCACCAATCCAAGGGCATTGTAGAAGACTTACAGGTTGCTCTCATACTGTACTCGATGAGAGCTTGTGGGAATAGGTTCATCATGTGCTTGCTACTGTCTCACCTATCATTTGCATGATGAGACTTGTTGATGGTGATGACCCTTGCATTGGCAAGGTGTATGAGAGACAGGATAAGATAGTGGAGCACATTAGGGAGATTGAGCAAGATGCTGACAGGTTTGAGGACTTGAGGGAGCTATGCTAGTCACGGTGGGATAGTCACATTTGCAGGCAGTAGCATTTGTATGGGATCCAAAGTTTTAGGGCAAGGGGCAAGAGACCGCTGATGGAGAGGTGGCCAGAGAGTGGGAGAAGACTCTCCAAAGATTGGTGTTAGATCAGACTTAGAGGAGAACCATCAAAACTCAATTGGGCTTCTACAGGAATAAAATGGGCCTCTTTTCGTATGCAGATGCCTTGGCAGACAGGTTTGTAGTTGGATGAGCTTTATGGTGGGAGGATTATGGAGCTGCATCCCAGAGTTGTAGCGGTTGGCCATTTGTATTCTTAGCTGGAGGGCTAGTTCCTCTCCTTGAGCGCTTGTGGAGCTCATTTGGTGACATAGCGTCAAAGACGAGGAATCACCTTGGCATAGCAAAGGCGAATGATCTAATCTTTATTAATGCAAACTTACATTTGCTTAACAAGGTTGCTGGGGAGTTCCCTTCATTGGCTTCGGGTCTCATAGTGACAATGACTCAATTGGTAGTGTCATGACCCTGTGAAAATGGAACAGCACAAGTGTGGGCATGGTGGTTGCTGAGCAAAAATATTAAATGATTCACATTTGGGGTGCCCGGACAGAGATAATGATGTGTGGACATCTCCAGGTGTGAAGGGGGGAACAAGAACATTAATGCCCCTAGGGAACTTTAATGTTTATTAAAGTTGGGGCCCTAGGACAATTTTGGAGAGAGGCCACTCCACTTTTGGAGTTACACGCCTCTCTCATCTCTCTCTCTCTAGCTTTTTGGGAGTCGTGCAAGTTTGCAAGCGTGGAGAAGAGGGGAAGGCTGGTCGACTGGTTTTTGCTGCTGTACGTGAGAAGACCAAGTTGTTTAGACAGGCCGGCAGGTACAGGCGGCGCAGGTCAGGCGGCTGTTGCTTTGCTGTTGGCTGGTACAGGTGAAGCCATCAGGGAATCGTACAGCAGGTACAGGCGGCTGTACGACTCTTGACAGGCGGCTGGTTGCAGGTACGGAACTGTACCAGCTGGTACAGTCGGGTACAGCAGGCGAACAGGCAGACTCTGGCGTGCGCAGCACAGTCCGTATAGTTCTGTACGGACAGATTCAGTCAGGTGCTGTGGTCCTGTACGGACGGGTGCAGAGTGTCAAGAACTGTACTGTCCAGCAGGTACAGGTGGCGGCAGCTGCAGGCGTAGAGACTGTATAGACAGTTGCAGGCAGTGCTGTATCAGAGCTTATTTGGTGCATCAGACAGGTGGTTGCAAGAAGGCATGTACAGACTGGTACGATTGGCCTCACGAGTGCAGAACCACGTGCTGATTTGGTAAGCTCTGAACTTGTCCATCTATCTTTCTTTCCATTGGCTTATGTCTGTTGCAGAGTTGTGCTATCTGGCCCCTTGTGAGAGGAGGGGTATGGCAGATTGAAAGGGTGGAAACAGAGATTGGACAGTGGATGTATGTTTATGTTGAATTGTGGAACCATGTACTTGGGATATGCCAGATGTGTGCTCAAGGCTGCCCTGCTGAATGGTCTTGGCTGATCAGAGGGAAACACAGAGTGTTGCTTTTGTGGGACACAGATCTGTGAGTGAATCCTCTGTGCTAAGAGGTATTGTGGGCTGCCAGATTGGACATACAGGTGTAATCCCCTGGCTGGTTTTGTTGTACTCAGCTTTACATCTTTTTGAATTTGAATAAAGAAATACCGAAAGGGGCGCCAAGCTTTGCGGCCAACAGGTGTCGTTTTCATTTCAGATTTGGGGCACTTCAGCTCCAATCAAATTTGTTTTTATATCTGGACTACAAGTGGAAGGGTGACTGCTAGTCTACCGCACTTTGGTTTCTACCAGAGGCCGGTTTCAAGGTTCCGTTTGCCCGGGACCTATCATCAACTTTCTTAAGGGGGTGAGCTCGTGGTTGACTCGAGGAAAGTCATCGTTGAAAAATTCAGCAACATGTCTGATACAGAAGACGAGTACTTTTATCATGAAGAGGAAGAGCAAGAGACCTCTCCTGAAAGAAATGAATCTGAGGATAATCTTGCAGGAGAACAGGTTGCCGATGATGAGCATTATGAGGATGTAACACAGCCAGAAGATGTGCCTAGTAAAGAGGAAGATGATGCTCAGTTTAAAAATCGTTTGGCTGGTGTTATGGATGTGTTTATGCAGCTCACACAAAGTGAGAAGTTTGCTGAATTTATGAGATCCCGTACAGAGCCTGAAAAGAAGAAGAAGAAGGTGCGTTCTAAGAACCTTCCTCAGGGTCATAGTGGTGCCTTCCCATAGGATCCATCTTTTGGACAGTTTCCGAACATGCAGCATGCTTATGGTGCTAACTCTCAGAGTTCCTTCTTTGGACAGCCATCTATTCCTCAGCAGACTATGCATCCAGGTTATTTTGGTGGTGGCTCGGTGTTCCAATCTATGACTGGGGGTTATCCTCAGGGAGGCATGGGTATGCCAGGGACTTTTGGAGCTAATTTTCAGCCTGGTATGCAGGGGAATATGTATGGTGGTATGCAGTCCGGAATGCAAGGAAACATGTTTGGGAGCATGCAACCTGGAATGCAAGCAAATATGTATGGGGGCATGCAGCCCGATATGCATAATCGTATGTTTGGAAACATGGCTGGAATGTATGGCATGCCAGGTGTGGGAATTGGTAATGTTGACCCTATGATGGGCATGAATGCTGGGGGTAGCAAACTTGTGAAGCCACTTCCTTACGATAATCTAACGCCTATGGGTAAGGCGAAGGATTATAAGGAAGGGGGAGCTGCTGTGAAATTTGATACACTCAATGGGGCCAAAGATAAGTTAAAAGCACTTACCTTCTTAGAGCAGTTTGATGCTGCTTTTTCTGGTGGTAATTACATGGAGTCCTCAAAGGTGAGAAAAGCTGCGACTTTTCTCAAAGGCAATGCATTGCAGTGGTGGTCTACTCTTCTTTTGCAAGGCATAGCACCATCTACTTGGGTACAATTTAAACAGGTGTTCTCTTCCGTATGGCTCACATCTACTTTTGAGGTGGATGTAATGATAGCATGGCACAAGTTGGATTTATCAAAGTGTGACAATCTTGAAGATTATAACAAGAAGTTTTGGGAAGCTTTACTCCCAGTTACTTCTTACCGTGCAGTGCCTTTGTCTGAGGAGGTAGAGAAGTATTGTTGTGGGCTGCCCAAGGAAGTGCGTGACTATTGCATAAAGACTCGAGTAACAAACATGTCACAGATGATAGAGAATGCTATGACAGCTAATGCGTTACTTACTGGAGTCTCATCTGGATTTAAAGGCAGTAAGAACTCGAGCAAGAAATCTGAAAAGTCAGGGCATGCTTCGGGTGATGCAAAAGGGTCTACAGAGACGCGGTATAAGAAGTTGCCAATGCCCAAGAGAACTTTTGAGTAGAGAGAGGCTTTGAGGGATGCTCGGAAATGTTTTTACTGTACAGAAGAGGGACATATGTCTTTTAATTGTCCCAAGCGAAAGTCCCAAAAGGACTCTGACAATAAAGGGGAGCCCAAGTCAAAGAAACCAAAACCTTCTGCAGGGTTAGTTCCTGATCTTGTTGGGGAACAGCCAGGTGGTGAAGAGTGTGAGTTGTGCAGGGCATGGGGCAAAGTGAGAGATCAAAATGCCTTGATATTCTTTGACACAGGTGCTAGAGCCAACTTTATTTCACCGGATTTGGCTGGCCGATTGGGGATTCGTGCAAAGGAGATGGGGCCGTTATATGAGGCTAACATGGCTTGTCCAGGGTATGCTGAACCCGTCACTCCTATTATTGGGAAGCTCAGGCTTCATTTGCAGGGTTATGTGGACAGCGAAGAGTTTTTCATCATGCCACTTGATGGATGTGATGTTTTGTTGGGAATGCCATGGTGCCACAGAATACATGCGGTGGTGGACACATACAATAGGAAGATCACTCTGACTCATAGAGGGAAAGAACATGTTTTGGATGTAAAGTTAAAAGGAGAATCTGTTCCTATTGTATCAGCTTCGGCAATTTCATCAGTAATGAAAAAACATCTTTCCGCGTACTTGATTTATGTAAAGGATGCACAAGATGATGAGTCTAAGTCTAATTTGTCTATGTTAGATAAGGACAAGACTGATTTCTTATGTGGATTCCAAGATTGTTTTTTCGAGTCATTGCCAGGGGAACTTCCTCCGGAGAGGCCAAAAGATCATGCCATCGATCTAATTCTTGGTAGTACTCCACCAAATAGACCGCCGTATCGTGTTAGTGCAGCCCAACAAGAAGAAATTATGAGTCAGGTACAGGAGCTTCTGAATAAAGGGTTGATACAGCCTAGCTCATCACCCTTTTGCTCACCTGTACTCTTAGTGCAAAAGAAGGATGGTTCTTGGCGCATGTGTATTGATTACAGGGCGCTGAACAAGAATACCATCAAGAATCGATTCCCCATTCCGAGGATCGATGACATTTTGGACCGCTTACAGGGCTCCACAGTCTTTAGTCGTATTGACTTGAAAAGCGGGTATCATCAGATACGTATTAGACCCGAGGATGTGCATAAGACAGCATTTCGAACCATGTTTGGGTTGTATGAGTTCTTGGTTATGCCCTTTGGTTTGACAAATGCACCTGCCACATTTAACAGAATGATGGACAGGATTTTCAGGCCTCATAGAGCGTTTGTGGGCACATTCTTTGATGATATGATTGTGCATTCACAAACTGAGGAAGAGCATAGAAGGCATTTGGCCATTGTGTTTGCAGAACTCAGGAACCATAGGCTGGTTATTAATGGCAAGAAGAGTGAGTTCTTTTTGCACGAGATACATTTCTTGGGGCATATTGTGTCTAAGCATGGAGTCCGTATGGATCCAGCGAAGGTGGAAGCAATTCTTAATTGGCCAGATTTGAGGACCGTGCATGATGTACGCAGCTTTCTAGGATTGTGTTCCTATTACAGGCGGTACATACGGTATTTTGCTGAAATTGCTTCGCCTCTTCATGCCTTAACAAAGAAGGCAACTCCGTTTAGATGGGCTGATCAGGAAATCACAGCCTTCAAAAAGCTTAAAGAAAAGCTTACTTCGGATCCAGTATTGGTATTACCGGACCTCCGAAAAGCTTTTGTTGTCCAATGTGATGCATGTGGAAGTAGCATTGGGGCAGATCTCATGCAGGAAGGACATGTGATAGCCTATGAGAGTAGAATATTGCAAGATGCCGAGAAGCATTTACAGGTTTATGAGAAAGAGATGTTGGCTGTAATTCATGCTCTTTCTACATGGAAACACTATTTGCTTGGGGCTGATTTGACTGTGCAGACAGATCATCAGACCTTGCGTTATTTCCTCACGCAAACTAAGCTTTCAGAGAAGCATATGCGATGGGCAAACTTTTTGTCTATGTTTCACTTCCAGATTGTGCATATGGAAGGCAAAAAGAATGTAGTGGCAGATGCTTTGTCACGCAAGCCACAGGTCTTAGCAGTTTCACTTGCTTATCATCATGAGCTTGATGAAAGGAAAGAGCAGTATGCCCATGATGAGGACTTTGGCAGGGTGTATGATCAGATGTCTGAGGGTCAGCGGCATGAGCACTATACGCTCAGAGATGGGTTTTTATTGATGCATGGCAGACTGTGTGTTACCAAGCCATTGCGACTCAAGGTTATGATTGAAAGTCATGCTCCACCGTATGCAGGTCATAGAGGTATTGACGCCACGGTAAAAGCAGTGGAGACTTTCTTTTATTGGCCAACCTTGAGAAGAGATGCTGATGCCTTTGTTAGGCAATGTATCGTATGTCAGAAGGTAAAGTTTGACCGTCAAAAGACACCAGGGTTACTACAGCCTTTACCTATTCCAGATAGACCTTGGGAGAGCATTGCCATGGATTTTATATTTGATCTTCCACGGACACAAACGGGCAATGATGGCATTTGGACTATCATATGCAGGTTCAGTAAGTAGGCTCATTTCATTCCCGTGCGTAAGACGATCAAAGTGGATCATATGGTGAAGTTGTTCATGGCGAACATCTTCAAGTATCATGACTTGCCTACGTCTATCATTAGTGACCGTGATCCACGGATGACGAGTTTGTTCTGGAGAGGGTTGTTTGACAACATGGGTACAACTCTCAAGTTTTCATCTTCATTTCATCCACAAACAGATGGTCAATCGGAAGAGGCTAACTCTATAGTGTTAGATCTTCTTAAGTGTTATGTGTCAGAGCACAAGCAACAATGGGAAAAGTATCTTCCTTTGGTGGAGTTTGCCTATAACAACACTGTCCATACCTCGACGGGCAAGGCACCTTTTGAGATTGTGGAAGGAGGGAAGAAGGTACCACCCATTTTGCACACAAAGGATAAGATCTTTGTGGCTGATCAGTATGTGGAGAATATGGATGAAGCTTATCGGAGAGTTAAGTTGGCACTCAGGATTTGCAGTTTTATCTCGATGTCTTTGAGTTGGAGCCGACTCTTGTTTTGGCTTATTCAGGTTCAGCAGAGCATGGGTCTGGAGCATTGCCTGATGCTCAAGAGGGGGGTAGCACCTCCACTCCCTTGATACAGACAGGCTCAGATGACATCTAGAGGTCGCTTGGTGCAATTTTTGTCTCACCCGAAGGTACTGATGGCTGACAGTACATCTGTTTATGGGACTTCTATGATATATGTGTACTAGTCACATTGGATGTTGTGGTTGTGTATGGTTCACAGTGGTATACAACTTGGACTACTACTACGCCATTGGTTTGCAGTGAATGATGTTACATGTGCATGGCTTAGAGAGATTGGGACGTTGATCTTGCCATATTGTATATTTCACTCTGAATATTTTGCTGTATCACCAGAATGCAATCGAGGACGCTTGCCATTTTTCAAGAGGGGGGTATGTCATGACCCTGTGAAAATGGAACAGCACAAGTGTGGGCATGGTGGTTGCTGAGCAAAAATATTAAATGATTCACATTTGGGGTGCCCGGACAGAGATAATGATGTGTGGACATCTCCAGGTGTGAAGGGGGGAACAAGAACATTAATGCCCCTAGGGAACTTTAATGTTTATTAAAGTTGGGGCCCTAGGATAATTTTGGAGAGAGGCCACTCCACTTTTGGAGGTACACGCCTCTCTCATCTCTCTCTCTCTAGCTTTTTGGGAGTCGTGCAAGTTTGCAAGCATGGAGAAGAGGGGAAGGCTGGTCGACTGGTTTTTGCTTCTGTATGTGAGAAGACGAAGCTGTTTAGACAGGCCGTACAGAGCTGTACGACAGCAAGTACAGGTGTACGGACTGCTGCAAGTACAGGTTACAGTACGGTTGCTGTAGGTTGTTGCAGGTTCTGCTGCAGGTACAAGCGGCACAGGTCAGGCGGCTGTTGCTTTGCTATTGGCTGGTACAGGTGAAGCCATCAGGGAACCGTACAGCAGGTACAGGCGGCTGTACGACTATTGACAGGCGGCTGGTTGCAGGTACGGAATTGTACCAGCTGGTACAGTCGGGTACAGTAGGCGAACAGGCAGACTCTGGCGTGCGCAGCACAGTCCGTATAGTTCTGTACGGACAGATTCAGTCAGGTGCTGTGGTCCTGTACGGACGGGTGCAGAGTGTCAAGAACTATTCTGTCCAGCAGGTACAGGTGGCGGCAGCTGCAGGCGTAGAGAATGTATAGACAGTTGCAGGCAGTGCTATATCAGAGCTTATTTGGTGCATCAGACAGGTGGTTGCAAGAAGGCATGTACAGACTGGTACGATTGGCCTCACGAGTGTAGAACCACGTGCTGATTTGGTAAGCTCTGAACTTGTCCATCTATCTTTCTTTCCATTGGCTTATGTCTGTTGCAGAGTTGTGCTATCTGGCCCCTTGTGAGAGGAGGGGTATGGCAGATTGAAAGGGTGGAAACAGAGATTGGACAGTGGATGTATGTTTATGCTGAATTGTGGAACCATATACTTGGAATATGCCAGATGTGTGCTCAAGGCTGCCCTGCTGAATGGTCTTGGCTGATCAGAGGGAAACACAGAGTGTTGCTTTTGTGGGACACAGATCTGTGAGTGAATCCTCTGTGCTAAGAGGTATTGTGGGACACAGATCTGTGAGTGAATCCTCTGTGCTAAGAGGTATTGTGGGCTGCCAGATTGGACATACAAGTGTAATCCCCTGGCTGGTTTTGTTGTACTCAGCTTTACATCTTTTTGAATTTGAATAAAGAAATACCGAAAGGAGCGCCAAGCTTTGCGGCCAACAGGTGTCGTTTTCATTTCAGATTTGGGGCACTCTAGCTCCAATCAAATTTGTTTTTATATCTGGACTACAAGTGGAAGGGTGACTGCTAGTCTACCGCACTTTGGTTTCTACCAGAGGCCGGTTTCAGGTAGTCACAGAGCAGAGGGAGTTGCAGTTGATGCAGATTCTGTCGATGCCACATGTGCAGACCTATCATTCCCGTGATTGATCATTGTACTATGTAGTTTTGATTTATCATGTATCATTGATTCAGTTTGTCATTGTAACCTCTTGCTTTAAGCTTTGACTCATCACTCTTGATTGTAGATCATCTATGAATTGACATTGATCATTGATGATTGATGCAATTTGTAATCTCATTTTCGCAAAGGCCTCGGCCTACGAGTCAGGACTTGAAACTTGAAAGTTACATCTCCACTAACGTAGGCCGAGGCATACGTTAGTGGGGATGTCGTAGTATCTAGTCCATACTATGCATAATGGAGTTGATAGTTATATAGTCTTGTCGGTTGACTACCATGAGTATATAACATGCACGTTCCTAAAAGGTGAATTTGGGCATGTTCCTGGATTCATCTAGGTACATAATTAAGCCGTATTAGCGGACATGCAGATTTCACATTGTGAAGTTTTCGTCTGAGTTGCGGCCAGTTGATATTGTGGTTATTCTTTCTATCTTTAGTAGTGCATTTTCCCTATCAACTACTTATTTGCTATACTAATTCTTTCTATTTGCTATTTCCCTTAGTGCTAGGCTTCATTATGGCTGAGTCTGCCTTGCATCTCCGGAAGTTTGACAGAAACTCAGTATACAAAGGGCTTTGTCTGAATATATGCTCTTATGTGTGTGTGTGGAGTGCGTGTGTGAGAGCATATCTTGATACATAGTTCTACACCCACTATTGGGCACTGATGAGACGTTAGTGGGGATGTCGTAGTATCTAGTCCATACTATGCATAATGGAGTTGATAGTTATATAGTCTTGTGGGTTGACTACCGTGAGTATATAACATGCATGTTCCTAAAAGGTGAATTTGGGCATGTTCTTGGATTCATCTAGGTATTATATATATATATCTATAATTTCAATGTATTTTGATTTTTTAAAAAAAATTCAAAAGTGAAGATATGATGTGGCGTTCCCCCGTTCCCTTGTTCCTCCCATCCCCTGAAACGTTCCCGTTTCTAGGGGTCAAAACGTTCCCCCGTTCCAGTTCCTTGGTAACTATGGTGTGTGTTTGAGTCACAGCTGCATGTCTTCACTAATTCGGATTGGGCAGGATGTTACGACACTAGCGTGTCCACTAGTGGGTTTTGTTTCTTTCGTGGCGGTTCATGCATATCATGGCTCAACAAGAAACAGTCGGCTGTCATCATATCTAATTGTGAGGCTGAGTACAGGGCAGCATTTACAACTACCATTGAGTGTGTATGGGTTAGATGCCTTTTGGCAGATATTAGTGTTGGATAGTAGTCCTCCACTCCTATCTACACTGACTCTTAGAGCACATTGGCAATTGCGAGGAACCTAGTGTTTCATGCTCGTACAAAGCACATTGAGGTGCATTATCGTTATGTCAGGGAGAGGCTCCACGTTGGTGAGATCAACTTGGTTTATGTCTCTACACATGACAATGTGGCAGATCTATTCACAAAGGCTCTTCCTCGTGAAAAGCTTGAAGCTTTCCGCAAAGCTCTAAGCTTATTGTCTTTTAGGGAATGATCTTCCAGATCCCTGTACATGTTCACAACATCACTCCAGGGGGTTTTGTAGACATGTATGTCATGGGCAGTGGTGTGAGAACACTCTAGGACTAGCTGGGGCACTTTTTTCCTCTTTAGAAGGTTTTTTTCCCTGCTTATGTGAACGCCTTCTTAACACTTATCATTTGGGGTGTACTTATCCTTTGTACCTTGTACCACTTATTCTACTTGGTAAATCATCCTCGAGTTGTGTGCCTCACTCTCTCACTTGTTTTGAGCTCTTCTGTGAGTCTTGTGGCTGCTAACCCTAACCTACAGGTTCCAACATGTATGTATTTAACTCTTGATTAGTGCATACAAGCCTTTATTGGAGCTTTGTTGCAACGGGCTATGAGATATAGCTGTTCATCTCTCCTATAACATGCTACTTATAGAAGTCAAAACCTTGGAGGAGGAAATCAGAACTTGCTTGGTTACTGTTCTTGCAGGACTTGTGGAAAAAGCATTTTAGATCATTATAGATCAACAAGTTTTCTTTTGACAAGAACATGATCCTTGTACAAGATAACATAAAGTTGAAATAGCTGAAGTAATATCATGAATTTTTTCCCCTTTTTTTGAAAAGAACACGTGGAAAAACATGGTGGCTTGTTTTGTTGTAGAGCCTAGAGACTACCTTCCATTAATATTCAAACAATTTGTAATGGTGGTTCTCATGATTAATATACAAGGTAGAGCATGTCTGGCTATTGATGGTGCTCCTTTGAATGCTGTCAGATACAATGAATTGGGACAGCCTGTTTGCAAGGTGTGCAATGTTGCAATTAAGTCTGAATCACTATGGCCAGCTCATTTGGCATCCCGTCAACACAAGGAGGTAAGAAATCAAGATATCTTTTGTCTTGATGCAGATTGTTCTTTGGAATAAATTATACGTGACTGACTTCACACATTTTGGAAATCTTGTTCATAAGGTAGTATTGGTCTGAGAAAAAGTAATCTCTAGGGATTGGTTTAGGTGCATGTACTGGTGATTATTGTCATTATTAAAAAAAAAAATCTCTTTGTTGATTCATCATTCTTGATTCCCAAGTTGTACCACCACTGACCATGGTGCACAGCAATTGTGATGCAACTATTAATCTCTCTTAACTCTAAAAATGAAAAACCTAAACATGGTTGATTGCAAACATCTCCTCTTAACATTCTTTCTAGAGATTGGATTACGCTATTTTCACTGGACTGATCGAGTTCTTGGATTGATTCCATTCACCTTTACCATCATCATGGGCATCTTCTACGATGATGTTCCAATCGACTCTTATCTCCATGTGGGACGAGACTCTAGTATCCCCCTTTGGGACCAGGTGCTGCAGTCTCCATGGCAGTTTACCTTCCAGACACCCACTAGCAGACCATGCTTGTCCTTTCCTCTCGAGGGGACCTATGGTCTTCATCTTCTTATCCACTCAGCAGCCCATTGCAAAACATTTATACACGTACTTCACTAGTCAAGTGAGCACAGCAGGAAGACCAAGCTGCAAGTTAATGCACACCAGTCCTTACATGTAGGAGAAGATTATGGCTCATGCCAAGCCTCCCTCCCTTGAGTTGGGGGGTCAAATGAAAGCTCCTTTAGAATACATTCCTACTCTGAGAACATGCAAAAGCAGCATATGTAGAGAACATTGTTCAAATGGAAGAACGAAAAATATAAACAATAAACAATTTTGTTAAAAATCTCTCTCTCTCTCTCTCTCTCTCTCTCTCTCTCTCTCTCTCTCTCTCTCTCTCGTATGGAGCACCCTTCTGGGCACCTGATCTTACAGCAGCCAAATGGCCGAGGATAGAGAGGCCTCAGGTCATGATGCTCTCCTGTATGATACGCAGCAAACCATCGGTCCCACATGATATTATCCTGGCAGAGTTTGCTGCAGCACCCATGGTAGTAGAGGCACTCTCCCAGACAGTCACATACATTCACAGGATCAGTGCCATGCTCCTCTGGAAACTCCCGAGGCTCGCCCTACAGTCCTCCCAGCAGCTAGCAGCAGATGGGCACAAGTCATGGTATAGCCGAGTATGCACCTGGTTCACGAGGCAGGGACTCAGGATGGATCGCCTCCCCCCACTCCAATGTGACCCAGACTCCCCATTCATCAGGTCTCTCAGGATGACAAGAACTAGGTGATCATATATGATTTATTGGGACTATACATACAGGATGCCTGGATCACAACACATGAGCCACTCGCACACAAACGACAGTACTACATGGATACTTTCATGATGCTTACAGAGGATGGTTTCATACTGAGGGCTAGATATCTTGACATATACATGTCACATGCCATGCGCATTGCAGTGGGCCAGTTGCGGGTGTCATCGCACCGTCTGAGGATAGAGACAATGAGAGCCATGCACATACCTCATTAGGAGAGGATATGCACTATGTGCCAGAGGAGCACTTCATATTATGAGATTCGAGGGAGGTTCCATTGTCTCTTGGTTTGGACCCTTATCTAGGATCATGGATTACATAGCTTCATGAGTGATGAAGAGTCTGCTGATAGCCAGGGGGCTATGGGAGATTGTTACAAGGCAAGAGCCTCGTCCTACGGTACCAATTCCTGGCACCTCCCCAATAGCACCAAGGGGAGCTCAAATTGTGGCACAAGTGGTGTGAGGCATTTCAGCACCATCGCTTGGACTCACTGAAGACCAAAGACAGTAGGATGCCCTTGATGCTAAAGCAATGGCCATGATTGCTCTTTCAATCAAGCAATCCATTGTTCCTTATATCCGATCCTGCAGCTCTGCAAGGGTTGCCTTGGTGGTCCTGGAGACCATATTCCAAACCCGTAATGAAGCAGGAGTCATGTACCTAATGTTTGGAGTTGGACAACTTGATCATGAATGAGGGTGATTCCATCACAGATCACCTTACCATGGTAACATACCTAAAAAAATAGCTGTCAGTAGAACATCTTTTGAATATAGGTGAGGTTGTTAATAATAGGAAATTAGGTACCACCATTCTTAATTCCTTACCTGAGTCCTATCAAAGTTTTCACACTTCACTGAATCTCTCTATGTGAGGAGGCGGCAATAATTTTGCTGTTTGGCTGGGATCTTGTCAGTTAGACCCTGGCAAAGGCTGCCTTTCCTTATTGCAATTGGATCTGATGCTAACAAATGGCTGCCTTTCCTTATTGCAACTGGATCTGATGCTAACAAATGGCTGATTTGCACAATGGGGACATCTTGTAAGGTTAGGGTTGTCACATTTCCATAGATGTTTTATAGATCTTAGTGTTTCCCAAGTCAACATAGTCGACCTTCTATAAGAACAACTCTTATGTTCAAACATGATTGAATAGCTGATGGGGGGACCAGAAAAGTTTCATGACTTGGCCTGTTTTATGAGAAAATGAAGTCAGCTTGTAGCAATATAATTTTCAGCTCAAAGCTCCTCTTTGTAATAGCTGTAGCTGCTTTCTAGTGCACTTCCTCAACAGAGTGTGCATTGAGAAATGGCTATGCTCACACTCTGTGTCCTTTGGTTACCCTTGGACTTATTCTGTCTCTTGCTCCCATGATTCATGCATGAATCTTAATGCTCATCTATGCTATTTCTTCATGCTTCTCTATAACTTTCCATCAATGGTGAATCTGCAATTGAACTTTCACCATTAAAACTGCCAATTGATCAGCCAACTTTTTATTGTCAAGCTTACAGTGATTGTGGAGAAATGTTCAAAAAGTGAACATTGCTTCCTTTTCCATAATTACTTTCTTTTTCTGGCTATATAGCAAGGTGTTTGAGGTAGATCCTTTAGCCAATATTTTTAAATTTATCAAAGTAAAATCAGAAATTTCAGGTGTTTTTATCTTAAAAAATGTGGTCTAGCTTTGATCTCCAGGGTTTTCTCCTCCTTGTTGTGTCACTTTTCTTTCACTTCATTCATATCTAATAATCATCTTCTTGCAAAAGTCATTCTTGGTGTGGTCTGATGTACTTCACAGGCTGTAGATAAATTTAAGGCTCAAGCAAAAGGAACAGATGTTACATCTGGCAGCAGCAATCATTCCAGTAATATAGATGCAAGCAAGACCAAGATTCGGATTTCGTCTTCCCTTCCTGATGATTTTTGGGATCAACCAGAGACGAAGCGTGCAACTTCAGGTCAGCAGGTTTCAGAATGCTCGTGTGTAAGTGTGCATGCATGGGTGTATGTGAGTGAATGTGCCTGTGTTTGTGACATTGCACAATTTCTTGTGCATGATTATTTCTAAATCTATGAAGGGTTATTGCTATCTACATAATATTTGTGGCCTGTCAAAGTTTCATGTATATTTCTAAAATGTCATAGTTATAACTTCCTTGTGGCATATAAGATTTAGCTTGTGAGACGCTATGTTTATGGTCATAATAGTTTGAATGCATATTCAGGATAATAATAAGGCCATTGGGACACCGACGGGAACGAGCTGGAGCTCCCCCCTTGGGCCATAGTGGTTGAGTACTTCAGGTATACTTATAAATGACTTACGAGTTTATAATTCACGTACAAGGTGGTCAAGTATATGTAGGTGCGGTATGAGATGATAGGCGTATGGTATGACTATAGTATGATAAGGATACGTACTTTAGTTATGTAGAGAGTTAAAAAAGTATAGAACCTGGATAATAAATTTGACTAAAAACATATATAAAGAATCAACGACACAACTAACATGAAATGGACACGTAGAATTTTCTGCCAGCTCATAGAGATGCCACCCGGCTATTCCAGTATATGCCCACCTGCTAGTGATTACTCCGGGCATACTAGCACGACGCAGCCTTCTTAGTCGTACATGCATTCGGCCTTTGTTCAGCTCCACCGAGAGGAATTGGCAAGTCGACCAGCTCTGTTAACATCCCAACATGCCCTCTTCCCAGGAGGTCACCCATCCCAATAGTGTTCACGCCACTGCGCGCTTAACCTCCACCACTCATCCCTTCCAAGCCACAAAAATTGGTGGAGGGATGATAACCGCCCTAGTCTTCTACTATTTATGTATGATCTCATTATCCCTGGCACTATGCATGTGGTATGTAGACGGCCAGGCCATGACCTTCCAACAATATGAGGCATGTGCATGACCAGCCATCACATTAGCCCAAATAGTGGCAAAATCAGCATTCGTATGATATAAATCATGCATGGCAGACAAGTTGAGAGGCAACCGAAATAGTTGTTACATACGGCTTTTGTGACAATGCATGTGCCACTACATTCTTCTTTCTTGGGGTGTGCAAAATCTAAAAATGAAACATAGAGAGGAAATTGGCCATCCTCATATGCTTCTTTGAAAGCTTAGTTTGCGTCCGAAAATGCTGCAAACTTTGGTGATTTGTCTTGACTGTAAATTCAGCTTCCAATACGCAGTGTTTCCATACTGTAAGAGCATGAATTAGAGCCAATAGCTCTTTCTCATAGATGCCAAAGAAAGCTCGGCATCATGCAATTTTCTGCTTTCATAGGCAACGACATGTCCTTCTTGATTTAGGACAACTCCTATGCAACTGCCACATGCATCACACTCAACACTGAATGGCTTTTGCAAATCAGGAATCACCAAAACTGGTTCCGATGTAATGGCACTCTTGAGCTTAAGAAAAGCATCAATTTCAGATTTTGACTATTTAAACATAGCCCTTTTCTTTGTAAGTTCATGCAATGGTGATGCAATCATTGCAAAACGAGATATGAACTTTATGTATGGATTTAAGTTTCGGCCAATCCTTAATGGCTTGGATCTTTGCATGATCCATTCGCATGCCATCTTTTGACACTATGTATCCAAGATAGTGAATCTCCGAGAGGAAAAATTCACTCTTTTTGCCATTAATCATGAGCTTGTGTTTATTCATCAAAGATCACTTTCAAGTGTGTCTTATGTTGTTGCTCATCTTTCGAAAACACCAAAATGTCATCGAAAAAGACGCTTGTAAATGCAAAATGTTCCATCCTTCTTTTGCATAAGAAGAACGGGTGAACAAAATGGCGAGGAACTTGGTCCATTAAATCCTTCTCTAAGAGTGCATCAACTTGCTTCCTAATCTCCTCTTGTTGCCAAGCACTCACACGATATGTCGGCCTATTAGGAGGTGAACTACCAATCACGAATTCAATACGGTGATCCCCTGGCTGTAAAGGAGGCATTTCACTTGGCAATGCATCGGCAAAACAATCTCTATACTCACTTAGAAAATTCAGCCTATCATGAGTAAGAGAATCTACATGCACAGTGCTATGTTCCACATCATCACATACAAAAACCAAGAACAAAGAAACACTCTTTTTCATTGCTTTATTGATTTGTACATGTGATACAATGGGGATAGTGTCACCCAATTCGCCTGCATCTATAAGATGCTCTCGGCCTTTATACATGAAAGAGAGTTTATTTGTTTTGTAGTTCTTGTGGGGTTCAAGGCGTGCATGCCACGGTTTGCCAAGCAACACATCGCATTCATTGGGAGGTGCAATAAGGAAGTTCTCATGGTGGAGGTAAGCTTGGATGTGAATCCTCAGCTTTCCAATGAGAGGAGTAACCTTTACATTCTTCGCAACAAAAGTTGAACATTCATAAATTTTAGGTCCCATGTCTCCCTCTTCAATCCCCAAGGCGTCAGCCATTTGAGTGGAGATGAAGCTATCGGTAGAGCAGTCATCAAACATGAATAAGGCAGGCTGATCTTTAAGTTGCCCCTATGCTTTGCTTACCACTCTATCCTTGCTTGGATGTCGTGTATTGCCTTGTACATCGGGCACCATACTCATGCATTTTAGGCCCATCTGCTTTCTTGTCTTTGCTTGTACATTGATGCGATATGTGGTCTTTACAACCACATTTAAAGCATTTGTCCTCTCGCATCTATTGTGCCCTTCGCTGCTGAGATAATCCATAAGTGCTCCTCTTGTTCCAAGGCTTCTTCTCCTATACATTTTCAGCTTTTGAAGCACTTTTGGCATCCTTAAAGTCCCTTTTTGGTGGCTGTCCACCTTTTTGCATGCTAAAACCAGCTTTGTCCTTCCCTTTTCCCATGCTTAGGTCAATCTTTGACTGCACCCATTTGTCATTGAGTTGCTCGGAGGCTAAAGCTGAATTTATGAGTTGTTGAAGAGTTTGATTGGGGTAAATTTCAAGTGCATTTTGGAAGATAGGTTGCAACCCCAACTCAAACATCCTCTTCTTTTCCTCTTCATCTATCTTCATAAAGGGAACCACTTCCAATAGTACTTTCCAAAAATTTGATACATAAGAACTGATTGATTCCCCTCTTTTTGGCCCAACCAATCCCACTTTTTGCGTTTGTTCTTCGCAAAATTGGGAGGCAGAAACTGAGCATAAAATTTACTTTTAAATTCAGCCCATGTAGCAATGGTGTTGCCAGAAAGCTTCTCGGCCAACCACCAATGTGTTGCAGTCCCCTTCATGTACATGCCAACATGTCTAAGCTTTGATCCCTTCGTGAACTCTCCCTCATAAGCAATCTCAAACTAGGAGATGAAAGATAAAGCTTTGGTAGAGTCATACTCGCCATGGTAGTTCTCAAATTTTACAGATTTGTCTCCTACCTTGAACTCTTTAGCCCTCTTGCTATGATGCACATCCTCCTCACCAATGTTGGCTCTTCTTTTGCCTTTGTCTCCATGAGGAATGTAACAGTCCAATTCCTTCCTTGTGGGAATCGAAACATGAGTCGGTTCCTTGCCCTGAGTACCTAAAAGTGAAGAAGCATGCCTGTGAGATGGGATTCCATGAGTAGTAGAGGCATGGCGAGAGGTTACTGACATATCTTCCCTCTCTTGTTGAATTGCACATTTCAGCTTTGCGGAAGCGGCTCTAAGAGGGTTTGGATGAGGTGGCCTTTTGAACATAAGCTCACTCTCTTTTCCCTCCACCACATCACCTTGATCTATGAGAAAAGAGAGTGCCATCTCTCTTGGTTTGACACCTGATTCAAGTGCAACAATTTCCAATGCATCACTCACAAAAGCTGAGTGCCTTTGTGCATCCAATACTTAACTTCCGGATCTTCATGCAAGCCCTTCAATTGGGCATCTTTCTCACGCAGCTGCCTTTGGAGATTTTCCATCTCAGTATGCATAGCATCAAGTTCATTAATGTCTTGCACCTTCGCTTTACTGTGGGACGGCTGTCCCTCATTTACACATTCACCACGGTCTTTTCCTTTACTACGGGACGACTGTCCCTCGTGTGCATATTCACCACGAAATGCATGAGATACATGGTGTACATCTTCGACAACCTGTTCTCCACGGGCTTGCCTTCTTGAGTATACATGCTTGCCATAGTGTTTAAAAGCTTTAACAGTTAGTGTATGCAAGATAGGATCGACTTCCACAGAGAAAGGAGGAAGGTCCTAGGTTCTGATACCAATGTAATTTCCCCAAATAGGGCTGAGCACAATCTTGTCACACACTTAAACTATTAATTCTATTAAACAAGATGAATGGCACAAAACCAAATGAGATAGCAATGCTGAAATTTAAATGACATTGCATTAGTGTCAGAAAGGGCCGACCCCCCTTGTAATATGTTTGTATTATCAAGGATTTCTCAAGATACAAGCCCGATGGGTATCACATGCCAGATTTCGAATGACATCCATGCAATTAAAACATTTACAAACATGTTTTGTCAAAGTAGAGGTTGATTCCACAGCTTTTGTTGCAAAGAACCTCACTCCCTAATCCCCATTGTCTTGCCACAAACAGCTATGCTCCATTGGCATCCATACAAAAGCATGTGTGTGCCAGGCCAAGCCATAGAAGACCTTAATGGTCAAGCATGCAAATGTAGAGTAGGTAGAGAGAATTTGTGAAAGCTCTTACTGCTGAATTTTCTGATTTTGAGAGAAGAAATCAGCTTTTGATCAAATTGTCGGCGATAGAAATGCTCCAAAGCATTTTCAGCATGTAGATATCCATGAAATAGTAGTGTAGGACTTCCAAGGGTTGGGCACTAGTGAGGGATTCATTAACCGGCTGTTCCAAGAGCTAGAGAGGCAAGAGAGCAAGCAAAAACGCAAGTTCTTGAACTGGTTTTGCTGAAAATCCCGCACTAGAAGTCGGCGCCCACTTCCAAGAGGGGAGAGAGATTTGAGGTTTGCAGACTCATAAAGGCTGGCCACTAGTCCACCTCATCATAGGCCACACCTCTCCCATAAGTGGGAGGGTGCCCTCCCAGACCTATTAATAATTGGGGTGCTTGTTTATTTGCCTGACCAACTGGAGTGCCCAAACTGATTTATAAGCTGTCCGCCCATACTTTAATTAAAGTGTGAACGAATGTCACTTATAACTTGTCCGCCCACACTTAAATGAGGTGTGGACCTGCAAAACAGAAAATTTAGCCATAACTCTTGAATGAAGAAACGTAGAGTTTAGAGGCACACCTACGTATTGTCTACAGCCCACAAGCTAGGTCAGAATACAGATTCATGCGCACGGTTCATGGGTGGCGTCCCTTGCCTGTAAACTTGTCACGTGCACACCTTAATCCAGTGCCACGTAGATTCCTTACAGCCGCCTTAAGGGCAAAGTTAGAGGTCATATATGGGCAGTTTAGAGCCAATTTGGTGTCCCTATAGCACATCACATAGCACTAGGGGCTGAAGTTGAGCGCCCCCCCCCCCGGCGAGGTATCTTTATTACCAACAGAGTATTCTCTTGTACAAGGTGCGGGTGCCCGAGAGATCCACTCCTCCGCTAGCACCAGATTTATCGAAATCAATGAAAATACAACAAAGAAAACAGGCCCTCGGTCACCAACCAGGGCAAAGCAGTTACCAACTGCTCTCCAAAGAAAACAAGCCCTCGGTCACCAACTAGGGCAAAGCAGTCACGAATTGCCCTTGAGAGAAACCAAGCCCTCGGTCTCCAACTAGGGCAAAACAGTCACCAACTTCTCTCTTGATTACACGGCTATCCATATAGTTGTTCGCACAACTAGCCATGTTTCAAGCTTCCTGGCCATAGTTGCAATGAGACGCGTTTCATTCAGTTTGAATGAAACGAAACGCTTCATAGGAATGAAACGCGTTTCATTCATGTCCACCTAGGAACTGTATGATCTAAGTGTTTTTTACCTTGATTCTTTAGTTTTAACTTGAAAACATGTTTTAATGTGTAAATGATGCATGTTTAATATTGTAACATATTTTTTACATACTATAAACTTATATATAAACTTTGAGGCATGTAACCCCTCCGTTTCGTATGAAAACGTTTTTGACTATGTTCTTGGCTATCCGTAGGTTCCACCAAATCATACATGAGTTCTCCAGGCTCATCTGGGACAACATACTTACGGTCTTCTTGACTGAAAAATTGCCTGCTTGTTGTCCAACAGCCCCAGAAAGGTCCAAAATAGCACTTTGGCCAAATCGTCTAGCAGCCAGCCAGGGAGCAAGGAAGAAGCTAGGCACAACCTGTAACTGTTTTGACTCAAGAAATCCTTGACTTCTTCCGGAATTTTCTGTAAAACAGCACAGCCAGCCTGTAGAGAAACAGGTGAAGATGTCGACTAGTCCTAGAGAGCCAGTATACAAGTCGACTAACTTCCTGGGGCCTGTATGCAACTCGACCACCATACAAGAAGAGAGAAATCTCTGTCAACCAGCCCCTCAGCATATGTTTATGAAGTCAAGCATCAATAGAAGCAGTCGGCCAGCTTCATGTCTTCAGCATATGTTTATGAAGTCAACCAGCCATCTGGCATCAATAGAAGCAATCGGCCAGCTTCATGTCTCATCTCTCTGCTGTCAAATAGCCCTATGCTCCTTCTTGAAGGAGTCAACTTGCTCTTTTTGGCCGCCTTGGCTTGTTTAGCACATCAACCTCCCAAAAAGCAACTTGTGGGCTTTAAAAATACCTCCCTAGCTTCTTTTAGCAACTCGTGGAATTTTGACCCAGTGCCCGGGTGCCCATCGCGTATAACTAGTCTCGATACATTAATAAAGTCCAGCACGATGTGAACTCTCTTATAACTTATAAGTTTGTCTGTCCAAACTTTAATGAGTTTGAAGCTGCAACCATAAACTTTAGTGGACAAAGGAATAATAATTAAATAAGGTTGAGCGTGCACACTTACCACTTGCAAAGCACATAAAATCACCGCCTTAGTCCCAAATAGGTGTGCGCACACGTGTCCATGGGGTGTCCAGGCGTCCCCCATGCCCGTGGACATTCATACGCAAAATACCAGGCAATGTCCATGCAAACAAAACAAGTCATACATGCAAGTGCATTTCATAGGCAAATGCTTGTGCGCAATGATTTGGATTACAGCTCCCAACTTGCCATCTTGTACACCAAAATAGTCGCGACCATGGGTACACCACCCATGTAGGATCCAACTACTGTACTCACCAGAGCGACTGCCCTTTTCATGAGTTCAGATAAATCAGTAGGGTCACCAACCCTTCCATGAGTTTAAATACTCACTGAACAGATTCACCAACTTTCATGAGTTCAGATACTCACTAGGGTCACCAACCCTTCCATGAGTTTACATACTCACTGAAGAGAGTCACCAACTCTTTCATGAGTTCAGATACTCACTAGGGTCACCAACCCTTCCATGAGTTCACACACTCACTAGGGTCACCAACCCTTCCATGAGTAAATCCATCATGCTCCTGGATTCTTCCAAGACATCATCTTGGAAATCCTTCTGCATGTCACAGCTCTCTTTGGAGGATTGTGACATCCCCCTCGGCTTCTAATCAGTTGTCTGCAATTGAAAAGCATCCATATATGTAGTAAGGAGATCCGAGTACTCCTTAAAATAAGCCTCATCAACCCACTTCGCATCAAGTGCTGGGTAGTTTCTGAATTTAACAAGATATCTGCGAACAAGCATGCCACGAGACGCTTTTCGTTCCTTGTGAAAGACAATTTGCTTAGGCAGGAGGATTTCTTCGAGTTCATCAATCTTAGGTTGGTTCTCCACTATTGGTTCCACCGGATCAAGACCAATATACGGTTTCAAGAGACTGACATGAAAGGCATTATGTATCTGCCAATGATTTGGTAACATCAATCGAAAAGCTACCTCATTGATCTTTTCCAAGACCTGAAATGGTCCATAATACTTGCAAGATAGCTTTGGATACATTCCCTCTTTGCTTGTCTTCTTACGGAGGCGAGCTTTTTGGAATTTCAATAAAACCCAATCACCCTCCTTGAATTGCAACTGCTTCCGAAGCTTTTCTGCAACTTTCTTATGCTTTTCATGGGATCTCTGTGTGGCTGACCTGACCTGACCTGACCTGTGAAGAGGCAGTATCCAAATCCCTGACATACTCATCTGCTGCAAATATTTCATCCTTTGTGCGTAAGATAGGAGGCAAAACAACTTTGCCATAAACTATTTCAAAGGGTGTCTTTCCTATAGAAGTATGCACCGTATTGTTGCAGGTGAACTCAACAAGTGGTAGATACTTCTCCTACTCTGACTGGCAGTCAGAGACATAAGATTTCAGCAAATCAAGCACCGTTGAATTTGCAATTTCACTATGTTGTCCTTTTGTGGATGATATGCAAAAGAGAAATTGAGTTTGCTTCCCATATTATCAAATAGAGCGCGCCAAAGAGACTAGTGGTGCGAGGATCACGGTCCCCCACAATTGTCTTTTGCATGCCATGATGCTTGAAAATTTGGGCCAAAAAGATCGTCGCCATAGGCTCTGGCTTTATGGTTTTCCGTATTGGAATGAAATGTGCCTGTTTACTGAACCTGTCCACAACAGTCCAAATAGCATCATTTCCTTGCTGGTATTTTGGAAGATCCATGATAAAATCCATGGTAATACTCTCCCAAGGCTGATTCGGTATCAGCAACAGTTGAAGCAACCCTGGAGTCTTATGCCTGTCAAATTTGACCGTCTGGCAAACCAAACATTGGCGTACAAAATCATCAATGGCTTTACGCATCTGCGGCCAAAAGTAGTACTTCTCTAGAGCCTGCGTAGTGGCAAGAATCCCTCTTATGTCCTGCGTAGGGTGGTGTATGGCTTGCTTACACCTTTTGCCTTAAGTTTTTATGCATGCAAAGGTAATTTTGCATCATCAAATATCCATCACGTATGGAGTAGTTTGGGGCTGGTTTACCTTGTTGTAAATCAGCCCATATATGCTGAAAATCATCATCTGTGTGATACGCATCACGCATATTTGAAAGATCTTGATGATAGGCCATAATAATGGGATGAACTTGAGGCCTTCGGGAAAGCGCATCAGCCACTACATTCTTCTTTCTAGGAGTATGTAAAATCTGAAAATGAAACATAGAGAGGAAATTTGTGCATCTCATATGCTTTTTAGACAACTTCGTTTGCGTAAGAAAGTACCAAAGACTTTGATGATCGGTCTTAATAGTAAATTTAGCTCCCAACAAATAATGTTTCCACATCGTGAGAGCTGTTGAAAATACAAGTGAATAAGGTGTGTGCGGGAACAAGTCCTTGGTTAGAGGCTGTAAAAGAGAATGAGTAAATGTGCCATTTGAAGTCTAAGGCACCAGATCTGGACTCCCCGCATACTCTGTTTTCTGCACACAAAACAGTGGATTAATTTGCTAATCAGTGATTAATCAGTGCTAATCACTGTATTTTGGTGCAATTCACCAGATTGAGTTGTAAAAGGGTAGACACTGCCCTTGAATCTTGAAATTGGATCAAGAGGTAAGACCCCCTTCACATCACCATGAGTACAGCACAGGAAATAGCCAAATTTAATGGGGAGCAATTTTACACATGGCAGACAAAAACCATGTATTTGCTCATGAGGAAAAATCTGTGGGGATTAGTTGAGGGAAGAGATGAATGCCCAGAGAGAGGAGAAAATGAGTGGAAGAGTAGGAATGAAAAAGCATTGGGACTTATTGCACTCAGTTTAAATGATGAAATCATTCATCACATCACAGGGATACAATGGGCAAAAGATGCATGGGATGAACTCAATAAATTATTTGGCACACAAGCAAAAAATTCAAAGATAAATCTGTTAATGCAATTCTACAAATTGGACATGAAGGAAAGTGAACCTTTAATCACACACTTGAACAAATATAAAAGCATTAAGCAACAGCTGGCTGCTATTGGCAAAAAGGTAGAAGATGATGAGGCACTAGCAGCGCTTCTGAAGAGTGTGGACAAAGGTGAATATGAAAACATTGTAGCAACACTAAAGAATGTACCTGAATTGAAGCTACACGAGATAGAAGCAGCTCTACTAGAGCAAGAGAGCAGAGGCAAAGAGAAGAAATGGCTCGACTCAACAACAGGAGAAGAAAAAGCAATCTTCACTCGAGGAGGATTCTCTCAAGGACGAGGACGAGGAAGAGGCAGAGTAGGAGGAAGGACCTTCACTTGCCACAAATGTGGAAAGCCAGGACACATGGCGAGAGACTGCTACAGCAAACCCAGTGGAGAAGGAACGACATCGGCAAACTTCATGGAGGCTCCAAAGGAAGTGGAGTCGGATCATCTTTTCTGAGAGAGAGAGAGAGAGAGAGAGAGAGACCCCACAACCCAATGTAACCTGCCCCAACAAAGTAAAACCACCTCTGAGCCACCGATGATGTAGGCCACGTGGTAGATGTATGTGTGAGCACTTTAGTCAAGGTCGCGGGCACTTATAGTAGCCTTGGACACATAGAGGGAGAGAGTGTCAAGGACTATGGAGTTTAGGGACTTGAGGCATTGGTCGTGGACTGTCAAGTAAGAAAGAAACTTGATACAGGGTCCAGGTGTGCTAAGATAACTTGAGGGGAGGTGTAGACACTAGTCGCGGACTATCAAGTAAGGGGAGGCAAACTTGGTATAGGGTCTAGGTGTACTAGGAGTATTCACTTGAGGGGAGGTGTTGAAAATACAAGTGAATAGGGTGTGTGCGGGAACAAGCCCTTGGTTAGAGGCTGTCAAAGAGAATGAGTAAATGTGAAAGAACCTGTGAAAAGGTGAGAAGAATCTACTGGGAGAGAATAAAGGGTAGCATGAGAAGATTTAGGAAGTGTGGAGATATTCTAGGAGATATTCTGGGAAAAGTGAAGAGGTGGAGAGAATCAGGGAAAAGAGGTGGAGTGAATCATGGAGAAATCAGTGGGATTTGATGCTTGATGTAAACTCTATAAATTGAGGCATAGCCCTAATGAGAATTTGCTGGTTTTTGAGTATCCATGCCTACATTAATCTATTTGTTAATTACCCACTAATTACGTCTTAATTATTTGCTAATCACTTTATTAATGATGTTGATTCTAGTGTTTGATCCACCATAGCTCATCACAATGCCCTAATTTCAACAAGAGTATGAATCACTGCTAAAAACTCTTCTCATAAACCTGCAAGTGGAGTTCCACATGTTGCAACCGGCGGCTTTCATAAGCTACAACATGTCCTTCTTGGTTTAATACTGCACCTATACAATCTCCATATGCATCACATTCAACGGAGAATAGTTTATGCAAATTTGGCACAATCAAGACCGGTCTAGACACGATGGCTTGCTCTAAACCATGAAAAGCCTTCTTTTGTACATCGTTCCACTGAAGTACAACCTTTTTCTTGGTCAGATCATGTAATGGCGAAGCAATTTCAGCAAAATGCTTAATAAATTGACGGTAATATGAGAGAAAACTTCAAACTTCATGAACCGTCCGCAACTCTGGCCAATCCTTCATTGCTTGCGATTTGGCCGGATCCATACGTACCCCTTCCTTGGATACAATGTGACCAAGATAGTGGATTTCTGATAAAAAGAATTCACTCTTTTTACCATTAATGTAGATACTAGAGCTTGTGACTACGGAGCTCTTCGAACACAAAAGCCAAGTGCTCTCAGTGTTGTTCTTCATCTTTGAAAAACACAATGATATCATCAAAGAAGGTACCTGTAAATTTTTTGTGTTTTTTGAAAATCGTCCATTATCCGATTAAACGTGGCCGGTGCATTGGTGAGTCCAAATAGCACTACTAGAAACTCAGAGAGTCCAAACTGCGTATGAAAAGGAGTTTTATGTACATCTTGTGATGCCACACGTATTTGATGGTAGCCGCTCTTGAGATCAATTTGGCTAAAGCAAGTTGCACCTTCCAGCTTGTCTAGAATGTCATCAATGTGTGGAATGGGAAACCCGTTCTTCATCGTTACCTTGTTAAGGGCATGACAATCGACGCACATTCTATATGTGCCATCTTTCTTGTATCAACTCTTTCTTAAGCAAGTCATTTACTTGCACCATAATCTCTTCTTGCTGACTAGCACTTACCCTGTATGGAGTCCAATTGGGGTGTGTGCTGTCGAGTATCACATCAATACGGTGATCTTCAAGACGCTTAGGTGTAACTCACCAGGCAACACATCTCAAAAACAGTCACTACAGTGATGTAGGAAATCTACTCGCTCTTGAGTTAGTTGATCAACATTCACTCTTTCATGCTCGGCACTTTCTCTTACAAAAACCAAGTAAGAATAAGTTGATTTCTTTATTATCTTACTGACGTGTACATGATTGACAATAGGTATGGTACTTCATGGAGTACCGACATCTACAACAATCACTCTACCTCTATGCATAAAATTGATCTTCTTAGTTTTATATGATTTCTTTTGCTCCATACAAGCATGCGAAGGCATTCTTAACAAAATGTCACAACCTGTGAGAGGAAAAACCATGAACCTCTCATGATCAAGATAGCTTTGTTTGTGAATGCGAAGTTTTAACTCTTTTACCCTCAAAAGCTGCATTTGCATCCATTTGAGTGCCATGAACCTCTCATGATCAAGATAGCTTTGTTTGTGAATGCGAAGTAATGCCAATAATTGGCATTACTTTAACTCTTTTACCCTCAAAAGCTGCATTTGCATCCATTTGAGTGCCATAATCTGATAAATCCAACCTTGTGGCGGCAGCCATATGCGTAGAAATGAAATTGTCCGTGGATGCATCATCAAAAAGAAATAGTGCAAGTCCTCTTTTAACTGTCCCCATGCTTTACATATGAGTCTCTCAGTTGTAGTATGTCATGTGTTTCCCTGTACATCTAGGACAACATTTACATCAAGCTTTTCTGTACCACTATTTGCATTCTTTGGGTTTCGTGGGCACCTAGGATATATGTGATCTTTACTACCACATCCAAAACACTTTTTCCATCACGTGCATACTCCATCCTTTGCTGTCTTGATAGTCCATGATCATTACGTTTGCCCCACGGCTTCTTGAATGAGCGTTCCTTTGTATCCTGGGCATCTTTTTGATCACTTTTGAAGGGCTATCCGCCCCTTTTTTTGGTCATAACTAGCCCTCTTTTTAGCCTTGAAAGAATCTGAAAATGGCTTAGATTTGTCCTGTTTTATGTGTAACTTTTTAGCTACGGTAGCCGAATGTGTTAATTGCTGAAGAGTTTGATTCGGATACACCTCAAGACTCTCTTGAATGATCGGATGCAATCCAGACTCAAACTTTCTTTTCTTCTCTTCGTCAGGGAGTCATGTAAGTCTGCACTTACTCCCATGTTCTTACTTTAGCCAATCCCATTCTTTATGCACATTTTTAGCAAAGTTTGGTGGTAGAAATTGAGCATAAAACCGAGTTTTAAATTCAGCCCATGTGCGACTTTTGGCCATCCACCAATCACTAGCTATTTCCTTTAGATGCATACCCACAAGCCTCAGTTTAGACTTCTCCAAGAAGTCTTCATTGCAAAAAGCAATTTCGAATTGCCGAATAAAAGCAAGAGCTTTGATAATTTCCATCTTTGCAAAGAAATTTCCAAATTTGATGTCCTTACCCCCTGACTTGAACTCTTTAGCTTTCTTCTTTGAGTGAGATCTGCCATGCTCATCAGTTTTAGCGTTAGGGGATTCATGTCAAGCTCTCTTTCCACTATCCCATAGTTGTCTGCGGGACACGTACCGCACCACATGGACGTAAAAACCGATACGAAACGAGGCGGACGTATAGGATGAGGTCTGGGACGTTCTTTAAATCCATGACAGTTTCGTTGTTGCGTTTCGTATTGGTTCGTACCCGACTGGTATGGTACGATTAGAAAAGGCGTTTTTTTGCCGTTTTTTTTTGGTATTCGCCACCCCCCCTCTCTCAAGCTCTCTATATCTACTACCTAGTCTCTCTCTCTCTCTCTCTCTCTCTCTCACTCTCTCTCATCCCTTGGGCCCCATCTCTCTCTCAAGCTCTCTAGGGCCTACTATCTAGCCTCTCCCTCCCTGTCTCTCTTTGGTAATGAGGTCTGGACTCCACAAGAAAGGAAAAGCATGAGATCCCCAGTCTGAAAGTATGAAAAGTAAAGGAGGGTATGGTGCCAAGTCTGAAAGTATGGCCCCGAGTCTCTGAAAGTATGAAAAGTAAAGGAGAGTATGGTGCCATGATTTGTTTCAGGTACTGAAAAAGTAAAGGAGGGTATGGTGCCAAGATGGCCAAAAATGTACAAATATCTATTTCTCAAGTGTTTTTTAAAGTGGACCGTACCTCAATCGAACTTATTTTTCAAAATTTAAAAGTCCTGTACTAGTACCGTTTTTTCATACCTTTGTTTCGTACTTGACAACTATGCACTATCCCGAGCGGTACTCCTAGATCGAGTGGAATCAGCATGATGGGATGCTCTTGGCGTGGAACAATATGATGAGGATCGCCACTGTGTTGTCTCATCACGATAGCGTCTAACTTGACACCTCAGGGCCTCCAACTTAGACCTTACATCGAGAGGATCTGTTTGTGTAGTACCAACAGTCCCTTGTGCATATGCCCTCTCCTGCTCAAGAGGAGTATGAGCAGCTCCAACAGATCCCTCGGCATGTGCCCTCTCCTACTCAAGAGGCTCAGGGTGAGTGCTCGTATTATCTGTTCTGTATGCCCAAAAATCGTCCTTTCTCAAACAGAGAAAGAAACTGTTGTTCTGATACCAATGTCACAAGTGGGTGTGTGAATATAGAAACTAATTGCCAAAACATAGCATACATTCAGCATCCTTCACATCATGAGCATATACCAATACATCTGTCACAAGAATGATAAACATAAACATCCTGATGCACCAAAAGATAATCTTGCACATGACACAGCACTAGAGCTGAAGTTGGGCCAGCCACCCCCCCCCCCCCCATCCCCATCCCCATCCCCGCCCCCCCCCTCCCCCTCCTGAGATATCTGTTGGATTATATCATATCCAGAGGGTCTACATCACCTTTTCATGCTTGTACTGGTCATTTTATGAGACCCTGCATTGGCATATTTTAGCAGATATTATTTAGCATTTTTCCCATTTTTAGGCATTTTTAAAGCATTTTATGCTACTGGTCTGCTGTCGGCTTGCTACAGCTGGCCAACCAGCACGCTAGGGGAGTATATAAGGGCTGACCCTCCTTTCCCCCATTTCATCTCATTCTTTTTACATCTTGTTGAGGTCATTAGCAGCTGCTTCTGCTTCTTACCATTGTACAACACCTACGGGCTTCCCTCGTGCTCAGTTTTCAGCAATAAACATCAGTTTCCAGCATTTATAGGTCTTGTACCTTGGCCTACATCTGTGTTTTCTATTTGCTTCTCTTTCTTTCATGGTATCAGAGAAAAAACACTGACCTGTGAGCAGAAGAGAGCTGTGTTTTCTGTTTTGGAGCAGAGGCTTCGACAGTTTGCTGCGTTTTCTACAGATTTCAGCGTAGAAGGTGCTGCGTTTTCTCTGGAGCAGAGGCTTCATAAAGATTGCTGTGTTTTCTTCATTTGATGCTTGGGACTGTTGTATTTCTGAATTTTCAGCAAAGATTGCTAATTTTTATGCTGAAGCCCTCTTCTAGGTGCTGAGCTTGGAGATATCTTTCTTCTTCCTCTCCTTTCAGCTTCCCACCCTCCCTCTCTTTCTTCTTGCTGTGCACAACCTGAGAGGAGGATTTGCTGATTTTTTCAGCCCCTTTCTTAAGAGAAGGTTTCTTGTTAGAGGACATGGCCTCAAGAGGTTTCTCTATTGCTACTCCTTCTCCTGTTCATTCTCCAGCACCATCACAGCCTGGATTCCCTGCTCCCGCTCCACAAGTGGTTCCTATTCCCAATCTTTCCTCTCTGAGTTTCTCTCATCCAGGTCTTGCTCCCACCCCTACCGATATACCATCCTACAATCCTCCCCAAGTCAGTGACTCCATGAAGCTTATAGCAAACTTGGTCTTTCTACACTCACTTGTTGCCGGAAGGAGCTGGTGTGTGGATGGTGTCACGTGCACACCTAGTCGGTGTACAAGTGACATGGCATCAAGGCATTTATAAACATTCAGCAGATAGCATTCATGAGCATCAAGAATTATCTAGGCATTTATAGTAGTCATTGAAGCATTCACAGTAGTTGCAGCATGGTATGGGGCTGATTACAGTACCAACAGCAGAGCACAAGGCATCAGCATCATCTAGAGCATTTAAGTCAAGTAGCAATAGAAGAGGCAGCCGACTGGTATGGACAGAATCCGACCAAGTCTTTGTGGTAGCCGACAGCAGGTAATTAAAGCATTTAGGTAGCCGTGAAGACATAGAAGGCTGCCCGACAGCAGTAATCTGCCCGACCAGCAGCATAACATCATATATAAGAAGCGCATCATCATTTCAGCAGCATATCCCATCTCTCCTCAGCGTTTCCTATCCATGGAGCAAGGGAGAAGCAGATCAGCAGTTTAGCCAGCATATTCAGCACATAGTTCATCATTCCTACCTCCTACATAGAGGGAAGCCGGCATCGAAGGGTGGACCTCAGCATTGGAGCAAGGAACAGTCCTCATCATCAGCATTCAGCCTACCCCTCTCATCCCGAGAAGGATCTTCATCTAGGACAGCATCATAGATCTATTTAGATTTCATTGTAACCCATTCATCTAATATAGCTGCATTGCATTGCATTGACACTAATTGTCTATCACTTAAGCATCAGTAAGTGAAGTTTAGCTTAGCCTAAGGTTGTGATTACTACAATCAATCCCTCGCATGTCACATTGGTATCAGAGAGTTACAAGGTAGATCATTTTCATTCCAAAAGTCGTTCAACAAGTCATCATGTTAGTCGCTTCCGCTCAGTTAAATCCAATTCTCAAGATCTTGCAGGCCACCCTTAGAGGGCTTGCATCAACATGTAGTCATTCTAGCAGTCAGTCCCTCATCTGCAAGGCATACATGTTTTACCTATGAGTTTTTTGGGGAAGAATGACATCCATCATCAAAGGAGTAAATGGAGTTTTGGGCTTCAACTAGCACCAGGGGGTTCTCTTCCACATAAGAAGACGGAAGTGGCTCCAACATCGCCTCAGGAGGTTCAGAGGTTCACAAACGATGGAGATGGTGTGTGAAAGGATTCCACAGACAGGTCAAGGGTGACTCAGGTATTTCCAAACAGTTTTGGCAGCATTTACCTTTGAGTTCTTGCAGTAGACAAGTCTTTGGCTCAAAGGATTCAACTCCTACAGTTGACCTCAATCCCGGCAGAAGAAGTCAGAAGGGGGCAGTGGTTTCAGTGGAAAAGGATCAGCAGAGGAGTCGAAAGGTTGCCAGGTGTACCACCCAGCAATAGTTTAGCAGAGGGGAATGTCACCTGCATGCCGAGTCGGTGTACAAGTGACATGGCATCATCTAGGCATTTATAAAAATTCAGCAGATAGCATTCATGAGCATCAAGAATTATCTAGGCATTTGTAGCAGTCATTGAAGCATTCACAGTAGTTGCCCCATGGTATGGGGCTGATTACAGCACCAACATCAAAGCACAAGGCATCAGCATCATCTAGAGCATTTAAGTCAAGCATTTAAGCAATAGAAGAGGCAGCGGACTGGTATGGACAGCACCCGACCAGGTCTTTGTGGCAGCTGACAGCAGGTAATTAAAGCATTTAGGTATAGAAGGCTGACCGACAACAGTAATATGCTCGACCAGTAGCATAACATCACATATAAGAAGTGCATATCCCATCATTTCAGCAGCATATCCCATCTCTCCTCAGCGTTTCCTATCCATGGAGCAAGGGAGAAGCAGAATAGTAGTTTAGCCAGCATATTTAGCACATAGTTCATCATTCCTACCTCCCACATAGAGGGAATCTGGCATCGAAGGGTGGACCTCAGCATTGGAGCAAGGAATAGTCCTCATCATCAGCATTCAGCCTACCCCTCTCATCCCATGAAGGATCTTCATCTAGGACAGCATCATAGATCTATTTAGATCTCATTGTAACCCATTCATCTAATATAGCTGCATTGCATTGCATTGACACTAATTGTCTATCTCTTAAGCATCATTAAGTGAAGTTTAGCTTAGCCTAAGGTTGTGATTACTACAATCAATCCCTCGCATGTCACAGATGGCTATCTCCACACCTCACTTGGTGGAACCCTGCTTTGAGAAGCATATTGGATGCTTGGGCTCATCTTATCATCATCCATTGCATGACTCCATCTATACAGGCACAATTTGTCTCTACCCGAAGTAATGCTCATCAGATGTGGACAGAGATCCAAAGGAGGTATGGGAGAGTTTTGATAGTGAAGATTGCCAAATTGGAGTGAGATTTGGAGAAGCTTACAATCAACGAGTTAGATAACTTGATTAAGAAGATTGGAGAGTTCACCCGTATCAAGCTGCAGCTTGAGGAGTATGGGAGCACCATCAACAATCCCATCCATAAACGTCTTGGTAAGTTTCCTGCTTCCTTTGATTCTTTCAAGGAGAATATTTATTTCCGTGATCCTGTCCCTCCTTTTGAGGAAGTCGTGAGTTATCTCCACGACAAGTGCATGCTTCGCGGAAAAGGCAAGTCAGAGTCTGCCTTTGTTGCCTCAGACAAGGGCAAGGGCAAAGGCAAAGGCGGAAAAGGGAACTCCAACAACAACAACAACAACAAAAGCAAAGGCAAAGGCAAGGATAAATAGGATTTTAAGGAATCCAAGGACAAAAGCAATGAATGTGATTATTGTGGCAGGTCAAGTCATACTGAGGCTCACTGCTTTGCTCGTCATGATGATTCTCGAGCAGCCAAAGCCAAGTATAAAGCCCAGGATGCTTCTAAAGCATCTGACAAGGACAACACCAAAGATATAGGCAAAATTTCAGAGGAGGGATTTGCCAAAGTTGCATACATGATTCATCCACTTCTTCATAGGATTCACTTCTCGTGATCACAGATATCACTTCTCTTGAAGAGGTTAGTGACACACCTGAAGCTGTGGAATGTGGGTTGGTGATAGTGGTGCTTCTGTCCATATGAACAATCAGGTCCATATCTTGGAGGACTACCAGACTCTCACTTCTTCAGTTCGCATTGGCGACAACTCTTCACTACTTGTCATCGGTGTTGGTAATGTTTCTTTAGATTCCTCTGCCACCTTACATGATGTTCTTCATGTACCACGGATTTCCAAAAATATGTTTTCAGTATACAAGGCTTCTCAGAAGGGACTTGGTGTGTACTTGATGATGAGGTCATCGAAGTAATCGACAGGAAGACTCTCTTGGTTGTTGCCAATGGAGTCCATGATGGGGGTCTCTACAAGATCACCAATTTTTCTTCCCAAATCCCTCACACTGATTCCCATATTCATCAGCTTTTCTCCCCCTTGCTGGATTTGGTTTCTGAGGCATATACTTCTTTGTGGCATTCTAGCTTCGGTCATGTACCCATTGCTGAACAAAAGTTCCATTCTAAGCAGGTTGTCGGTGGACTACCTCAGCTTAGGTCTCTCTCACACATCTGCTCATCTTGCATGATGGGCAAGCATCATCGAGATGCATTTCCAGAGGAGGCCACTCTTCGAGCAACCCGAAGACTGGAGCTTATATATGCAGATCTTGTAGGACCTATGGAGGTTGAGTCTTTTGGAGGGGCTCGATATTTTCTTCTTCTTGTGGATGATTTCACTTGCAAAGTCTGGTTATGTTTTTTTGCTCGCAAGTCAGATGCTTTTGCCAGTTTCAAGACTTGGATCGTGATGGTGGAAAATCAGTATGGGGGTAGAGTTTCATTCCTCCGAACTGATAATGGTGGCGAGTTTGTACCATTTGATGACTTCCTCGAAGGGCATTCACCGACAGACTCCAGTTTCTTAAACTCCTCAGTAGAATGGAGTTGCGGAACAGAAGAACTGGACCGTCAAAGAGATGGCTCGTGCTTTGTTGCATAATGCAAGTCTCCCTCTTGCTTTCTGGGGTGAAGCTGTGGCTACGTGAGTTTATCTCATTAACTGCTCTCTCACAAAAGCGGTTGAGGGGATGACTCCGTAGGTGGCTTTTACAGGACACAAGCCTTTTGTTTCTCATCTTCGTGTTTTCGGTTGTGTTGCTTATGATAAGAAAAGGACCACACTCGCACCTAAGTCAAAGAAGATGATCTTCACAGGCTACAGTCTGAGATCCAAAGGGTACCGCTTTTGGGATCCGGAGGTTGATGACATCATCATTTCTCATGATGCTCGGTTTGATGAGAGCTTGTTTGGCATTGATTCCTCTTCACCTGATGCATCTACCGACTTTCTGGATGATCCCTTCCCGACAGATGCTAGTGATCTTATACCTCTTCGACGTCCAGCTCCTCCTCCTCCTTCCCTTGTTGCAACCCCGGTGCTAGCTACTACTTTACAGCCACCCGTTCCTATTGCACCAGCTTCTGCAGCTCCCAATCCCTCTACGAGTCCTGCTTTGACTCCGGGACTACCCTTGGTTATCACCACTTCCAGTAGCATCGGATGAGTCCTCTACTACAGCTGGATCTTCTTCTTCACGCTTTGAGAGGAAGGCTGGCCTACCTCAGTGGGTTAAGCAACTCTTTAGAGATTCTGGTCTTAATGATGCACAGCTCCATAACCAGACCTCTACCACCACCCCTGGACCTCGCCGTTCATCTCGGGCTTCCACATCTCATCACAGTGAATTATGGTCTCATGAGTTCTCTCTAGGAGATCGATGAGCTTGAGAGTCTAGAGGAGGCTCTTTCACAGCCGCGGTGGCGGCAAGCCATGGAAGTAGAGATGGCCTCTATTGAGAGGAATAGCACTTGGTCTTTGGTGCCATGACCTTTACATCGTCGTGTTATTGGTGTGAAATGGATTTTCAAAGTCAAGTTTCATGCAGATGGTACTTTGGACAAGTACAAAGCCTGCCTTGTTGCTCGAGGATATGCTTAGAAGGCAGGTGAAGACTTTGATGAGATATTTGCTTCTACAGCTAGGTATACCACCATCAGGATTGTCAGGATTGTTTTGGCTGTGGCTGCACATGTCAAATGGCCCATGTTCCAGATGGATGTCAAATCTACTTTTCTGAATGTAGATTTAGAGGAGGAAGTTTATGTTGAGCAGCCTCTTGGTTTTGTGATTCAGGGACAGGACACCCATGTGTATCTTTTGCAGAAGGCTCTTTATGGTCTCAAACAGGCACCCTGTGCTTGGTATCAGAAGATTGATGCCTTCTTGTTATCTCTTGGCTTTGAGAGGGCATATGTTGACAGCAATCTCTATGAGCTTCTTTCTGATGGAGATATTTGTGTCATTGTTTTGTATGTTGATGACCTCATTCTTTCTGGGTCACATACTGGGTTGGTCACATAGGTTTAGTCCAAGCTTTGAAAGACATTTGAGATGTTTGATCTTGGCCTTCTACATTATTTTCTTGGGTTGGAGGTTTGGTAGAAATATGATTGTATCTTCATTTCTCAGCAGAAACATGTGAAGAAGCTGCTCTCACTTTATGGATTGTCAGATTGTACACCTCTCTTATCCCATGGATCCCAATGCCAAGTTATCCAAAGAGGATGATACACCCTTGGTGGATTCCACAAAGTACCGGCAGATTGTTGGCTCATTGCTTTACCTTGCCAACACCCGTCCAGACATCTCCTATGCTATGAGTTCCTCAGCCAGTTCTCATTAGTCGCTCAAAGGTCTCATTGGCAGGCAGCTTTGAGAGTTCTTTGTTATCTTCGAGGTACTTCAGATTATGGCATCACCTACTCCATACCCTGATGAGCACTAGTGAGAGTTTGCACGGCCGGTGAGACCTCCTCTGTGATGGTCCGCACAAGCATTGAATGCACGTTCGAATCCTGATTCTCCCAGTCTTGTTATTCCCTGAAGGCAGTTCCATGCATTCATTCCTCATGAAGGCCAAGGTTATCCATGACCAATTACTGGCTATGGGTGCTGCTTTGTCCTCTGCTCAGTTGGCTGCACTTATCCTCACCAAGCTTCCCCAAACTATGATGTGATTTCTTGATCTTTGCGGTGCCAAGTCCCATCCACTCAATTGGATTTTGATGATCTTAGCTCCCTACTTTTGGAGGAGTCGTCCGTTCTCGTTTCACAGGGTAAGTTGAAGGTGTTAGTCAACAGTTTTGACCAAGCACTTTCCTCAGTTTAGAAGAAAGGTCGGAGTCGCTGCTTCTCTTGCGGGAAAAGAGGACATCTGTCCAAAGATTGTTTGTCCAAGAAGAAGGACAAGACCAAGGGCAAGGCTTCATCTCAGAGAAAGGGCAAAGACACGACACACGACAGTGATACAGATTCTAGTACCACCTCTAGGGCTCCTAGGGCGCTTCTGGCTCGGGAGGACCCAGATGGTGTACACATGTAGTTCCCCCCCATGTGCTTCGAGGTAGAGGAGGCTTGTGGTCGGGAGAGGGGGCTGATTACAGCTCCACCTACTGGTGCATGGGGACCGTGATTCGGAGTTCCAAGCATTAGACATCTGGCTGGACATGGTTATCTTTGGTACAACAGAGATTATGAACTGGATCTATTCCGAGTCCATTGTTCGAGGCTTTTGGGACGTGGTGTGTTTTCCGTCCACTGTTGGGGATTATGGGCGCGGTGTGTCCAATAGCTCATCATCTATTCTTGGAGTTCACTGCACACTTGTGTGGGAATTCGTTGCCAAGCAAAGTTCCTTGCTGTTCATGGTGGCATTTTGTTTCGAGGAAATAGGTTGGTGGGTGCTCCCTCTGAGGTGATTCCAGTATTCGCGGTGCTAGAGGGTCAATGGGTATCTTCATCAGCTTATCTTCTTCAAACTCTTGCACACTATGAGCTGCAGAGGGAGTGTTAGAATTTATGCATCTCAGTGTATTTGGGTTGTACCATTTATTCCAGTATTCGCGGTGCTAGAGGGCCCCCCCGGGCCGTGCCGACGCCCCCCGCAGCCCCCCGGGGCCGTGCCGTGACGCCCAGAGGGAGTGTTAGAACTTATGCATCTCAGTGTATTTGGGTTGTACGATTTATTGGGCATTTTATGCATTTTCTCCTTCATTTATGGGTCGTGGACAGTCGGCTTGTCCCTAGAGGTAGTTGGCTAGTTCACTCATGCACTATTTAAGGAGGCGTCCCATTTCTCACTTTCTCATCCAATCCCTTGCATAAGTTCAACATTCTCTTGCTGGCCAATTGTCATTGTAAAGCTTCAAGCTAATATAAAAGGTGATCTTGTCCACAAGCTCTCTCTACTCTCTCTCTTGTCTTGTTTATTACCAACAGAGTATTCTCTTGTACAAGATGCAGGTGCCTGAGAAATCCACTGATCCACCAGTACGAGATTTATCCAAATCAGTGAAAATACAGCAAAGAAAACAGGCCATTGGTCACCAACCAGGGCAAAGTAGTCACCAACTACCTTCTAGAGAAACCAAGCCCTCAGTCAACAACGAGGGCAAAATAGGCACCAATTGCTCTCTTGATTACGTGACCATCTGCATAGTTGTTTGCACAACCAGCCATGTTTCAAGCTTCCTGGCTACCTGTAGACCCTACCAAATCATACATGAGTTCTCCAGGCTCATCCGGGACAACATACTTCCAATCTTCTTGACTGAAAAACTGCCTGCTTGTTGTTCAACAGCCCCAAACAGGCCCAAAGTAGCACTTTGCCAAATCATCTAGCAGCCAGGGAGCAGGGAAGAAGCCAGGCACAACCTGTAAGTGTTCCGACTAAAGAAATCCTTGATATCTTCTAGAACTATGCTGTAAAACAGCCCACCCATCTGCCTTGTCGTGCATTCATAACTGGTCGAGTGAAGATATACTTGAAGGAATGATGATCTGTCTCAACAACAGAATCTGCTCCTAGAAGATAGTGTTTCCAAGCTTGATAAGCATGAACAATTGCCAAGAATTCCTTATCGTATACTGGATAACGGGTTTGAATTGCTGAATGTTTATGATTGTCAAAGGCAATGGCATGGCCTTATTGCATGAGAACTGCGCCAGTTGCAATATCAAAAGCATCTGTCATGACTTAGAAAGGAAGATTGGGGTCTACAATTGCCATTACTGGGGTTGTTGTCAAAGCAACCTTTAGCTTATCAAAGGCTTGAGAAGCATCATCCATCCATCGAAAGGAAGAGGCTGACTTTAAAACCTTTGTCGAAGGTGTTGCAATTTTTGAAAACTTAAAAGACCTTTGAATGATAAAAATTGGCAAGACCCAAGAATGATATGACATTATGAATATTTTGCGGTGTCGGCCAATCTTGAATAACTTGTATCTTCTTAGGATCAATGAAAATGCCATCAGTGATGTCTTGAAAAATTCACTTTTCTCTGGATTGACAAAAGTGCATTATCTCGCAAAACCTAAAAAACTTGATGTAGATGCTTTTTGTGCTTATCGATTGAAGCACTAAATACCAGAATATCGTCTAGATAAATAATCACGAACTTGTCTAGAAATGGTCGAAAGAGGTCATTCATGAGACTCATAAAAGTTGCCGGGGCATTGGTTAACCCGAAAGGCATGACCAAATACTCATAATGTCCATACTTTGTGTGAAAGGTAGTCTTGTGCTCATTACCTTCACGAATATGGATCTAATGTTATCCAGACTTGAGATCAATATTGGAAAATACTTTG
Source organism: Cibotium barometz (assembly GCF_041138505.1). Taxonomy (NCBI): domain Eukaryota; kingdom Viridiplantae; phylum Streptophyta; class Polypodiopsida; order Cyatheales; family Cibotiaceae; genus Cibotium; species Cibotium barometz. The sequence goes on from NC_141047.1 coordinate 12,186,265, forward strand.
GCATTAAGCAACTGATCAAATAATTCATCAATCCGAGGAAGAGGATATTTATTATTGATGGTCAGTTTGTTGAGAGTACGATAATCAATGCAAAGTCGCATTGACTTATCTTTCTTTCTTACTAGCAAACTAGTGCACCAAAAGGACTCTTACAGGACGAATATGACCTTTGTCCAAGAGTTCCGTTAACTGGCGTTGAATTTCTTGGGATTCAGCAAAAGAGACTGGATATGGAGCACGAGTTGGTGGTGTACTGCTAGGAAGTAAATCAATCGGATGATCCACTGGATGTCGAGGAGGCAAAACTAGAGGTAGTTCCGCAGGCAACAAATCCAAATGTGGAGAAAAGAAGGGTTGAGCCAAATATGCCACTTTGGAATTCTGGTTAGGCACCGTCTCCTTTGTAGAGAAAACAACCGGCCTTACGAACCCACCGCTACGCCTGTAATGTGGACAAGGTTGGTGTGGAGGGTTGATCGCGAACACCTTGGAGATTAAGAGTGTTGAAGAACAATCGGCCTTACGAACCCACCACTACGCCTGTAATGCGGACAAGGTTGGTGTGGAGGGTTGATCGCGAACACCTTGGAGATCGATGTCCATACCATCTTTGATAAAGTGTAAAGTGTGGCTACGGAAACTGATGATGAGAGGATCCTACTGATGTAACCATTGCTAACCCAAGATCATATTGTATCGGCATAAAGGCATAACCTCAAAATCCATCTTATCGTGATATTGGTGAATGTGGAAGGAAAGCCGAGGAGATGACCATAACACGTTTGCTTTTAGAATTATCTGAAGGCTGATCCTGAGACTTGTCTTTCAAGGTGGAAGGTTCCACGTTGGAGTTATGCCGTTTACTGGGACGTTTAGGGCACTTGAACCAACGGTGGTTTCCTGAACAAATGGTGCATAGGTCTGTCTTCTGTTGGCCTGTAGAGGAAGACTGCTTTGGGTTGCGGGATTGGTCGCGTCTAGAGTCTTGTCCACGGTTTGATCCTCGTGGTTGATAAGACTACTGGCGCCATGGTCAGTCTGAAGATGACCCATCTCGTTGTCGAGGCTTCTTGAATGATTGCTGTTGAGAATTGGGTCGAGGTTGAGAACTGCTAAACGAAGGTTTGGAACCATCACGAACAAATTTATTACCATTGTCGAGATTAGAAGAGCCTGGACAACCTTGTGATGAAGATCCCCGAGGTGTGAATGTGACATCGGCTATGCGTTCGGCATAGCGAATTGTAGTTGCTAGATTGACTCCATCGTATTTGTGAAGGTCCGTGTGTAACGTAGGGGTAAGTCTCTTTACAAAAGCATGTAGCTTGTCTTTTGGTGACAATGTTGAAATCTCCAGTACCAAGTTGGTAAACTGCGAGATATAAGAGGCCAATGATCCGGTTTGGATCAAATGGCGTAAGCGAGATTTGAAAATGCACATTGGTAGGTATGAACTGCCTACGGATGATACGCTTGAATTTTTCCCACGTGCTGACGATCTTCCCATCAGACAGTCGCCGTTGCCACCATAAGAATGCATTGTCTTTCAGCAGAGACATGACTCTTACTTGCATCAGTGAGGTCCATAGAATTGAAGTACAAGTGGAGCTTGTTTAGCCATTTTGGTCAAGTGCACACTTAATTGCGTTGGTCGGAAAAGGGCTCAGGAGGTTTAATGTCCAATTTCTTAGTTTTTGAAGCTTGTAATAAGCGATAAATAACTTTTAAGTCATCGGCTTCTGCCTTTGGGGGAACCACGTTTGTGTTTGGGACTAGTACGTTGATTGAAGCCGTCGAACTTGCAGGCTGAGAATGTCGGGACTGCATCTGCTGCATTTGTGACATGAGGGTCTCCAAAGTCTTCTGGAATTGACTTTGCATAGTTGCCATCTGGTTTTGCATCTCTTGCTGCCATCGGGTGAGAACAGGTTTGTCTTCAATGATTGGTTCATCCACCATGGTAAGGGATGGAACTGGATTGCTTTGCTGTAGCTCCTGTTGGCGCTGTTGTGCCCTAGTGAGAACCATCGCCGCGAGAACGAGTGGGTGCCATGGAGGAAGGTCGGGGCGAGGTTGTCAAGGGGGGAGCAGGAATAGACCACCCGGTGTAACGGGGACAACTAGGAGGAGAGAGTAAGGGACCGGGACTGGCAGTCGATGGTGAAGGAGTGGATGTCCGAGGAGTATATGTTGGTGTTGCAGGTCGGACATTGTAAACCAAAGGAGCGTGGTCCGGGTATATACTGATCTCGTGGTAGATGAGAGATGCCTTTGGGATGGCGAGGCCAAGGTAAGGGTGCCGCTCCAAAAGGAAACTGTAATGTGGTAGGTCTCGTGGCGAGGTATGCACCCTGAAAATCCACATGTCGTATTCCCTGGGACGGGATGTGGGTGTGGGCTATCTGGATACGGAAATAGGCTAGAGGAGGAGCAGGTACAGGTGCATGAGAGGGTGTGTCTTGGATATAACTGAACTCGTATGGGCCCTCGGCCATAAGCCACCGCCGTAAGAAAAATTATTGAAAGACGGTGAAGTGTGTCCAGCAGATATAAGTTGGTGCCTTCAACCCGTAGAATGTAACATTTGTCCTTGAAGTATGTTGTGCCCAAAAAATAATGAAGTGGCGGGTTTCTGATGTATAAAAATGCCACATCTTTGTTTCTTTGTTTTGTGGGTTTTTGACTATGTTCAAAAAATTGTTTTGCTATGGGAAGATCAGACCTGAGGAGCGGGCTTGAGAGAGTAGTCACAGACAAGTGGTGTGGATAGGGGCAGCTGAGTTGTATGAGCCAGTAGCAACATCGAGCAACATTGCCGAGCAGGACCCATAGGCAAGGGCAACCACCATCATGTAGTCGATGGGCAGCACCGTGAGAGACAAGGTGAAGCGGGTACTGGAGAAGGGAAGCATGCTGCGCAGCTTGTATGCCGAATCGTTACGTGGGCACACCTCCATCGGGTGGGATTTTTTTTATGTTGCATGCGTTGGTCGGCTAGCGTTCGTGGGCTGGTGGCTGGTTGGGGTCACGTGTGTGAAGGGGTTAATTATAAGCCCCTAAAATTGTAAGGCTAAAAGTTATAGCCGTGTAGCTGTAAAACGCTGGTTTTTTTTTTATATAACACTAGCACTCGTGTCTCTTCGAAGGAAAGGTGGTGCACGCTGATTGGATAGCAATTCAGCCTAGAGGTGGGTGAAGATGCGATCAGAACCACCAGGGAGATAAGGGGCAGCTTGCTAGCACATGGATGCAGCCCTGGTGTGAGTCTGCTTCCCATCGTTTTTTTTTTTGTGTAGAAAAATTGGAAAAAAATGACTAATTAGGCAAAATTGGGCAAAGGATTCAAAATTGGATGGGGCATTCTCTCTTGCTCTTCCATACAACTCTTGCTATACCTAATTCTTAGGTTAATTTGCTGATTTAGGGTTTTTGATTTTTAGGGTTAGGGTTAGGGTTTTTTTGGGATGTGGGCATCCTACAGGTTGGAGCTTGTTTGCTCTGATACCATTGTGAGGACTTCTTAGTCTATTAATACTCTAAGGGACATGACTAAGATTGAATACAAGAACTAAAGACAATTAGAGAGTGGAAAGCTGCGTGTTTGCATTGAGATACAAGGCCTTGTTAAATAGGGCCTGAAGAGGTACAAATGAAGCGGCACATCCTTGACGAAAGAGTGTGACTCTTGAATGAATAGTTATGTCCTTTGGACGTAGAGATGTGTCCTTTGATGAATAGATGTGTCCCTTTGAAGAGACGTGTCCTTTGATGATGACCCATGTGACAGGTTGTGACCCTTCACTGGTGTCCTTTCAATGATTAAGAGTAATTAGAGATAATTAAGGGTAATTAAGAGAGATTAAGTCCCAATCGTGACATATTTATTGCCAATGCATTGGGATTACATGGCTTGCCAGAATCCATTGTGTTGGATAGAGATCCACAGTTTACAGGTAATTTTCGGCAACATGTTTTTAGTAAACTTGGTACTCAACTCTACATGAGTAGCGGTGATCATCCATAGATTGATGGTCAGAGCGAGCCAGTCAACCAAGTCTTGGAGGATATGTTGAGAGCTTATGTCGGGGAATGTCAGAGTGATTGGAAAAAGTATTTGTCTTTACTAGAGTTTTTATATAATTCATGCAAGCATTCCTCTACAAACTTTTACCCATTTGAATTGAATTATGGGTATAATCCATAGATGCCAGGTACAATTGGATTACCTTAGAAGACACCCAGTGTAGCTGAATTATTGTCTCAGATGCAATTTAGCTAGAGCTCGAGATTATATCTGTCACACTACGGATCGAGCGGTTAAGTATGATAATCCCAAGTAGATAGCTCATTCTTTTAAAGAGGGGGAGAAGGTGTTTCTACTTGTTCCTCGGAGGACTGAGATGCTTCGTGTGGGTAAATCTACTAAGTTGTCACCTAGATATCGTGGGCCATCGACGATTTTGAAACGAGTCGGAGATGTGGCTTATAAGTTAGACTTACATTGTCTTGTGCACCCAGTAAGTATTTCATGTGAGTCGATTAAAGTGTTATGTTCACGACGGTGATAATTTAGTTGATGGTATGATTGCTTTGCAGGAGCCTGATCAAGAAGATCATGGACCAGAACAGATCTTGGAACGAAGAGAAAGACGATTGCGAAATCGTATTCTTCGGGAGTTCCTTGTAAAATGGAAAGGACATCCCTTGATAGATGCAACTTGGGAAACGGAGTTTCAATTTTGTAAGCATTATCCTCAGTTTCTCATCGAGGGCGATGATTCCTAAAAGGGGGAAAGAATGTTATGACCCTCACGTGTGGCAACACGTGGGACGTGTACACACTGATTCATGGGATTTACACGCCAGTAATGCGTGGGAAAACCAATGGTGGCATTCTATTGCACATCATTGCTTATATTAATAAGTGTGAATGGGTAACGTTCGTGGGTGAGGGTTGAAGGCCAAAGACCTAGTGATGTGTAGCATGGGGGTACCGGCGGGGACACACAAGGCGTGTGAGTATGGTGTGTGGCTGGTAAGGTACACATTGGACGCCCGGGGTCACTGGTATATATAATGGTTGGGTAGTTAAACATGGTATGCCAAGCTAGGTTTTGTTTTAGCTATTTTTGAGTTCTTCTTCTCTCTGTATGAGGCTAGATTCAGAGAGCTAGTAGGCCATCAGGGCCGGTGACCCCGATAGCTCATTGGTCCTCCCAGGGCATCTCTTCCCGCTTCCTCGAAGATCTTTGGGAGTGCTTGTGGGACGGCGGTCGGCCAAGGAAGATTATTTTCTTCCTTTGGCAGTTAGCCCACCGCAACCTCGGTGTCGACACTTGGTTAACTAGTAGAGTGTGCCATTGCAACCATCCTACACAGTTGCAATGGCATTGCCTTTGAGACTGCCCCAACGCACAATAGGTTTGGGAGAGGATCCTTTGCCTCTACACAACAATACGGTCTGCGCTGCGTACCATCACGTGAGGAGCAGTAGCTTGAGTGATTGAGTTTGGCCCCGCTCTCTCATTGAGGAGGAAGTAGAAGGACAGGCTCTCCGATTCTCTTATTGTAGGATTGATATTGTTCCCACTCCAGACATCTCGGTAGAGCCTTGGTCTTCGGGGAATAGTTTGAGATGAGAGATCATTAGTACCGGCGTATATGGCAAACCCGATGCAGCGAGGTGATCGAGGGCATCCCGCTGAGTCCATCCACTCCATATGGACCGACATCATTCATACCCTCTGTGGCCAGTGGGGGAAGCTATAGGGATGTACGGAATCCGGATTGCATGCATAGACGATGAGAGGCTTTTTTGCACTCATGGTGCCCAGGTCCCTTTTTCTTTGATGGGGATGGTGAGATCACTTGGCATTACATGCTGCCTCTCTCTCTCTCTCTCTCTCTCTCTCTCTCTCTCTTCGCTGCCCGCTGTTCACTACCGTTCGTAGACTTTGTTCGCCTCGCTACTGTTGTGCCCAGCACACCTCGCCATCTCTCTCTTTCCCTCTCTCTATTCGCCGCCTGTTGTTCGCTATTGCGTGTCCGCTAGCCCCTACGCCTCGCCTCCCTTTTCCCACCCACCCTTCCTCAGGCCCCCAAGGCAGCAACATAACTCTCTCTCTCTCTCTCTCCTCCCTGCCTGTGGGAAGAAGGGCTGCAGAGTAATCTCGAGGAATGGCCCCGAGTCTCCAAGAGAAACTCAAGGCCCTCGAGACGGCAATGAAGGCACTAATCAAGGAGAACAAGAAGACATCCGATTCCAATCTCAATGAGGTGGAGAACAAACTACACCGGCACATCATGGCCCTCGAAGCACGGGTCACGAACCTTGAACAAGAGAACACAGCACTCAAGGAGGAGGTGAGTGCATTGCAAATGGAACTGGTAGCCGTCAAGAACACCGAGAAGGAAGAAGGGGAGATCAATGACAACACTCTCACAGCCATCAAAGAAGAGATCTCCAAGGAGATCACAAAGGACATGGAGGGAAAACTCGAAGCCAAGCAGTCAGGATGGATTGAGGTGGTGAAGAAGAACATCCGTAAAGAAGTGAGGGAGGAGACTCAAAGGGAAGAACACCAAATCATTCACACCACCATTGAGGAGGAGAAGATGAGGCATGCCCGCCGCCTCAACATTCGAGTCACAGGTATAGCCGAGACACCCGACTCCACTCCCGAGAAAGATGGACAGCTTCTATGCATGAAGCTCGGCTACAGGGAAGAGGACCCTCTCCCCTTCACCAAAGCATGGAGAGCCGGGAAAGACTCAACACGCAAGCGAGCCCTCATCCTATAGTTTGCAGGAGAGACGGAGAGGGTCACCTTCATGAGGAAGAGAGTGATTCTACGAGGATTACAGGGAGATCCCATCTATTTGGATGACAACCTTACAAGGATGCAGATAGAACACAGGAAAACATGCATGCCGAGAGTCCTACAGGCCCAGAAAGAGGGCAAGAGAGCATTCTATCGCGATGGCCGTGTCATCATCGATGGCAAGGCCACCGATTAGCACCAGGCGGCCTATGGGACATCGGCTACGGAGGATCCAGATTCACAGATACACATAGCAGTTTGGAATTGCAATGGAGCACTTTGGACACATCCTGGGAGGATGGAGGAGGTCATGGAGAGACGGGACATCATACTACTTACAGAGACGCACGAGAGCCCAGAGAGGGGGCTACCCAAAGTAGAGGGCTATCAGTGGGAGTTTACATACAGGGGGACTACACGGCAGAGCACATCGAGAGGATCTGGAGGTATAGCGGTACTCTTCAAGCGAGAGCTACAAGAGCGCCTACAGGTGGTAGCACGTGACCAGGAGGCTAGATACATGTGGATTAGACTGCAGCTCTCAGCAGACAGGGTGTTATACATGGCTCTATGCTACTTCTCTCCTAGAGGATCGAGATATGCCATGACAGCAGAGGATGAGAGTAGAGGCAGGGAGGAGGACACAGGGCCATTGGGAGAGTCACCATATGCAGCCCTTTCAGATGAGATCATACACTACTCCAACCTGGGGGAAGTCCTCCTTATGGGGGACTTCAATGCACGGACACAGAGCCGACAATGCGACATTTATGATTTCGAGCACCCCGAGGTGATGCACACACTAGAGGTGGAGGACACGGGAGCTTGTAGGGTGTCAGAGGACATGGGGCCGGATAACACCAGATATGGTCATCACTTACTTGAGCTGGGAGGGCGACACCATCTCATTATTTATAACGGGATGAGACAGTGGCAGGATTCAGGAGCACTGACATGCTTTCCACGATCAGGGGGGGTAGCACAGTGGACTACATGATGGGGTCCATGGAGACCACACAGGCAATGACATCTTTCACCATCCCCCCCTGTCCTATTGGTGCGGATCACGTGTACCTCTTACTGTCACTGGCGAGCTCCACACCAGCACCCACACAGCCCACACAGGCATCACATACAACTTTCTACTTCACCCATGACTTGGCAGACATATATGAGCATCATGTATATGACGGGCTATTCCAGATGGATCCCCTGTCACCTCTAGACACACTTACCACCCAGCTGTCATCTCTACTACATACGGCCGCCACCCATAGCTTCCCCCATCATACACACATTGCACACACAGATAGATCTGGGAGCATGCCCCAGAATCGGTGGTAAGATGATGAGTGCAGAGAGCTATATAGACACCTCCGTGCCCAGAGAGCACTGGGGACCATTACACAGAGACAGGCGAGCCGAAAGATGAGGATCCTCACTCATCGTAAGAGGCGTGCATATGAGGAGGCACAGTACTGGGATATATACCACCTACTCATGAGCAGAGATGCAGCCATTGCATGGCGCAAGATGAGAGAGCCTCGCCCTTGTACCCCGATTGAGGATCCACACACATGGCACACACATGCAAAGAGCCTCTACCATATCCCTCAGCAGCCGCCCATACCACAGCCACAGGAATCCCACCCTACCACCTCTACTTTCTTTACTGCCTCGATGGTAGAGAGAGCTATCCGTCGGTTACAGCATGGGAGATCGGCTGACCACACAGGTATACAGAGTGAGCATCTTATTTATGCAGCTGACACACTGGGACCCTTTGTTGCTCACCTCTTTAATAGGGCACTAGTGGAGGGCCTACCAGCTGAGTGGACTATGCACACCATCGTGCCTCTCCACAAAGCGGGAGACATGCTAGACCCCAGCAACTACAGGACTATCATGATTGGTCATACATTGGCCAAACTTTATGGCGCAGTGCTCGAGGCAGAGTTGAGCTCATATGTAGAGGAGGAGGGACTGCGAGCACTAGGGCAGGCTGGATTCCGACGAGCTTTCTCCACTATTGACCATATATTCACTCTGAGATGTCTGATTGACCAGGCTAGGGCACGGGAGAAGAGATTATACTGTTGCTTTGTGGATTTCCGCAAAGCATTTGACACGGTGCCACGAGAGAGACTCTTCTAGCGCCTACAGTCATTGGGGATCCTATCAGAGATGGTTTGGGGCATCTATGCTTTATATGAGCAGGTCTTCGGGCGCATACGATGCCCCGGGGGGCTATGTGATGTTATTGCTAGCACCATAGGTGTGAAGCAAGGATGCCCACTCTCTCCTACACTATTTGGGCTATACATCGATGAGGTGGCTGACTTCATTGGTCATGGTGGTGGGGACGGGGTAGACATCTCAGGTACCACAGTCCACCTTATGCTATATGCAGATGATATTATTTTGGTCTCTGAGTCGCGGATGGGACTACAGCACCATCTCCATGCAGTCCATGACTTCTGCACACAAAGGGGGCTTACAGTGAACCTTGGGAAAACCAAGGCCATGATTTTCCACACCTTAGGGCCGGTTCGACGAGAGGCCATCTTCACACTAGCAGGAGGATAGGTAGAGGTGGTAGACTCATATGTGTACGTGGGGATTACATTTACGACTCCGCCAGGAAGATTTACTATGGCACAGGTAGCCAGGGATAGACTCACACGAGGGTATGCAGCTCTGGCCATGGTAGAGAGACAGTGTCACCAGACACACTTCCAAGAGCCCCGCACGAAGGGGTGGTTGTTTCTAGTCACCCCTGCTTTGATGTATGTTGCAGCAATATGGGCACCTGGGCTCGCCACCTCCACATGGTCTCAGATAGAGAGGCCTCAGATTCTCATGCTCTCTCACGGATGATCCGCAACAAACCCTCCGTCCCACATGGCATTGTCCGGACGGAGTTTGTTGCACCTCCTATGCTAGTAGAGGCCCTCTTCCAGACGATCTGCTTCATACAGAGGATTAGAGATATGCCATCAGATCGACTCTCACATAGAGCTTTTGAGGCGTCCAGGCAGCTCGCAGAGAGTGGCGATAGGAGATCATGGTATTCAGAGATGATACAGTGGCTCACTCAGCATGGTCTTGACATAGATCACCTGCCACCTTTCCAGTATGATATACATGCACCACACATCCAGCTCTCTCACAGTGAGAGGAACAAAGTCCTTCGGCAGGATTTATGGCAGCGATACACTCAAGAGACTTGGATTACACCAAGTCAGCCTCTACCGCCGAAGATGCTATACTACAGAGATCAGTTTATGCGTATCTCAGTGGATGGATTCATACAAAGACCTGGATACATTGGATGTGTACATGCCTCACAGTGCCTGAGTGGTGATTGGCCAGCTCAGAGTCGTCACACCAGCTTGAGATTGAGGCAGGTAGGGCAGCACGGATCCCCAGAGCAGAGAGGATATGCAGACTATGCCAGGAGGAGGTTGAGAGTGAGGAACATTATGTATGCAGATGCACAGCATATAGTGTCATTAGAGAGAGATACACCACCATCTTCAGTGGACATCCCTCACTCCACCAGATCATGGAGTCCACAGACCAGCGCAGATTTGGCCAGTTCTCGCTAGAGACACAGCGCCACAGAGAGACTGCTACGGACTCATACCACAGGGAGAGGTGGACGACAGCTCCAGCTCACTGATTTCTTCTAGAGATCTATCTCAGTGCCTATCCTTACACAGGAGGGGGTTACACTTCAGCGTGCTGCGGACCTCTGAGCCAGACGGAGACGGAGACGGAGACCGAGAGCACCAGGCTACCAGACTCCCAGACTACATCAGAGGGAGATCAATGAGATACGGGCTCGACATCAGCACCATATCTAGGAGCGGCTAGCTCACTTACACTGCTACGGACTCATACCATAGGGAGAGGTGGACGACAGCTCCAGCTCACTGATTTCTTCTAGAGATCTATCTCAGTGCCTATCCTGACACAAGAGGGGGTTACACTTTAGCGCGCTACGGACCTCTGAGCCAGACGGAGACGGAGACGGACAGCACCAGGCTACCAGACTCCCAGACTACATCAGAGGGAGATCAATGAGATACGGGCTCGACATCAGCACCATATCCAGGAGCGGCTAGCTCACTTACACTCACACCCGGAGATCATGCTCCGAGGTATTTTTGCCTTGCCATCGCCTATGTATCACATATTACACCCCCATTATGGTACTGGTTGGAGCTAGACAGATCTGCATTGCATTCTTGTATACCCTACACATATAGGTTGCATACTGAGTCTCTAGCAGTAGTGCTTCATCCATCACACCCCCCCACTAGCTCAGTACTTTCATAGTTTATTTCATGTTCATTTTGTCCTTTTTTTTTGTTGGACATCCAGAAGACATTGACAGTTGTACATTGATTTGTCTCATAGGTCGAGTTCGGCCTCTAGTAGACGTTAATACAGCTTTCTTTCTTTCTTTCTCTTCATGAGAGCAAGAGAACCTTGGGAAAACCAAGGTTATGGTCTTCAACACATCCCCTCTTTTCACATCTCAATTGAGTTTCGCCTGCATGGGCAGCCCAGTGGAGATTGCATACGTATGGGTACCTGGGAGTCACTTTTACAGGACCGGTCCTCTCGATGAGTCAAGCTGCAGAGGCCAGACTGATGTGAGGGTATGCTTCTCTTGCTCTCATGGAGAGACGCTACCCGGAAGGAACATAAGCATATATGTGAAGCCTCCAAAAACAGGGCTGTGTCATCAGCTAACTCAGAGTCAACCAACTCCTCATGACTACGAAGAGGCAACCTCAATCCTGAAATACCAGCAGTGGAGCGGAGAAAGATGCTCATGGCCTCTGGGCAGCCCTGTCGTACTGAGCGAGAAATCTGAAACGGCTCTCCTCTATCACCGCAAGCAAGAACTCTCTGCGGGAATCCACTCTATTATAGGCCTTCTCAAAATCCAAGAGCAGAATGGCTAAGGGCTGATTGCTCGCTTTAGCCCATTCGACGTCCTCCCAAAACGAGAAAATGTTATCAAAGATGCTCCTGCCGTGTAAGAATCCATTCTGGGTATCATGAATAATATCCTGCAAAATTGGCTGCAATCTGATGCTCACTGCCTTAGCAAGAATCTTATAGGCAGTCCCAAGTAAGGTGATAGGTCTCCACTGGCCAATCAATGTCTTATCCCCGCTCTTAGGAATAAGATAAATAAGCCCCTTAGTGAGAGAAGAAGGCATAGAACCTGTGTCCCACATCTCTTGCAAAGCCGATGTTTTCTCAGCCGCAATCTCATCCCAAAAAGTAGTGAAAAAAACAGGGGAGAGGCCATCCTCCCCTGGACACTTACCATGAGGTAAGGCATGAAGAGCATGACTGAACTCCTGCATAGAAAAAGGGGCATCCAGAGCGGCACACATCTCCTCGGTGATCAAATGTGGCAATGCATTCCAAACCTTCCTCTGTGCCCTGTGTCTCAGATCAGAATGCGGCTCAGCACTAAGAAGCTGGCAATAGAAATCGGTGGCAATCTGTCTAACCATGAGAGGATCTAAGTGAAGAGTGCCATGTGAATCTTGCAACTACCTGACACTATCTCTGGCATGAGATGGGCTGTGAGAAGCAAAGAAATGTTTGTTACATCTGCCACCCATCTGTGTCCAAAAGGATTCTTGGGCATGGAAACGATACTCTGCGCGCTGCTCAAGAGAGTGATGAAGTTCTGCTCTAATAGTACATAAAGAATCTGCAACCCATTGAGCATGAGGATGTTTCTCGTGCTCTTTCTACAAGGCAGCCAATCTACGTCTAATAGCCCTTTCTAAGTCCAAGGCCTCTTGCCTCTTAGACAGGGCACGTGTGATAAAAGTCACTAATATCACAGAGAGTAGAGGCCAGGCTTTGAGAGGCCTGTAAGAAGTCATGAGATCTCCAAATATCAAGCATACGACGCGATAGTTCTGCATCTGAAAACAAACGATCAGGGATGCGTACATGGGGTGTTGATCCATGGCAATTCGGATCTCTAATACATAAAACCACTGGGCAATGATCCGATTTGGAGGTGCCTGTAGCAATCAAAGTGTGTCCACCTGTGTCAAGCACCCAATCATCCACATAAAATCTGTCTAACCGTGCATAGATACATCCTACATCTCTTCTCCTGTTAGACCATGAATAAAGAAGAGTGGATGGACTCCTCAAAATGTCATCCTCATGCCAACAATCTCTACCATGAATGGAGAGTATAAACCTCTCCCAAGACGCTCTTTCAAGAGGATGCACCAAGCCCTCATGTCCACCTCTTTTATCTGTTGGCATCTCAACCATGTTAAAATCCCCACCAATAATCCTATGGTCGGCAAGAGGCATCAATGTAGTGAGAGATTTCCAAAAGGCAATCCTCTCACCTCTATGGTTAGGAGCATAGAGGTTGAGAATACCAATGCGTGTAGTACCGTGCATAAGAAGGATCCACTGCGCTCTCGTAGGCAAAATGACACCATGTCCAATGATGCAAGGCAAGATCAAAGCTGAAACAGAGATACAAACACCACCCTTGGTACCAACAGCCGGTGACCAAAAGGTGTGTCCCGAGAGAAGCTTGCCTGATCTCCCACACTGACTAGCATCCAGTTTATGCTCTTCTCTTGCAAGAGCAATATATCCATAGGTCCACTTGTGACTGCACAATGAAGCTGGGTTTTTACAATTTGTTTCCGTTGATGCAGAAAAAAACCCCCAAGACCCTGAATGTTCCAAGAGACAATCCTCATAAAGACTCAGAGTAGGAACGACCAGATCTCGTGGTCGACGAAGGACCCCCTTTAGAGGCGGAAGTACGTCTCGCATAGGTAAGGGAGGGAAAATCTGACGATGTAAACCTTACCTCTCTCTCCCACTCTGGGGAAAAGCCAGGGCTAGTCCTCAGAACTGGAGAAGTACCATGACAATGCGAATGTGCAACATCATCCTCAAGGGCGCAATCATCCTGTAACTGTAATGCAGCATCCTCCTGTGAGGGATCCAGATCATGTGCCTGCAAGGCCTCATCCTCCAAAAAAGGATCAACATCCTGTGAGGCAAGAGCTGCATAGGGGTTAGGGTGCTCCATAGGGAGTGTGGGTGAAGGGGCAGTTACGGGGGTCCGAGGTGCCTGCCATCCCTAACCACAACCCAACGCTGTGTGGTCTGCTGCTGCTGTGGCAAAGGAGCACCTGGAGTCTCGGCATCTGCAAAAGGCCTTTGATGGGCAGGACCACGCCGCCTCCTAGCATGGCCCCTCGATCTGGGACAATCTCTAGCAATGTGACCCTGTCGACGACAAATCCGACATTGGTCAGGTTTGCCTGCAATCTCCATCCTTTGGCGGAAATGAGATCCGTCAAGTCTCTGAAGCATAACATGATCATCAATAATCGATGGATCAGGAGAACAAGCACAAGGACCCGGGGTACACCATCAAGAGTGGCGGTAACGGCCGCGGAAGCTGAGGCGAGAGAGCTCGGGAGGATTGGTACCTCTAGAACATGGCCAAAGGATGCCCCTATGGAAGCTAAAAGCTTCCAATAGGACCGAGGAAGAGCAGGGTACCATAGTGAGACCGGGGTATCCTCCACCACTGGATCAAAGCCCACCTGGTACTGAAAGAAGAAAATCTTCCTAGGACCAAGAGGAAAGGGGCTGCTAGCCAAAGCTTGAGAAGTAGCTTCTGAAGAATGAAAGTCCACCTGGAAGAAGCCTCGACCAAGTAAACGAATATCATGAAAGTGCACAATCAGCTCCGAAGGGAGAGCTGCTAGAAGCCATTCACGGGCCTGTGAACGAGAAGGGTGGGAACCATAAACTCTCGCAACAAGGGTAGTCTGGACCTCAAGGTCAATGTCATGTTGAAGAGAGGTGAGCTCGTCTTGTGAAAAATTGATGATTCTCCCGGCCAGTGGGGGTGATGAGAGATTCGCTGCGGCAGAAAAAGCCATAAGACCAATCAAGAAAAGTGGGCGGCCGACTTGAATCTAGATAAAATAGCTACTGGGAAAACGGGAGCAGAGGAAGGGGGGCAAAGGTGGGGAGCAGTTGGGGAAGCAAGGGCAGAGGGGCAGGCGGGGCCAGCAGAGGGGTAGGCGGGGACTGAATAAGGCAGGGGGCGGGCAGCAAAGGGGGAGGCGGGGCAGCAAAAGGGGGCAGGCGGGGGGCAGCAGAGGGGCTGACGAGGGCAGACGGGGGCAGCTGAAGGGCAGGCGGGGCAGCAAAAGGGGGGCTGGCGGGGGCAGCAAAAGGGGCAGGCGAAGGTAGGCGGTGGGCAGCAGAGGGGCTAGCGGGGGTAGCTGAAGGGCAGGTGTCATGGCCCTGTGAAAATGGAGCAGGACAAGTGTGGGCATGGTGGTTGCAGGGTCAGAATATTTTATGATTCACATGGGGGGTGCCCGGACAGTGTTTAAGATGTGTGGACATCCCTAGGTGTGAAGGGGGAAACTAAAAACATTAAGTTTTAATGTTTATTGAAGTTTGCCCCTAGGCCTTAGTGGCCCTAGGAACTTATTTAAGTTGGGGCCCTAGGGATTAAATTGGGGAGGAGTTTTTCTCTCTCTTCTCTCTCTCTCTTCCCTTTTTGGGGAATCGTGTAGTAAAAGGGGAGTTTCCTTCATGCGCTTGAGAACTAGCGTGGAAAAGCTCAAGAAGGAGGCGGCGGCTGCTGAAGACCAGTCTGGTTGCTGTTTTTCTGAGTGGAACCAGCCGTACAGCACTGTACGGCCAGAACTGGGCACACACTCTCTCTCTCTTTCTCCTCTGTTGCTGGCGGCGCACAGAACTGTTGCTGGTTTGGCTGCGCAGAAGCCCTGTACAGGCTGTACAGACTGTTTTTCAGCAAGTACACCTTGTACAGCTGCCGTACAGTGTACGGGCAGCAAGGTACAGAAGGTACAGTTGCTGCAGAGGTGTTAACAGGTGCTGGACAGGTGCTGGACAGGCCTGTTTTCTCAAATTCAGGCGACCAGAATCAAGACAGCCAACTGTTTGAGCAAGTACAACGCCTGGCACGTATCCCGAGGCGGTACAGACGGGTACTGTGCTGATTTTCAGATCTGTATTTTCAAGGACAGCATAGGAGTGAGCATCAGGAGGAAGATACAGGCAAGTGCAAGCACACGTGTGAAGCAGGGTTGTGGATTCAAGTGCCTGCAGGCACAGATTGGTGCTGTTGCTTCCTCCAGTGTTGTTTCACGAGCTGAACTTGGTAAGCTCTGTTTCTATTCATCCATCTCTCTTTCTATTGCTTGATGTCTGCTGCAGGTATGTGTTATCTGGCTCCTTGTGAGAGGAGGGGTATGGCAGAATGACAAGGGATTAAGACAGAGATTGAACAGGACATGTATGTTTGAGTTGAGAAGATGTATCATGCTCTTGAGTTATGCCTGATGTATGCCCATGGCTGGCCTGCTTTGTGATCTTGGCTGATCAGAGGGAGGCACAGTGTGTTGCTTGAGGACACAGATCTGTGTGCATAGATCCTCTGTGCTGAGAAGGATTTGTGGGCCGTCAGATTGGACTTACAGGTGTAAACTCTTGGCTGGTCTTTGTGTTGTACTCAACCATACATATTATTTTAATTGAATAAAGAAATACCGCAAGGGGCGCCAAGCTTTGGGGCCAACAGGTGTCGCTGTGTTTTCAGATTTGGGCACTCTAGCCCCAATCTGTGTTTTGTTTCTCATCTAGACTACAAGTGGATGGGTGATTGCACCTACCGCACTCTGGTTTCCTATCAGAGGCCGGTTTCAAGGTTCCGTTGCCGGGACCAATCATCAACTTTCTGAAGGGGGTGAGCTCGTGGTTGTTTTGGAGAAAGCCATCGCTGAAAATTCAGCAATCATGTCTGATACAGAGGAAGAGTACTTCTATCATGAAGAAGAAGAGCAAGAGACTTCTCCTGAAAGAGATGTATCTGAGGATATTTTTGCAGGAGAACAGGCTGCAGATGTTGAGCCTTATGAGGATGTAACACAGCCAGAAGATGTGCATGGTAAAGAGGATGATGATGCTCGGTTCAAAGATCGCTTGGCTAGTGTTATGGATACTTTTATGCAGCTCACCCAGAGTGAGAGATTTGCTGAATTTTTGAGATCTCGCTCAGAGCCTCGCACAGAGCCCCAGAAAAAGAAGAAGAAGGTTCGTTCGAAGAATCTTTCTCAAGGTCATAGTGGTACCACTCCACAGGATCCATCTCCTGCACAGTTTCCGAACATGCAGCATGCTTTTGGTGCTAACCCACAGAGTTCCTTCTATGGACAGCCACCTATTCCTCAGCAGAACATGCATCCAGGGTACTTTGGTGGTGGCTCAGTGTTTCAATCCATGACTGGGGGTTATCCTCAGGGAGGCATGGGTATGTATGGGCCTTTTGGAGCCAATTTTCAGCCTGGCATGCAAGGGAATATGTATGGTGGTATGCAGTCCGGTATGCAAGGAAATGTGTTTGGAAGCATGCAACCTGGGATGCAAGGCAATATGTTTGGTGGCATGCAGCCAGGTATGCATAATGGAATGTTTGGAAACATGGCTGGGATGTATGGTATGCCTGGTGTTGGAATGGGAAATGTTCACCCAATGATGGGTATGAATGTTGGGGGCAGCAATCTCACGAAACCACTTCCATATGATAATCTAACGCCTATGGGAAAGGCGAAGGATTACAAGGAAGGGGGAGCTGCAGTGAAGTTTGACACTTTCAGTGGGGCCAAGGATAAATTGAAGGCACTTACCTTTTTACAGCAGTTTGATGCTGCTTTTTCTGGTGGGAATTACACAGAGTCCTCTAAGGTGAGGAAAGCTGCCACTTTTCTCAAGGGCAATGCTTTGCAGTGGTGGTCTACTCTTCTTTTGCAGGGCATAGCACCCACTACATGGGTCCAATTCAAACAGGTTTTCTCTTCCGTATGGCTCACATCTACATTTGAGGTGGATGTTATGACAGCATGGCACAAGCTGGATGCTTCAAAGTGTGATAGTTTGGAGGATTATAACAAGAAGTTTTGGGAAGCTCTTCTCCCAGTGACTTCTTATCGTGCCGTGCCATTATCTGAGCAGGTAGAGAAGTATTGTTGTGGGCTGCCCAAGGAGGTACGAGATTACTGTATAAAGACAAGAGTAACGAACATGTCACAGATGATTGAAAATGCTATGACAGCTAATGCGTTACTCACAGGTGGTTCATCTGGGTTTAAAGGCAGTAAGAAATTGGGCAAGAAAGCTGACAAATTTGGGCATGCTTCTCGTGATGCTAAAGGGTCTACAGAGACAAAGTATAAGAAGTTGCCAATGCCCAAAAGGACTTCTGAGGAAAGACAGGCTTTGAGAGATGCTCAAAAGTGTTTTTACTGTACTGAAGAGGGGCATATGTCATTCAATTGTCCCAAGAGAACGTCCAAGAAGGACCCTGACAATAAAGGAGAGCCCAAGCCAAAGAAACCAAAGCCTTCTACAGGCTTAGTTCCTGATCTTGTGGGGGAGCAGCTAAGTGGTGAAGCTACAGAGTTGTGCAGGGCATGGGGCAAAGTGAGAGATCAGAATGCTTTGATCTTCTTTGACACAGGTGCTAGAGCCAACTTCATTTCACCAGATTTGGCTGGCCGATTGGGGATTCGCGCAGAGGAGATGGGGCCGTTACATGAGGCTAATATGGCTTGTCCAGGGTATGGAGAACCCGTTACTCCTATCATTGGGAAGCTTCGGCTTCATTTGCAGGGTTATGTGGACAGTGAGGAGTTCTTCATCATGCCTTTGGATGGCTGTGATGTTTTGTTGGGGATGCCATGGTGCCACAGGGTACATGCGGTGGTGGATACTTTCAATAGGAAAATTACTCTGACTCATAGAGGGAAAGAGCATGTATTGGATGTAAAACTCAAAGGGGAATCTGTTCCTATTGTATCCGCTTCGGCGATTTCATCAGTAATGAAAAAGCATCTTTCCGCGTACTTGATTTATGTAAAGGATGCACAGGATGATGAGTCTAAGTCTAATTTGTCAATGTTAGATAAGGACAGGGCTGATTTCTTAAGTGGGTTTCAAGACTGTTTTTCCGAGTCATTGCCAGGAGAATTACCTCCTGAGAGGCCAGAAGATCATGCTATCATGTTAGTGCAGCCCAACAGGAAGAGATTATGAGTCAGGTGCAGGAGCTATTGAATAAGGGGTTGATTCAGCCTAGCTCATCACCCTTTTGCTCACCTGTGCTCTTAGTGCAGAAGAAGGATGGTTCTTGGCGCATGTGTATTGATTACAGGGCGCTGAATAAGAATACCATCAAGAATCGATTCCCCATACCGCGGATCGATGACATATTGGACCGCTTACAGGGCTCCACAGTTTTTAGTCGTATTGACTTGAAAAGCGGGTATCATCAGATACGCATTAGACCCGAGGATGTACATAAGACAGCATTCCGAACCACATTTGGGTTGTATGAGTTCTTGGTTATGCCCTTTGGTTTGACGAATGCGCCTGCCACATTTAACAGAATGATGGACAGGATTTTCAGGCCTCATAGAGAGTTTGTGGGCACATTCTTTGATGATATGATTGTGCATTCACAAAATGAGGAAGAGCATAGAAGGCATTTGGCCATTGTGTTTGCAGAACTCAGAAACCATAGATTGGTGGTTAATGGCAAGAAGAGTGAGTTTTTCTTGCAGGAGATACATTTCTTGGGGCATATTGTGTCTGGTCATGGAGTCCGTATGGATCCAGCAAAGGTGGAAGCAATACCTAATTGGCCAACTTTGAGGACCGTGCATGATGTACGCAGCTTTCTAGGATTGTGTTCCTATTACAGGCGTTACATACGGCACTTTGCTGAAATTGCTTCACCTCTTCATGCTTTGACGAAGAAAGCAACTCCGTTTAGATGGGCTGATCGGGAAATTACAGCATTCAAAAAGCTCAAAGAAAAGCTTACTTCGGACCCAGTATTGGTGTTACCGGACCTCCGAAAGGCTTTTGTTGTCCAGTGTGATGCATGTGGAAGTAGCATTGGTGCAGTTCTCATGCAAGAGGGACATGTTATAGCCTATGAGAGTAGAGTTTTGCAAGATGCAGGTGTATGAGAAAGAGATGTTGGCTGTAATTCACGCTCTTTCTACATGGAAACACTACTTGCTTGGGGCTGATTTCACTGTGCAGACAGATCATCAGACCTTGCGTTATTTCCTCACGCAGACTAAGCTTTCAGAGAAGCATATGCGTTGGGCAAACTTTTTGTCAATGTTTCACTTCCAGATTGTGCATGTGGAAGGCAAAAAGAATGTAGTGGCAGATGCTTTGTCACGCAAGCCACAGGTCTCTGCAGTTTCACTTGCTTATCATCATGAGCTTGATGAAATGAAAGAGCAGTATGCCCATGATGAGGATTTTGAAAAGTTGTATGATCAGATGTTTGAGGGTCAGCGGCATGAGCATTACACTCTCAGAGATGGGTTTTTATTGATGCATGGCAGACTGTGTGTTACCAGGCCATTGCGACTCAAGGTTATGATTGAAAGTCATGCTCCACCGTATGCAGGTCATAGAGGTATTGACGCCACGGTCAAAGCAGTGGAGACTTTCTTTTATTGGCCAACCTTGAGAAGAGATGTTGATGCCTTTGTGAGGCAATGCATCGTATGTCAGAAGGTAAAGTTTGACCGTCAGAAGACACCAGGGTTATTACAGCCTTTACCTATTCCGGATAGACCTTGGGAGAGCATTGCCATGGATTTTGTATTTGATCTTCCACGGACACAAACGGGAAATGATGGCATCTGGACTATCATATGCAGGTTCAGTAAGCAGGCACATTTCATTCCCGTGCGGAAGACAATTAAAGTGGATCATATGGTGAAGTTGTTCATGGCGAACATCTTCAAGTATCATGGCTTGCCTACGTCTATCATTAGTGACCGTGATCCACGGATGACGAGTTTGTTTTGGAGAGGGTTGTTTGACAACATGGGTACAACTCTCAAGTTTTCATCATCATTTCATCCACAGACAGATGGTCAGTCAGAAGAGGCTAACTCTACAGTGTTGGATCTTCTCAAGTGTTATGTGTCAGAGCACAAGCAACAATGGGAAAAGTATCTTCCTTTGGTGGAGTTTGCATATAACAACACTGTACATAGCTCGACAGGCAAGGCGCCTTTTGAGATTGTAGAAGGAGGGAAAAAGGTACCACCCATTTTGCATACAAAGGATAAGATCTTTGAGGCTGATCAGTATGTGGAGAGCTTGGATGAAGCTTATCGGAGAGTTAAGTTGGCCCTCCAGAAAACTCAGCAGAAGCAAAAGAAAGCCGCAGACCGTCACAGACGTGATTTACAGTTTGCATTGGGTGATTGGGTTCTTTTGAGCTTTGAAAAGGCTAGACTCAAGAAGATGAAGGGTAAAGAGCGCTTATTCCCTAAGTTGAGTATGCGATATTATGGGCCTTTTCAGGTTTTGGAAAAGATTGGTGAGGTAACCTATCGTTTGAAGTTACCAGATCACTGGAGGATTCACAATGCTTTTCACGTGAGTCTTCTTCGACCTTTCCGTGGGGATGTGCCTGAGGATGTATCAGATGAGGCTCAGCCGGAAGTTGAGGAACTTGATGAGGTTCTGATTCCAGAGCAGATACTGGCACATAAAGAAAGGAAGGTACGAGGTAAAGTTTCCCGTCGCTATCTTGTGAAGTTCAAGAACTATTCACCGATGGATGCGAAGTGGATGGAGGAAGGTGACTTAACAGATTCACCTCAGGTTTTGCAGCTTTATCTTGATGCCTTTGAGTTAGAGCCGACTCTTATTGTGGCTCATTCAGGTTCAGCAGAGCATGGGTCTGGAGCATTACCTGATGCTCAAGAGGGGGGTAGCACCTCCACTCCCTTGATACAGACAGGCTCCGATGACATCTAGAGGTTGCTTGGTGCAGATTTTATCTCATCCGAAGGTACTGAGGCTGACAGTACATCTGTTTATGGGACTTCTATGATATATGTGTACTAGTCACATGGAGATTTTTGTGGATATGTATGGTTCACAGTGGTATACAACTTGGACTATTACTATGCCATTGGTTTGCAGTGAATGATGATACATGTGTATGGCTCAGAGAGATTGGGACGCTGATCTTGCCATATTGTATATTTCACTTTGGATATTTTGATGCATCACCAGAATGCAATCGAGGACGCTTGCCATCTTTCAAGAGGGGGGTATGTCA
Organism: Cibotium barometz; assembly: GCF_041138505.1. Classification (NCBI taxonomy): domain Eukaryota; kingdom Viridiplantae; phylum Streptophyta; class Polypodiopsida; order Cyatheales; family Cibotiaceae; genus Cibotium; species Cibotium barometz. The sequence goes on from NC_141047.1 coordinate 12,208,321, forward strand.
TGGCCCTGTGAAAATGGAGCAGGACAAGTGTGGGCATGGTGGTTGCAGGGTCAGAATATTTTATGATTCACATGGGGGGTGCCCGGACAGTGTTTAAGATGTGTGGACATCCCTAGGTGTGAAGGGGGAAACTAAAAACATTAAGTTTTAATGTTTATTGAAGTTTGCCCCTAGGCCTTAGTGGCCCTAGGAACTTATTTAAGTTGGGGCCCTAGGGATTAAATTGGGGAGGAGTTTTTCTCTCTCTTCTCTCTCTCTCTTCTCTCTCTCTCTTCCCTTTTTGGGGAATCGTGTAGTAAAAGGGGAGTTTCCTTCATGCGCTTGAGAACTAGCGTGGAAAAGCTCAAGAAGGAGGAGGTGGCTGCTGAAGACCAGTCTGGTTGCTGTTTTTCTGAGTGGAACCAGCCGTACAGCACTGTACGGCCATAACTGGGCACACTCTGTCTCTCTCTTTCTCCTCTGTTGCTGGCGGCGCACAGAACTGTTGCTGGTTTGGCTGCGCAGAAGCCCTGTACAGGCTGTACAGACTGTTTTTCAGCAAGTACACCTTGTACAGCTGCCGTACAGTGTACGGGCAGCAAGGTACAGAAGGTACAGTTGCTGCAGAGGTGTTAACAGGTGCTGGACAGGTGCTGGACAGGCCTGTTTTCTCAGATTCAGGCGACCAGAATCAAGACAGCCAACTGTTTGAGCAAGTACAACGCCTGGCACGTATCCCGAGGCGGTACAGACGGGTACTGTGCTGATTTTCAGATCTGTATTTTCAAGGACAGCATAGGAGTGAGCATCAGGAGGAAGATACAGGCAAGTGCAAGCACACGTGTGAAGCAGGGTTGTGGATTCAAGTGCCTGCAGGCACAGATTGGTGCTGTTGCTTCCTCCAGTGTTGTTTCACAAGCTGAACTTGGTAAGCTCTGTTTCTGTTCATCCATCTCTCTTTCTATTGCTTGATGTCTGCTGCAGGTATGTGTTATCTGGCTCCTTGTGAGAGGAGGGGTATGGCAGAATGACAAGGGATTAAGACAGAGATTGAACAGCACATGTATGTTTGAGCTGAGAAGATGTATCATGCTCTTGAGTTATGCCAGATGTATGCCCATGGCTGGCCTGCTTTGTGATCTTGGCTGATCAGAGGGAGGCACAGTGTGTTGCTTGAGGACACAGATCTGTGTGCATAGATCCTCTGTGCTGAGAAGGATTTGTGGGCCGTCAGATTGGACTTACAGGTGTAAACTCTTGGCTGGTCTTTGTGTTGTACTCAGCCATACATATTATTTTAATTGAATAAAGAAATACCGCAAGAGGCGCCAAGCTTTGGGGCCAACAGGTGTCGCTGTGTTTTCAGATTTGGGCACTCTAGCCCCAATCTGTGTTTTGTTTCTCATCTAGACTACAAGTGGACGGGTGATTGCACCTACCGCACTCTGGTTTCCTATCAGAGGCCGGTTTTAGCAGGCGGGGACTGAAAGGCTAGCGAAGGGCAGAAGCTGGGTAGGCGAAGGCAGCAGAAGGGCAGGCGAAGGCAGTAGAGGCAGGCGGGAGCAGCAAAGAAACAGGCAGAGGCAACAGAGGGCAGGCGGGGGCAGCAGCGCAGGTTCACGTCACTTCAGCAGCGCAGCTCACAGTATTCGCCATTTCATAGATTTCCCTTCAGCACGTCGTCACTTCAGCAGCGCAGCTCCCTTGTCTCTCTTATGGGCTGTTTTTGCCATTGCCAAATCTTGACTGGTCGGCCAGTTCTCCTTATGCCCAAGGGCCTATAAATAGGCGTAGGTGCTCATTGAGTAGATCATTCTCTCCCTTATGGAGTGGGTCAAGAATTAGGACTGTTTTGGTGTACTACACCTTTTCAAGAAGGCAGCCTATAGCTGTAGATGTAGGGTACCTTTTTGTACCATATGAATATACTGAATTTCCAGCTCTCTCTCTCTCTCTCTCTCTCTCTCTCTCTCTTCTGTTTGCGTTTTTGCATCAGCATGTTCTAAGTGGTGTTTAGGGCTGAAAGAAAACTCCGAGAGCTTCCGCGTGTTACATTGGTATAAAAGCATCAGGCTCAGCAAAGCTAAACACTGTTTCAGTCCCATATGATGGTGTACAGGTCCAAGGTACAGGAAAAGTGCACGGATACGAAGCCCAAGTCAAGGAACACAAGATCGGGAAGAGCTCCTAGGAGGTTTGTTGGTGGTGTTCTACAAAGCCAGAGGGGATGGCAGTCCTGTGAGCCAGATAGGTTCTTGGGCAACGGTCCCAAGGAAGGAACAGATGCATAGATCTTATTCAGAGTCAAAGTGGTTTTGGAGACCGGGCCGGTTTTTCAGAGAAAAGGGTTGCCAGAGATGGATGGATGACAGAGGGACATCGGGAAAAGAATGGGATGATGACAGTCATCGAAGAACAGGTTGGAATCCCGTCATCAAGTTTAGCAGAGGGGGATATCATGTGCAAGAATTGCCATGGACATATCCTGACGCTAGTCTAGAAGGGGCAGCCAGAAAAAGATGATAAGAACGAGAAGTTGGAGCATAAAGTGCTGTTTTGGCTAGTGTGGACTTGGATCCTGTCGGCTGCAAGGAGGGTACTGTTGGCTGCTACAAGGTCTGTCGACTGAACCAGATGAGAGGCGGCTGAAGGCGCATCAAGTTGTATGAGATTTTGTCCAGTCGACTGCTGGTCGGCCAGTTCTCCTTATGCCCAAGGGCCTATAAATAGGTGTAGGTGCTCATTAAGTAGATCATTCTCTGCCTTATGGAGGGGGTCAAGAACTAGGACTGTTTTGGTGTACTACACCTTTTCAAGAAGGCAGCCTATGGCTGTAGATGTAGGGTACCTTTTTGTACCATATGAATATACTGAATTTCCAGCTCTCTCTCTCTCTCTCTCTCTCTCTCTCTCTCTCTCTCTCTACTCTCCCTTCAGTTTGCGTTTTTGCATCAGCAATGTTCTAAGTGGTGTTTAGGGTTGAAAGAAGACTCCCAGAGCTTCCGCGTGTTACATTGGTATCAGAGCATCAGGCTTAGCAAAGCTAAACACTGTTTCAGTCCCATATGATGGTGTACAGGTCTAAGGTACAGGAAAAGTGCATGGATACGAAGCCCAACGCAAGGAGCAGAAGATCGGGAAGAGCTCCCAGGAGGTTTGTTGGTGGTGTTTCACAAAGCCAGAGGGGAGGGCAGTCCTGTGAGCCAGATAGGTTCTCGGGCAACAGTCCCAAGGGAGGATTATCCTCCAAGGGGTGATTTGAGAGTGCCAGACTCATATTCTCAGGAATGAAGACCAAGATAGTGTTCAGAGTAAGGGCAAGAATGGATTGGGGACTGGAAAGAACAGATGCATAGATCTTATTCAGAGTCAGAGTGGTTTTGGAGACCGCGCCATGTTTTCAGAGAAAAAGGTTGCCAGAGATGGATGGATGACAGAGGGGCTTCAGGAAAAGAATGGGATGATGACAGTCATCCAAAAACAGGTTGGAATCCCGTCATCAAGTTTAGCAGAGGGGGATGTTATGTGCAAGAATTGCCATGGACATATCTTGACGCTAGTCCAGAAGGGGCAGCCAAAAAAGATGATAAGAATGAGAAGATGGAGCATAAAGTGCTATTTTGGCTAGTGTGGACTTGGAGAAGGACTTGGATCTTGTCGGCTGCAAGGAGGGTACTGTCGGCTGCTGCAAGGTCTGTCGACTGAACCAGATGAGAGGCGGCTGAAGGCGCATCAAGTTGTATGAGATTTTGTCCAGTCAGCTGGCCGACTGCTGGTCGGCCAGTTCTCCTTATGCCCGAGGGCCTATAAATAGGCGTAGGTGCTCATTGAGTAGATCATTCTCTCCCTTATGGAGTGTGTCAAGAACTAGGACTGTTTTGGTGTACTACACCTTTTGAAGAAGGCAGCCTATGGCTGTAGATGTAGGGTACCTTTTTGTACCATATGAATATACTGAATTTCCAGCTCTCTCTCTCTCTCTCTCTCTCTACTCTCCCTTCTGTTTGCGTTTTTGCATCAGCATGTTCTAAGTGGTGTTTAGGGCTGAAAGAAGACTCCCAGAGCTTCCGCGTGTTACACTGTAAATGCCCCGAATAATACTTGATGCTCATGAATGCTATCTGCTACATGCTTATGAATGCTATGATATGCCATGTCACGTGTACACCTTCTAGGTGTGCACGTGACATGAGGCAGGGACTCAAGATGGATTGCCTCACCCCAATCCAATATGACCCGGACCCCCCATTCATCAGGCTCTCTTAGGATGATAGGAACCAGGTGATTAGATATACATAAAGGATACCTAGATCACGATACATGAGCCATTCTCACACAAACGGCAATACTACATGGATACTTTCATGATGCTTATAGAGGATGGTTTCATACTAAGGGCGAGATATCTTGACATATACATCTGACATGCCATGCGATTGGAGTGGGCTAGTTGCGGGTGTCATTGCACCGCCTAAGGATAGAGACAGGGAGAGGCATGCAGATACCTCGTGAGGAGAGGATATGCACTATGTGCAAGTAGGAGGTCGAGTTAGAGGAGCACTTCATATGCAGGTGCACCGTGTATTATGAGATTCGAGGGAGGTTCCACTTTCTTTTCAAAGAGGGGTTTGGACCCTTATCCAGGATCATGGATTACCCAAATCAATGGTGCCTGGGCCTCTTCCCACTAAAGCTTCATCGCAACAGAGACGCATTGATTAGGGAGTCGAGATCCCATGGGAGACATCCACCCCGGCCCCGGGCGACCATCACTCAGCTCTTCCAACCACGAGAGGACACCCCACCAGCCACCATGGATGACATACCCACAGCCTCTTTGAGTCACACATTCTGGAGTGCCCGACCCCCCGCCAAACCCCACGTTGGTGTGACTCCAGACCGGACCACGGCACTACAGCAAGCCGGATGTCCCAGACTCCCTGGACCTCGCCAGAAACACAGACATCAGCCCCAGCTTTTGGAGATCTCGGAGAGGCACAGAGCCACCTTCCCACACTTGGCAGATCTGCAGAGCCTTCGACAGGCTAACCCCATGCTCCATATCCTTGATGGCCCCCTCCCCCTACCGGGGTGCTAGCTCCATAGGTTGTATGATGATGATGGTCCCCCTTTGTATCATATGGCTCGGATTTGACATTCCCAGCTCATAGCGCTAGTTTTCTGTTTTCTTTTGTACAATGATGAGATTACATGGACATTTTTGTATCACTTTTGGTCTCATAGACCCACTGGGTCTTTTGAAGACGTTTAATATTACTCTCTCTCTCTCTCTCTCTCTCTGTGTGTGTGTGTGTGTGTGTGTGTGTGCACGGGTGTCCCCCCTCATATGAGGTTAAATCCCTTGCAGAGCGGCCAGCCATGGAGGGAACCGCCCTTCCTAGTTCCTATGGAGGGTTCTGAGCATGTACATTTAGCCTATGGCTGTTTGTTTCTTAACTAATGGAAGGATCTTTTTACCAAGAAAAAAAAATAAGGCCATTGGTTTTATTAAATCAGTATGGCTACATTTCTTTCATGCCTGCTTTGTGGCTTGGCTTTTTTGGTTTTGCATTAAAAATGGGGCGTGCTGACCTTTGCAAGGTTTTGTGCTGCAGATGGTATTGTAAAACATGATCAGCTGCCTCCTGCATCAGCAGAAAAGAAAGTGGCTGATAGAAGTACAGAAAAGCTTGCTGTAACTCATGCACAGTCAGTCAAAGCCTCTGAACCTGTGAAGATCATGAGCAAGGCTGAGGGTCCGGTTTTGCAACCGGCACAAGACAGTGCAGTGGCTGGGAAGGATTCCCACAGCTCACTGCCTGAGGGTTTTTTTGATAATGTTGATGCCGACTATAGAGCTCGAGGACTAGAGCCTCCAAAATACGATATTCAGTGAGCCTTTTGTCTTTATTGTTGTGTTTCTAAGATGTTTGCCCATAGAGACTTGTTTAGGATCTTGTTGTACAATTTCAGAATCCAGGCGAATGAGAAGATTACATGCTGTGCAATGCTATTGCATGTTCTTTAACAGGGATGAGTGGAAGGAGTTTCAAAAGTCGATTCGTGATGACATACAAGAAGTAGATTTGAGATTGGAAGAGGAGGAGGTATAACAACTTGTGGTTGTTTGGTTCTGCAGTTTTGGTGCAAGGCTGGATTTTTTATATTTGTTTCATTTTACAGTTTGATGCAGCTGAAGACAGGGAGGAGCTAGAAACTTTACAACAAAGGTCTGTCGTTTCTTGTGAACTTTTGCCAAGTATGATTTATTTGATAGCTCTTTAATGTTGTTTTGAATTGAATAGTTGATTTGCCACAGGGAACTTTTAGATCGCGTAGAGAAACTACGTAAAAAGGAGCAGGAAAAATCAGAAGCAACAGAGATTACAGAAGTAATAGCAAAAGTGGCAGCTAGAAAACCTTTCATGAATGTCAACCTCACCATGGATGAGGATTCTGGCAGTGATGATGACAGTGAGGAAGAGAACGCACTCATGGATTGGAGAGCAAAGCGATTCTAAGTGGCGTAGTCAAATGGGCCAGGCCCTCCACATGGCAAACAGTTTTAAGGAAGAAAGAGTTGCAGCCTTCTTGCTGGCTTCACTTTCCAATTTTCGCTAGACTGAAATTTTGTGGCAGGCACTTTCGCTATGGAATAGATGCTATTATCGAAAGTGAACTTGATGGCAGCCAACACATTGCTCTTCAGAATGACCACTTGTTTATGGCAGCCAACACTTTGTTCTTCAACATTACCACTGGCTTCAAGACAGCAAAATCCCATACATGTAAAATGATGTTTTTTTGCCCTGCTGTCTTCGAAGTCCAAACGAATATCTTTGACAGTGTCTTGTATGAATGAGTTCTAGTTGAAGTGGTTTCTAGTTTTTTTTAAACCAAGGACATTACAGAATTCTGATTCTGAAGCTCGTTTTCAAATTCTTCTAGGGTATGGTAAAAAGATCTTTTGAATAAACCACAGTTCTTCAGTTAGCAGTTTGAAAAATGACAATGGTGCAGCTGGGGAAATAGCCAATTGCAGCTACAGTACAGGGAGCTATGTTTGGTGACTAGCTTTGGTAATGACTCTTTTCTTGGTAGTGAAATCAGGCAATTCAACAATTTATTCCCAATGACACGCTGTTGGCCTGCCCACGACTGGTGACAGATGGCGTTCGCAGTCATTTATGTTACCTGACCAGTGCCCGACTGCCCCAGATGCTGCCCAACAGTTCCTGAGTGCTGGTTGACTGTCCCTGATGCTGGTCGACTGCTTCTGTGATGGTCATTTGCATTCCTGGGCTGTCCTGGGTGCTGGCTGGCCTGTCTAGGCTGCCCAGGTGGGTCTGAACTACTTGTAGTTGTGTCGTATTGCCCTCGTAAGGGAAGCCAGACTGTGCAACAGTTTATTCCTACCAACCTAACAAGAAAACCTTGTGTGCTCTTCTTGCATGGGCAAGGGATACTTTTTCCAAGGAGTGCTTCATAGTAAGAACTTCAGGCTTTGTTGTTTTGTGCACAACGTTGAAGAAGTGAGTGTTTCTGAGGTTAGTAATACTGATTTGTAGTTGGATCAATACAACCCTCATGCTTGACGTATCAGACCTGGTATGTTTTTAATCTATGAACAATTTTCAGAGCATGGAAGTACAATAGTAGAAGTGTTTAATACTCACTAATTTAACCTTAGTAGGAAAACGCAATATGAGAAAACTTTTCAGAAACTTACTCTGTTGCATCATCTGTCTTAATTGGTCTGGAGCTGGGTGATGAGTCTTCAATGATTTTCCTCATGGTTATCCATGCGCATGTATGCAATGTATATGCATGCGCATGTTTGGCACTCTGGATTGCCTTAGTTATGTGGGGTGGAGGGGTACAAGCACAGGATTGACTGTTGGGCTCTTGTGAGTGATGTTGGCCATACTCCTAAGAAAAAATGGGTTGAAGCGTGGAGTTTGCGCGTCTGGTATGTGGTGCTGTCCAATAGCCTCTCATAGGGCTTGGGTGAAGCTGCGGCTTGGCGTTGATTGGCGTTCAGAACAATGGAGACATGCGAGTGTGGTGGGCCTGGAAAGGAGCTGCCATAAAGGTGCCATCATGTGATGCATGTTGACTCAATGCTCTAATTCAGGGTCCGGTGCTCCTTGACTTGTGCTCACATGGGTTGTCGTCGGTCGCTTCCATACGAGGCACCATTAGCTGTGCTCTCTGCCATTAAGAATCTATGGCTTGCCATTTCTCTTGAGATCCTATGGCTTGATCCAACCCTTGTCATACGTGAGTTGGCATGATGTATGGACTAGTGAGTTCACGCACCAATTGCTCATCTTGGTTGATCACATAACAAATCTTTGACATTGTAAGGACCCAAAACACTAACGCTAGATCCAGCCTTAAACCTCCCAAACGTTAAACACGGGGAAGAAGATGAAGAGCTTTCACTAAATTTTGAAACCCTGGCATGCATGGCATTGAGTAATTATCAACCCATACATATATATATACCCTCTGACCGTCCAATGTGCACCTTATTGACCATGCCATCCTCATGTCTTTTGTATCCATATGGTCCCATGTGTTTCTGAGTCCGTAGGCATTACTTCCATATCTCTCCAATCAACTCAAGCTCGCTCACTCTCACCCATCCCATGCACATGAGGGTTCAATGGGCTTTGCAACATTTACTTCTACACACCAAGCAACAAGAATACTACTCGGCGCACTCACCACAAACAAAGATTTCCTAGAAGGAGAAGAAAGGCAGGCCATTCCAAGCCCTCTCTCTTGTTTTGTGTTTTTATTTGTGGGTGCTATGCTACTGATTAGCATAGATGCATTGAACAGCGACTAAAGTGTACATTCCTATAGAATGCAATCACTTGCAACTATTTGGTTGTGGAATTTTGTAGCCATTGGTGCATTTAATTTGGTTTTGGGATAATTCCAAAGATCACAAAATCTAGGTTGCTCTAGTCCAAGGAGCAACTAACTTAGGAAACTAAGTTGAAGCTCAAAGGAAATGTGCTGCATAGAACCTGGTCATTCACGTGTGGAATTCAGAAATCTAATGTGTGGCTCAAGACTCACGTAGCATATTTGATTGAATGGGTGAGGTGCTAACTCTGTTTTGATTTATCATTACCAATGAAGGGAACATATATTCCTCAAGCTTGTTTGTCATGACAGAGTGTGTGATGTATTGAATTAAGAAGACTTTTGGAAATTCATTCAAGGTGATTTGTGTAGACACCCTTGATTGCCTAATGGGTAAGACCTAGTATGGTTAAGGGTTGAATCTTGGTAATAGAAAATGATGGCACTCTTCCTTTCATTAATGTAGAATAGGTGAAAGTTAATTTTGCCAACCACTTAATCAAATAAGAATTTGGGAGATTAGACCTAAACTTTGTAATGGCAATTCACCATTTTCTGTTGCTTCCAAGTGAGACCTAGTTGAGTAGAAATTTCTTTTATATTATGTTGAGCAATATTGCAGCAGCAACAGCAGTGTTTGGTTCGAATGTATCTATAGTTGCAACATTCAGGAGCATCATAATAATAGATCTTTTTATAAAGAGCTCCTTTGAGGAAAAATCCTTCATAGAAGAATGATTGATGAATCGACAAAGTATATAAGCCCTGGTGCTCACATCCAGCGCTTTTGTATGGAGATTGAAACATTCAATAACAGATTTTTCGACTTTTTCTCTGGAAAAACTCTTGAAAAATTTCCAGAATTTTTCTGTAATTTTCTAAGAACTTTTGGAAAAATTTCAAGCTCAAAAAGGTTATTTTCGGTAAATAAATAAGCTATGGGAGAGTAAAGATAATTTTAGGAATTCTGGAAAATTTTGCATGATTTTGTTTGAGGACTGAGAGCAGAGATTACAAAAAAGAGGAGGATTTGAAGAGTTTTAAAAGCTATAAATGAAAGGTTTCATAAGCTTTGAAATATTAAAGCTTTTAATAGCTTTTTCAAAAGCTTCAGTCATAAAGCCTTTAAAGCTTTATAAACGAAACTTCATCCGTAGGTGAAAATAAAGAAGTAACTTTAGATAAATTTCACCGCCATGCACCGTTGGTTGAGGGGAGAAGATGAATTGAAGCCAGAGAATATGATGAGAGTGGTTTTGAAGCCTTAGGTTGGGAGAAATGTACTTGTGGTGACCCATCTGGAAGAGGGATTGACAACATAAAAACCCCTTTGAGATTTTGGGTGGCTTTTGCAGGTGGTTTTCAAATTAGACAAGTGGTTTTTCATCTTGTAAGAACTTTTTTCACCTTGTGGGTTTTTGTTACCGAATGGACAAAAACATGCCTTTCTTGTAAACCATAGTCTTTCTGTGCCTTGTATTTGAAACTTTACCTTTGGCTAAGCTCTTTCACTTCTTTGTCCACTAGCTCTTCACTGCTTTCAATTAATTGTTCAATTAATTGCAATCACTGTTATGGGCGGTTGACATGAACCCAAAATAGTGATTGCAATAAATAAAATATTGAGAACAATAGAACAAAGAAATACTCAAGACACAATATTGGGTTCAATTTACCAGAGGGAGCATACACTTCTTCTTAGTGTACTTAAATATATTTCTTGGCATAGTTTTTGGGGCTCAAAATAGTGTGTTTTACAAATATGTCGACTTCTTCAAGAATAACTTGCTTCAAAAGTAGCTTGCTTTTAAAAATAGCTTTCTTGAGCATGTAAGCTAGACTTCTTCAAAAAAAGATGTGAACCTTGAACCATATAAGAGTGTACATATCTTGGAAAATCAAATATGGACAAGGGAGCTTTCACATGTCACAAATAATATATACACATTGCTAATAAATATGAATAGCGCCCAAGATAAATTAATGGCACTTATTGTCACAAAATCAAAATATTATTCATCGACATTCAAAATCGATCATCTCAAGATATTCGTGACCAACACCAGCTTGCCTCCATTATCCGGTCCAATGATCTGCACTTGCATCAACGAAGCCAATCAATTAATAAATTAATTGATTAAAAATAAGCAACCATATGAAACTTCATATCAATAAGATGATGAAACTAATACTCCCACGCATGTATGGATTCACTCCCATACGCGTAAAGTAAGCCTACGGGGTCGTCTGGATTTAGAAATGCGTCCCAATCTGAACCTATCCAAGAGAATTCATAAAAGTAAAAAACGTGGAAATATATATTCCATGGATTAACTCCAATCCATAAATAATAGAAAACATGGGAATATATATTTCATGGATTTACTCCTCATGTTAAGCTCACCCTAACGTGTCATGGAAAGTTGCCAATCTATCGAGCCCGAGCTAGGCTCAAGAGCTCCACCATAGCCGCTCGTCATCACCGTCCTCCCGCACTCGCCACACCGAGGCAGTTGCTCTAATCCAATGGGTGGTGCAACCTCTCTCACGAAGATCGTGTGGGATCTCTGTGGCGGAAGACGACGATCGTGTTGGTAGCCTAATCACTCAAGGAAGAGGGATAGAAGAAGCAAGAGAGAACCAAGAGAGAAGTAAGAGGGAAGCAAGAGAGAACAAGTGATTAGCACTAATCACTCCCAAACCCTAACCCTAAGCACACCACACATGCTAGATTAGAGTTGCAAGAGAGAACACTCCAATTCTATTGCACAAATAGGAGAATGAGTTACAAACAAGAGAAATTGGCTTTTATAGTTCTAAGGCTTTTTCCACCAGGCCGCTCGGAAGTGAGCGCCCAAAACATAGTTACAAGGCTTTTCTCTATGGTTTGGCCAACTGACCAGGATCCTCTTGTCTGTCCTTTGAAGCTCAATACTTGTGAGTGTCTTTAGGGCATTTCCCTCATCAAATGATGAGATTTACAATATAGTGATGGCGCCCATTTCATAAGTGTGCGGACATAGTTGTCGTAGGAATGTGTTAAACCAATATGTGGTTAACACCTCATAACAATAAATAGCCACTGCCGCCGCCAATAGCACTAGCTTGACGATCCTCACCGTTCTCTCGTGGAGAACCGTTATGAGCCATTATCTTCAGACACACACACACCCCTCTCCCACATGCAGCGAGCCACCGCAGAATTCGGACTCACCCTGTAAGGTGCATGGACTCCTTCCTTGACTACCGCCGCCGCCAGTGCTAGCCCGACGATCCTCACCGTTCTCTCACGGAGCACCGTTATGAGCCATTATCTTCGGACACACACACCCCTCTCCCATGTGTAACGAGCCACCCTAGAATTAGGACTCACCCTTTAAGGTGCATGGACTCCTCCCTCGACTCTACCATTCCAAATTTGACCCAGATCCGAATAAATTATTATCACTTGGCTTATTTAAAATTGGGCTGACATTTAGAGACGAGCATCCACTGGGTTGCCCATAATTATGGTTCCCTTTAAGTGGTTCTAGGAACCATGAAGGGTGTAGGCAAATACAATGTTGGTCTAGTCTCAGGGAGCGATGACTAGGTGGTGTGATACCATGCTCTTCTCCTATGGCATTTACTATTGGGAGTTTTTCGGAGTTTTTTTGGGTGTGTACAAATAATGGGCTCTGCTACCATGCCTTTCTACTACGGCATTAACTACTGGGAGTTGTCCATGTGCAGGCAAGTATTTTGGGAGTTCATGTACAAATGGACTCTGTTAAACCCCAAATGCCTTGAGGGATGTAGGGTAAACGTTTAAATCATCATAAGCACAATCAAAGAAGAGATGTGTTATCCCTAGCATTTGCACTATGGACACATGATAGAAACAAATCTATAGAGACTAAAGAGTGACAACTCAGGGTGTTTACAGCTTTGGCAAAAATGCATGCCCACCCTGAATTCTCAATGAGATGCTAGAATATTGAAACTAGTGGGAGATTTTCCTGCCCATTCTTATGGATGCGGAGTCTCCCATGTCTATCTTAGCTCTCAAACACCCTAGTTTAGCAAGAATATAGGAATAGCAATATTAGCGGTAAACTTGGCCAACAAGCATGACAAGCATTTTGTAACTAGTTACAATTCCATTTACCAAAAATACAGGAGTATCAATATTAGTAGTAAATTGTCATGTGACAGACATGTAAAGGGCTGATCCCAGAGCCGCTTCCTAAAGGGGCAATAGATAAGAACATGAATAGAACCAAATCAGGAGCAAGCTCTAAACAAGATGTTGGCTGTTGAGGAGACCACACAGCATCATTTGAACTGTCATTATTTCCGACCTTGGACACTTCCCTCATGTTTTTTGTTTACATAGTAGTCCCTTTGATTGGTCATGTATTCACTTGGTTGTGTTGGTGGTGATCTTTGATATAGCCCACCACCTCACGTGCACACGAATCCACTTCTTGAAGGGTGAACCTTTGCGACATTGCCAATCACTTTCTTGCCTTTCTTGGAATGCAAGAGCTATTCTTGGTCTTGAAACATGGCACAGACAAAGGCGGGCAGGGGAGGAGGAGTGCACGCAGGGCCAAAAGGGGTGGGGAGCTGCGGGAAGGGGGCCTTTCACGGTCTAGAAATTCGTGCCGGGCAACTTGGAGACACTTTTTTTCCAAGTCAATTAAAAAGAGGCAAGACGAAGTTGGAGAGTAGGTCTTCATTCTCGTGCTCTGCAATATATATTCTCAAATGAAGGACCACAGGCACCAGGACTTGACAGACTCTCTCAATTTCCTCCCATCACGAGTTCATGCACAACCTTATCAATTGATCAAAGATACTGAAAAATGATGCATGCTGAAATGGCGATGAAAATGTGTTATCTTGCTAAACATGTTGCAATTGAGTCTGGATAACACAGCAGGCAACAAAAATACAACCATACATTTGCTGCAAAACAGCCAACAGCATGGTCCAAACATGGTGGATTTGGGTCTCCAAGTAGCACACTTTAATCTTGAGATAGAATACATTTGGATGACGTCCCTAGGCAAAGCTTCGCACACCTCAGCTCCTTTTACCACTCTCAGCTCCTTGGCATTTCACAGGAGGGGGAAAAAAATCTGCTCCTGATGAGAAGGGTTATTTCATCGTGTCTTCTAAAGATGCTATGAACCTTAAGACCATTTTAGCTTCTGCCATTTTGCCTTGTCTTTGAAGACACTCTGTCAAGAACTTACAAACATGAACACCAGGTGGACTTCTCTTTAATAGCATTTTCTTATAGATCTGATAAGCCTTGTCTGCCCTGTTGATGACACACAGGCCACAAAGCAAGGTTGTAAATGTCATGTTGTCAGGAACACAGCCATTACGTTTCATTAGATCCAGAAGCTCGTAAGCATCATTGATTCTACCTGCTTGACAAAGCCCAGCAATGAGGATATTGTAGGTATTCAAGTCTGGAATACAACCTTTAGAAGCCATATCCTTCAATATGTCATTATACTTAGAAGCATCCAAGATGCCAGCATCATGAAGACCTTCGAGGGTATTATTGTACAAGCTAACAGAAGGCTTATAGCCCTTTGCTGACATGGCACCAAATAGCTCTACCGCCTCCCCCATTTTACCAATCTGGCAAAGGCTGTTAATAAGGACACCAAAAGTAGCACCATCTGGCCGATAATCTAGCTTTTCCATCTCCCGGAAAAGTTTCAAACCTTTATCCACCTCATCCTTTCTACAAAGACCACGAACAAGTAAATTATGTGTTGGCGCATCTAGAACCAAATTTCTTGACTTCATAATTTTCCACAGTTTGTATGCTTTGGGAATGTGGCCAGCTTGACACAGACCACAAATGAGAATATTGTAAGTCGAGTTGTTGGGAACGCATCCTGCCGCCTCCATCTCTGCAAGAAGAACTCCTGCCTTTCTTAGCTTTCGTTCTTTGCACAAGCTGGCCATGAGTCCATTGTAAGTCTCCACATCTGGATTGCGGAGTTTACCTATCCACTGATGAATCTGCAAAGCTTCGGCAACCTTCCCGGATCTGCAAAGGCCATCCATGAGTGCACTGTATAAGACATGATCAACTGACAAGCCTCTGTGGATCATCTCATAAAACAGCTTTAGTGCTGCTTGCATTTTGCCCGATAAACAAAGAGGATGGATCAGTGTACAGTAGGTGAAAGGATCTGGCACACATCCACTTTTGATCATCCTCCTAAACATTCTATATGCACCGTCGAAATCCCCTTCCTTACAAAAACCATTGATAAGAATGTTGTATGTGAAAACATCAGGAGTGCACCCGGATTCGATCGATTTATCTAGGAGAAGAACAGCTTGATGCAAGTCACGTGATCTGGAAAGCCCATCAATGAGTATATTGTAGGTATATATATCAGGAGAACAACCAAATACTTTCATGGAAGGCATAAGTTGGAGAGCTTCCTTCACTCTCTTGCGTCTGCAGAGGCCAAACATCAGTGTATTGAAGGTCGTAGTGTCAGGGATGAGCCCCATTTCACGCATTTCATTGGAGAGATCTTCGGCAGTTTCAATGTCAAATATTTTGCAATAACCATGGATCAATAAGTTGTATGTGAATACATCCGGTTTATAGCCTTTGTCCTTCATGGTGCAGAAAATCTTGTGAGCCTCTTCTACTTCGCCAGCCTTGCAATAGCCACCTATGAGGGTGTTAAAAGAGATGAGATCAAGGGACTCACCATTCTGTAATCTGGAGTTCAGTATGTTCCAGGCATCAGGCAGTTTCTTTGTCTTGCAAAGGCCATTGATGACAATGTTGACTGTCTGCAGATTAGGGCAACAGCCATCCCGCAGCATCTGGTCGTACACAGCGAGCGCTGTGTTAAGTTCCTGGTGCTTGGCCAGAACTCCGATGATGGAGTTGTACACGAAATAATTAGGCTTACACCCGAAGCTCCGCATCTTCTGCAAGACCTCCGTGGCCTCGCGGGGCATGCCAGCTGCGCCATAGCTCTTCACCAAGATTGCAAAAGCCTCGGAAGAGATCGGGCAGCTCTGTGCAGCCCTGATGCCGTCCAGAAGTTCCCAGCACTGCAAGAACTTCCCGCGACGGCTCAGGGCTGTGAGAAAGTGGAGCAGGGCCGAGCTTTTCTGCGTGTGATGCTGCTGCACGAACCAGGCGAGGACCCTAGGTATATGTTTCTGGCCACAATCGAGGTCCAGAAGCTTCTCCGTAAGGAGCTCTGCAGAGGTCGTGGAGGAGGCCAGAAGCCTGGTGGATCGCCGAACCTCAGCCTCTGTGTGAGAGTCCCAGACTTGCTGCGTCAGCGCTCGGCGGATGGTGCCCAGAAAAGCTTCGTTGCATCCCCTCTCCTCTGAACCTACAGTTGCCACAACAGCACTGGCGTATGACCTGCGCAATTTTCTCAACAGCATACCTAGTGCCCCGTCGAAGCATCCACATGGCGCGTCAATGCGGAGGAAGAGAATGATAGGAGGCCCTTGCTAATGAATGCCATACCTGCTGGCGTCTTCAGAGATGATCTTTGGTTTCCACACCTAAATGCATGGTGGACATTATCATCTCTAAGACTTGGCAAAAAAGGCCACCATGATTCTCACCTATAATGCTTGAGGATATGTGTGTTTCTGTCAAGACTAGAGCTTATGGCAATTGGTACATTTCTCACTGGGAGCAGTGCTTACTAAATTTGAAAGAAAAATTATAGGATCTCGAGGGGTTCACTTTTTATTTTAAAACCCCTTATACTTACATACTTTTATGAATAAAATGACCCTTTTTTCTTCATAAACTTATGGTTTTTTTCTCCAAAATTGGTTTAAAAAACTCCTCTTGTAAATGTAATTTTGTAACTTTTTTGAATTAATATACACCTCCTAATGAACTCACATGCTACACTTACATATTTTTAGGTGAAC
Source organism: Cibotium barometz (assembly GCF_041138505.1). NCBI lineage: Eukaryota > Viridiplantae > Streptophyta > Polypodiopsida > Cyatheales > Cibotiaceae > Cibotium > Cibotium barometz. The sequence continues at coordinate 12,225,115 of NC_141047.1, forward strand.
TCCCTGAGTCTTGGATGCCCTTATGCATTTTCCCTTCTTCGTGATTAGAAATTAGCCTTGTCTTCTATTCAGTGGCATGGCAGAGATGCACTTACTGGGAATTCTCTTCGATTGGAAAGTATTCATTGGTCTTTGGTGTTTCCTCAACCACTTGCAGTATAGGAACTATACTGGGAATTCTCTTCGATTGGAAAGTATTCATTGGTCTTTGGTGTTTCCTCAACCACTTGCAGTATAGGAACTATGAAAGGCCTGCTTTTTGGCCTCCATCGGGGTTAACACTGTGGCAAATGTAGTAATAGATGAGGGATTTGTGTTGAGTTTCCCACAAGCCTGTCTGAAACATAACTTGGGTCTGCATCACATGAGAGTGTGGAAAACTATTACTATGTTGTTGTGGCCTTTTAAACCCATCCCACCCTTGGATGATTAGGACAGACTTCATGATTGGCAACTTGTTGGTTTTTGATTGGATGCACTTTCAGCCAAGCAATGTGTACAAATTGTTGCTTCCTTCCTCGGTGGATCCAACCTCATGCTAATACTTTATGGGAAATGCATAAGAATACTAAATGGTGGAAACGACGGCTTCGACTAAATTATCTCAATTTGTAAGCTACCTCTTAAACCATGTCTATTCTTATGGAGATGCCTTGTGGGAATACTTCTAGTTTCCACTTTTTTGGTAGAACAACATATCTCTAGTGATAGATATTGTAGATGTGGATGATATGCAGAGTTTGTCCCGCATCTTCTTTGGCATTGCATGGAGTCCATGACTTTCTTGTAAGAATTGACTCGTAATTTGCAAGGATGTTTTCCATCCTTCAAAGGAGGAAAACTCTTCTGGATTTTTAGAGTTTCGCCATCTTGCATGGTTGGCTTTGACACTTTCATAATCTAGATGAGATACTGGACAGACTGATTATTTGGAAGGCTAGTAACCATATTATGTTTCAACAACCTTCTCTAGATGATTATGCTTTCTTTTGCACCAATCCTCGCCAGCCATTACATGATTGTTGATAGCTGGAGGCTATTGATACCCGACAGTTTGAGGTCTTTTTCTATTTTTTCTAGCTTTCTTCCTTTGATGACTTCTCTTTGAAGTACATCCTCCCCATGTATATTTCTCCTTGTTTGGTAGTGCTGTGGGACTATATGGACCATGGGTCTTGGGCATGGCCCAATGTGAAAGCCAAGGACATTAATAAGTGTGAAATGGTGGCTAAATTACATAAGACAATTATAAGGCCAAGTTGTAGATAACACATAATCACTTTTATCATCTTTTACTCAATGTCAATTCAAGTCTTGCTCATGCAAGCTTCCATGGACTCCATGTAAACAATGTCCCTGTTGGAAACAGGGTTGCGGAATGCACGCACGTGCATGCGCGTGCACACACACACTGGAGGAGCTCAAGAGAGCACACAATGAGATGATAGATAGATAATGAATGTGTAATGTACAAAGAAGATAAGTATATCCCAAGATGGGTGAATACTAGCATAGGGAGAAAAAACCTCCTAAAGAGGAAAAAAGTGTCCCGACTGGTCTTAGTGTGTTCACATATACCACTACTAAATATAGCTACAAATCCCCTTGGGAGTGATGATGTGAATAAGGGATGAGTTGGCACTAGAAGTACATAGACGTGCCAGGCTCTTTGGACTGTGATATAGGGAGCCAGATTAGTCCCCAAAGGGAAGTAAGTTTAAAGCTTTATGAAAAGCTTCAAACTTCTCTCGTGGAAGCGCCTTCGTGAAGAAATCTGCCAAGTTGTCATGTGTTGGCACATAAGGCAAGCTAATTTTCCCTGTTGTTGCAGAGCATCTCTTCCTGACATAATGATAGTGCACCTCAATGTGCTTTGTGCGAGCATGAAAAATTGGATTTACTCGTAACTGCCATAGCGCTGTGATTGTCAGTGAAGATGGTAGTGGCTAAGGACTCATCAATACCCAAATCCACAATAAGGCACTTGAGCCAAACACACTCAACTGTCGCTGTGTAAAAGCTGCCATGTACTCAACTTCACAGCTAGAAGTGGCCACAGTGGGTTGCTTCTTGTTGCTGAGCCATGATATACATGAATCACCAAGCAAAAGCAAAAACCACTTGTGAATACTTGTGTGTCATAACATCTAGCCTAGTCTAAGTCTGTAAATGCATACAACTGTGATTTACCTCCCTTGGGATAAAATAAACCAAAGTGCATAGTGTCCTTTAGGTAACGGAACACCCGTTTGACAGACTGCCAATGCTTTGTTCCTGGGCTATGCATAAATATGCTCAATATTGAGACCATATATTGAATGTCAAGCCTTGTGTTACACAAAAAGATAAGGCATTTAATAGCTTCTTGATACAAGCCAGTATTAAAAGAGTCACTTGCATCTTCAAGACTTAGTCATAAACCTAGCTCCATAGGTGTAGCCATAAGTTTACAGTCTTCAAGATTGAACCTCTTCAACAATGCATCTATGTATTTTCTCTGTAGCATAACACTGCCATCATTACGTTGCCAAAACTCAATGCCCAAGTAATAGTGCAATGATCCAAGATCTGACATATTAAAAGACTTCTCTAGATCAGCTATAAAAGCTAAAATATGATCATCATTAGGGCCTGTGAGCAGCATGTCATCAACGTATAACATGATAAATAATAAAACATCATTAGACTCCTTAATGTAGAGAGTACTTCTAGTTGGGTTGTTGCAAAAACCCTATGCAACCAAGTATGCATGTATCCTTTTATACCAAGTATGCATGTATCCTTTTATACCATGCTCTCGGAGCATGTTTAAGAGAATCTGCATACTTTTGATTCTTAATTTTTCTAAACAAAACCATGAGACTAAGATACATAGAACTCCTCATGCAAATCTCCATTCAAGAAAGCAATTTTGATATCTAATTGGCGTACATTCCAACCTTTATGCAATGATAGTCCACATGGTAGTTATATGATATGTGGGTGCAAAGGTTTCACCATAGTCAATGCCTTTCTCTTGTGCATAACCCTTTGCAAACAAGCCTAGCTTTGTATCGCTCAACACTGCCACTTTACATTTGAGCTTGTAAACCCATTTCGTACCAATGGCCTTCTTGCCAAGAGGCAAGTCTACCAAATCCCATGTATCATTTTTGAGTATCGAATCATTTTTTACCACTCATCCAATTTTCAGATTCCTTTACTTCATCAAAGGAGACGGGTTCCTCTTCATCACATAAACTGGAAAAATAAGAGCATAACTTGTGTCAACAAGAGATGCATGATGAGAGCTTGCACGTGTTTTGCTACGCAAAGGAGTGGCCAATTTGTTGTCACGTAGTGTTTGCACCAACCATTTTGACATACTCTTAGACTCCACAATTTCCCTTCTTTCCTCATCAACTGCATCATCCACATTTGCCTCATCAATAGGCTGATCTGTGGGCTGAAAAACATGCTTATTTGTAACCTGTGTGGGCTGATTTTCAGCATTCCTTGGATTACCCAAATGCTCTATCTTAATGTGTCCTAAATTGGACAATGGAAGGAGATGTTGAATATGTCTTGTGAACATACATTTTGCTGTTTTCTACATGAAAGCAAGGGCTAAATTGCATCTTCCACAAATACAACATCTCTACTCAAAAGAATCCGCTTGGTAGCAGGTCATCATTATATTACTAATTATTTTTCCAGTATATAGTTTCAGACTTTTATCATAAATAGGCTCAAAAGGCCCAAATATGGTAAAAATTATTGTAAACTTGGGTATCTTTTGAGGAGTTTTATGAATTTCTAGTATTGAAAAAAAGGAAGCCCATACGTTTTTTACAAAATCATTTTTTCAAGTGCACAATTTCAGACTTTTGATATCATAAATGGACTTAGAAGGTCCAAATATGGTAAAAACAATTGTGAACTTGGGTACCTTTCGGTGAGTTTTATGAATTTCAAATATTGAAAAAAAAATCTAAGAAATCCTCAAAAGCATGCGTTGGCTTTTGAGGGCTTCCCAGATTTGTTTTTTCAATATTTGAAATTCATAGAACTCATGGAAAGGTACCCAAGTTTATAGTTATTTTTACCATATTTGGGCCTTCTGAGTCCGTTTACGATGTTAAAATTTTGAATTTATGTACTTGAATTTATGTACTTGACAAAAAGTTGGTAACATAATGATGACTTTTATATGTATGTGTATTGTTTGAGCTTTTCTTTTGAAAAAAGATATAAGGTCTTTTCAAACCTCATTTCTTTAATATTTGAGATCACGAAACTTTTTGAAATATACTACCCATTTTTTATGTCAAAAGCATGAAATTATGCTAGTAGAAAAAGTGTATATATATATAATGGTGACATGTGTGTATGTGAGTCTATGTGTGATGCCACAAGCTAGTCTTAGCGTAGGCTCAGGTGTATGTGTGTCTGTGTCTATGCGATGACACAAGCTAGTCTCAACATAGACTTGGGTGGGGATGAGATATTGTGGGCCAATATCTTTTTAGGGGCCCTAGGCGTCATTTTAAGCACGTTTGGTTGGCCAAGGCTTTGTGTTGTGTGGAATTTGAATAATTAAAGACATGGAAGCTCCCACTATGCAAATCTTTATTGCAATTTATTGCAATCCAATATGCACTTTATTGCAATAAATTACAAATCTTTATTGCAATTTATTGCAATCCAATATGCACTATGGTATGTGATTTAGAGAGAGAGAGAGAGAGAGAGAGAGAGAGAGAGAGAGAGAGAGAGAAGGGAGGAGAGAGAATAATCGATTATAAACTCCACCATGACCTAGTGACAATGTCTTGAAAAAAAACTATAAATTCAAAAGCTTGCAAGATATTCTTGGAAGCTTGCAACAAGGAAAGCTCGTAAAAAAAATCCCGTGCTGGCAATAATAAAAGAGCTAATAGTAGGTGTTCATAGATCCAAGAGAATAGAGGAGCAAAAGAGGTCTCCCCTCACATTATCAATGTGACCTGAGATAATGATAGTTCACGAGCATCTTGGAGGAAAGCATTAGTAGATCCAAAATTGGAGGGGTAAAAGCCCATCCTATGCAAATTTTTATAGTATCTCTGATCAGGGAGCATGTACATGATCATTGTCCTTTATGTAAATGACCTCATCAAGATGAGGAACCATGAAGAGAAGATCAGATAGTTAGACACAAGAGACATTAAGTTCATAGTTTGATATAATAGAGACATTAGTCTTATGCATTTCTGTTTGGGGATTAAGGATTGGCAAGAGTCTAATGGAATTTTCATTTCTCAGCAAAAGTATGCAAGCAGGAGGAATTCTAAAGGCATTTGACATGGCTGAGTGCAAGTCAATGGTGGTTACACCCATGGAGGTTGATATGAAGGTGATGTTTCTCCCCTTGTGAATATGAAGAGTACAAGAAGTTGGTAGGGAGTTTGATCTTTTTGTGCAATACACAGCCTGACATTAGCTTTGTAGTTGGTGTCCTTAGCAAGTTCTCAAATTGGCCTCAAGAACCATTGGAAGGCAAGGGTGCGGGTGTTAAAATACATTAAATGTACCATTGGGTATGTCATCACTTACAAATCCAGAAATTCCAAGTGATTTTGTGTCTTGGATTGGGTAGGACGTTGTGATAGTAATAAGAAATCTATTTCTAGTTATTGTTTTCTTATTTGGTCTGGAATTGCATCCTAGATCAGCAAGAAGTAGCCTATAATGGCACTTTCTGGTATAGAGGCTGTGTGAGTACAAGAAAGCAACATGCTTTGCTTTATGTGAAGTAGTCTGGGTGTTGCTTAAAAGGGAGTGACAATGTTGCTATGTGACAATCAGAATTGCATGGAGATCACCAAGAACCCAATGTTTCATGCTTGCATGAAGCACATTGAGATAAAGTATCATTATGTGCATGAGCTTATTATGGATGGAGAGGTGAAGCTTGTCTATTGTACCCATCAATAGAGAATTATGCAAACATTTTCACAAACATTATCGAGAGCGATTTGTTAGAGCACCATCTTCATTGACTCAATGTGGAATGAAGAGTAGCGCAAGTGGACATTGATGAGGGGGGGGGGTTGGAAAAGATTTTGCTCAATGCTCCATCCCTATGTTTTTTTTTGTGACAGATGTGCACTATTTTGTAAAACCCCCCTTATGAGAGTAGTCATTGTGGTGGTGAGCACCAAGGAACCCGATGGTTCCCTTGTTTAGACACTTGATGGTGGCCAAGTGTGGCCAGATGGTTAGGAGATGGCTTATGTAGACTTGGCACTTTGGCAAGTACAATGCATGCTTATATGGGGGCTAAGTGACTGCATTAGTGAGTGCTACACAACAAACTATTCTCAGGTTGTGTGGCTTGTTTGAGGGTCTAGACGGTCTCAGATGGCCATGGGAGTTGTGCTAAGGCCTTATGAGATGATGTTGTAGTTTGATATAGTCCTAGTTAGATGATGTTGTAGTCTGATATAGTCCTAGTTAGATGATGTTGTTGGTTGGTCATTTTGGACCAAGTTGTGGGTTAGTCAACATGGCCAACCTCCTACGTCCATGACAACCCTGGGTATTATATAAACTAGTTTGGTAGCCTTTCTTTATCATCAAGTCCATTGTGTTTAAGTACTCTTGTAAGCAAGACATCCTCCGTCCAAAGTCTGTCTAGATTTCCATCAAAGCTCCTTACCTAGAGCACACTGGTGGGTAGATTCCATTGGTTTGTAATGAATTTTGTAAGTAGTAATATTGTTTACTCTCCACTTCTTTCTATAATTTAGTGCTTTGTATTATGTTGATCTAGTGGCCATCATCAGATTGCTTACTTCTAGGAGGAGGAAGAGGATGCTTTCTATTCAAAGAGTAAGATTGACTTTGAGGCTTGACTTTCCCCAACAAGCCTACCTTGTCTTTGCATGGCTTCTTCTTGGGCCTTAGCCTAGCGCACAACAACAGAGATGGTCGGTTAAAAAGCTTCAATTTCAGAATTAAGTGGATATCCCAAGCTAGCAATAAACTGCCTTAGTCGCCGCCTTAGTAAAGGGAGGTGCATACTTAGAAAGCTTCATAAACTCCAAATGGTAAACATCCAAAGGTCTACCTCTTCTTTGACATTTGAGAAAAGCATCCATCTTCTTTAACTCGAAGTTGACATGGTAGTATTTCTCTTTAAGAATAGCCTTGATTTGATTCCAAGTAAGATTACTTTCCTTTAATAAGCTGGGTTTAACATGTGGACTTCCACTAATTATCGATCGGACTATAAAGTTTTAGGCGAGCCATGATTGATTTGCTATTCTCATTATATGTAGCCGTTGGTGGCAAAATAATCCTCCATGGAGTCTATCCACTCATCGAGAGTCTCCCCTACATTGGGGCCTTCATCAAACGAATTATTTCAAGACATGGTACACATAAGATGCATAACATGACATAGGCTAGTCAATGATATCCAAAACATCTCCCATTATGACCTCTACATATGTGAAAAGACTCATATCTATAAAATAGAGTCACAAAGGCTTGAGTCATCCTATTAGCATCACATTTACACATACATAGCTTGGCAGGGAAGTGCAGTACCACTCTGTCATGTTCTTTATATTGAATCTTTGTTTGAAGTCTCAACAAGTTGGAAATCCAACCCTCTCCTACTCGACATCACACAACCCCCTAGATGATTCCACATGGTTTGTGTTCTGCTTCACTACTACTAAGAGCTTTTCTCTTGTGGAGGCTACAAGACCTCGTTAGTTTGGTCTTGCACATCCTCTTCCCTCAAGGGCTATGGGCCCATGCATCCCTTATCTACTCCAAGTCTTGTTAGATGTTCTCAAAAGCTTCAACCACATACAAGAAACAACAACCATACGATTATCCATTAGAATGTCAAGTGAATTCATGAGAACACATGAGTATGTGACAATACTTATCCATAGGTCATGCTTACTTTTATGTTTCTACCCAAATGGGTAGTCTATACATTCCCACTCGATGATATCTTTCTCTTCCTAGGCTCCCTACTAATAGCCGGCGTTTCAAGCAAACTTCAAGATAGTCATACCACTTCCACACCCAATATGAAATTGCATGTTTCACAGATTCAGTTGTCTTTAAAATAATCTTTTAATGAAATCATAGTATCACTGATCATAATCCTCCAAAATATCTAGCTTGAATTCTAATTTCCAATCATTCATTCATCGGTGTACTTATGGCATCATTGGTAACCAGAACGCTCACCACCTCTTCACTCAGGGATCTTTTCAATAGTTCCTAGTTCATAGTACCCGAAAATATAATCAAGCATTCCATTCATTTATCACATCACATTCACATCTCTTATCACATTCACATCTTATCTAATCACATCGCATCCATTTACATCCCATCACATTCATTTACATATTGTATTTTTTTTCCTTAAGCTTTATTAATGAGAACTAATTCTAAACTTTAGTTTACTCATTGGATCCTCGATCCTTCCAGGGATTCTAGATTCTCTTTTTCTGAATAAGAATTATCCAAGTTTTCTTGATGGATACTTTCATATTCTTTCTCAAATTTCTTAAGTAGGATATATTCAATATTATTCTTTTTGAATAAAAGATTCATGGGATTTACAAAAATCAATTCTACCCATATTTCCCAATAATACTCAAAATTTTACTTTTGATAAATACTCATTATTTAAATTATGCCAAAATTTCTCTTTTACCATTTAATAACTTGGATCTCAAGTATCATGGAAATTTCTCTTTTTGCATAAAAATAAATTTGCCAAAAATTTCTCTTTTACCATTTAATTACTTGGATCTCAAATATCATGGAAATTCCTCTTTTTGTATAAAAATAAATTTACCAAAATTTACTCTTTTCTCATAATCAATTAATTATGCATATAATTACAAAAAATATATTTCTCATGAATATGATAAAAATCATTCTTTTTGCATAGAATGTCCAATCCTAGAATATGGTAGGAAGTCCTCTTTTAGTATTATGCATACAAATAAGATATGTATTATTTTAAAAAAAATTACCATAGCTTCGCTGTTGCTATTACCGATAATTCTCAATTTTTTTCTAAAGAATAAAAGCTTGTAATGAAAATATGATAGTAGTTCCTCTTTTATGCTTAGAATCAAACTATGAATTTAAATCATAATTTTAACCATAATCATAAACTTAATTATGATTATTTCACTAGATTAAGCTAATTCCATTCTTTCTCTTTTCTAAAATTGATAGGATAATCTATTTCTCATTTAGAATCAATCAAAGTAGTTTTTAACTACTTATAAATAATCTACTAAAAGAATAGCCATTATTTTGTTAGCACAAAATCATTAAAAAATACCATTTTCTTAATCTCTAGCTTATCAAGCCTAGAGTTTAGCTTTGAATTAAGAGAATATCATTGAGAAGCATCCTTTTTCAAGGGGTTTAGCCATAAAGATGGCTATTCATTTAGAGAGAGAGAGAGAGATTTACTTAAAGAAAGCATTACAAATAAGCATAAAGATTAACTTTCTCTTAATTAAGCATTAAGACTTTAAGGGAAAGCTTGATTTGAATTAAAACAATTATTTAGAAAGCTTCTCAAGCTTGAGAGGGATTGAGAAGAAGAAAGCCATTGAGATAAATTGAAAAAAAAACCAAAAATAATTATTTTACCTCCAAGTTTGGCTTGATTCTGTAATTGTAGTGAAGCCCCCGACCAATCAATTGGTCCACCAAGAGGAGAAGAGGAACTCCATGAGTTATTGTAGAGAGAGAGAGAGCTCCAAGCTCCCAAGAGAGAGGAAAATTTAAAGGATAATAGAAAATATGATTATTTTAATATAATACTGGTATAGTATAGCTCCAATATAAAAATACAAAGGAATGAGAGTCTATTTATAGGTGAGGGAGGCCACTAACCAAGTCCAACTGGGTTCTAGAATTTTCCAGGTTCAGTTTGACTCAATTTGGACAAGATTTGGACCAGTTTGGCTCCCTTTTTGATTCGGTTTGATCCAGGACAGAGGAGAGATAAAATATCACAATTTTTTTGAATTAAGAATCCTTTCACACATGTGAAAGAGGCTCGTACCTCAAGAGTCTCCCTTTCCTTACCAAGGTGTCAAAAATGCATCATTATTCCAAAATATCTCAAATTATTTTAGTAATATCTCATAACTTTTAACTAATAAACCTTGTACTTAGTCAACTCTTCATCTTATGTGAGCATCTACTCATTTTTGGGTATTTTCTTTTATTCTTTGGATTTATCTCATCCCAACACTTGGATTAATCCAATTGGTCGATTGGAACCTTAATTGGACCATAATCCAATTTTTTTTGAAAATATAGACCCTTAGGCTAAGGTCTCTTATACACATTTTCAATTAATTCCAAATGCACATTAGAAAGTTCATTTTGAACTTCTGTTTTAGGGGAATCCATTTTAGATACTAAAAAAAATTTTATATCTAAAAATATCTCAATTTTGGATTCTCTCTCTAGATATTTTCTCTCTCTAGGCCGAAACAGGGTAAAACAAGATCTTTCTTCTATTTCAGAGAGAGGAATAATTTCAAGAGCAGAAGGGGAGGTTCTTATACCTTTACTCCTCAAAAGCTCAAGGGAGGAATCTTACAATGCCAAAACTTTGAGTTCTTGGAGAAAGATTGCAACAAGAAGAAGATTGTGGTGCAGAAAATCAAGGTTGTTGTGCAAAGTTTCTGTATTGTTGTGTAGATTTCAGATTGTTGTGCAAAAATTTGGTGCAGTTTCAAGAAAGTGTGCAAAACAGCATGTCATCGACATAGAGAGCAATGATTAGATGTACATCATCCACACGTTTAGCATACAAAGTGCGTTCTGTTGGACTATTCTGAAAACCATGTGCAGTCAAATATGCATGTATCTTTTCATACCAAGCTCGTGGAACTTGCTTTAAACCATATAAAGCCTTTTTCAACCTGCACACTTTGTTTTCCTGCCCTCTTTGAACAAAACCACGAGGCTGCGATACATACACCTCCTCATGCAAATCTCCATTCAAGAACGCAGTCTTTATGTCCAACTGATGTACATTCCAACCATAATGAGCTGCCAATGCACAAATGCTATGAATGGTAGTCATACGACAAGTGGGAGCAAAGGTCTCATCAAAATCAATGCCCTTTTCTTGAGCATAACCCTTTGCAAAACAAGTCTAGCCTTATAGCGATCAACACTGCCATCTAGCTTTCGTTTCAACTTAAAAACCCACTTACATCCAATGGCCTTTTTACCAATAGGCAAATCACACAAAGACCATGTACCATTCTTCATTATAGCATCATATTCACTTTGCATTGCAGCCAACCAATTTTTTGATTTTTGTGCCTCATCAAATGAAAGAGGTTCTTCCTCTTCACACATACTAGACACAGCCAAAGCATAACAATCTGATGCATAAGAGGCATGCTAAAAACCTGAACGAGTACGACTAGACATAGGTGCATCAATTTTACTATCACGCAAGGTTTGCACTAGCCATTTAAGCATACCTCTAGCCTGCTCATTTTCAGCCCTATCTTCATAAATTACATCCTGTAAATCTGCATCAGAAATAGGCTGATCTATGATGTCGTTTGAAATCTGCATAGGCTGAATATTTGTCTCATTAGGACTTACATTTGAATTTCCACCTGTAAATAGAGGCAACAATGTATCAAATACATCCCGTGAGCTCACACCTGTCTCTTTGGTACATGATAACAAAGGTTGCACAGCATCTTCCACAAAAACAACATCTCGACTAATCAAGATACGCTTTGACTGTGGATGATACAGTCTGTAACCCTTGCTCTCAGCACTGTAACCAACAAAAAATGCATTTGACAGCCTTATCATCTAATTTTCTGCGTTGTTACACAGGCACTAAAGCATAGGCCAAGCAACCAAAGACACTCAAGTGACCAATAGAAGGCTTCCTGCCATGCCAAGCTTCGTATGGAGTAATAGACTGCAAGGCCTTAGTGGGACACCTATTGAGTACATATGCAGCACACATGACAGCCTCAAGCCAAAACGTATGTGGCAAAGCTTGGCTCTTAATAACCATACATCGTGCCATCTCCATAAGTGACCTGTTCTTCCTCTCAGCAGCAACACCATTTTGCTGAGGGGTATACGGCACTGTACATTGGTGTTTTATCCCACGACTAGCCAGAAATGCATCAAACTCTTTAGACATGTACTCCCCCCCTCGATTAGAATGGAGGGTGCCCACAGTACAATTGGATACATTTTCAACCATAAGCATAAACTATTTGAAGCACAAAAACACTTCGGACTTTGCCTTCAGTGGATATACCCATGCATGCCTTGAGTAATCATCAATGAAAGTCACGAAGTACAAGTGTTTATCAAATGACGGAGTTTGCATAGGCCCACATACATCACTATGTACAAGTTGCAATTTGCGAGTGGCCCGCACAGAACCATCCTTTGGAAACGTAGAACGCTGCATTTTGCCCAAAATACAGCCTTCACAAACATGTTTCAATGGTGCCTCAAGAGGGGGCAATGAAGCAACCATATCAAATTTATGCAAACGCAGCAAACTAGCAAAGTTCAGATGACCAAAACGAGCATGCCATAGTTTTGCATCTGAAACTGCCTTTTCATCAGAAACTGCATTTGCTGAATCTTCCACACACTTGTCATAAGAATTGAGCCTATACAGCCCACGAAACAAGGTGCCAGATACAATAATTGTATCACCAGAAGTCAAATCATGAACAGTACATCTGTCATCCACAAATTTGACCACAAGTCCAAGTCTAGCAAGTGCAGAGACAAACAATAGATTCTTCTTTATCCCTGGCACATACAAAGCATCTGAAAGTGTGAAAGCACTGCCATTTGCAGTAGTAAGCATAATTTTACCAATGCCCTTCACTGGGTAAGAAGCATTATTGGCACGTGTGACAGTATTCCCATTAGGGACAGCCTCAAGAGAAGTGAACATATCCCGATGCGAGGTAATGTGCTTTGTAGCACCACTGTCAAAATACCATACATGAGAGTCAACAGAAACTGCCAAACATGCATCATGTACAGATGGGTCATACTGGCAATACACGCTAAACGCCCATTCTGTATCCTGCACAACATTTGCAGAATCTGCATTTGTAGAAGCATCCGCCTCTATTGTGGCTGCATTTGACTCTTTCTTCTTTGCCTCTTTAGCCTTTAGCTTAGGGCAATTCTTAATGACATGATCATTTGCCTTACAATAGTTACACACCTGATCTTTTTCTTGCCTTTATCAAGAGCCTTCTCAGACTTATTGTTGCTACCTGTGGAAGGAGAAGAAGTTGCAGACCTATTAATAGGAGAAGAAACAGTGGAAGGGGCTGCCTTACCACTTCTTTTCTGCTGGGCAGCAATAAATGCCTGATCAACTACACGTTGCCTAGCCCTGTTTTGCCTGGACTGCGCTTCTTGCAAGAGCTTGTTGACTAAAGTATCATACTTGACAGCATCAGGTCTGTCCTCACTCAGAAGTCTCCACGTGGAAGCAAAAGTCTGATATGTCTCAGGTAAAGCATCAAGAACAGTCTGCACAAGAGAATGATCAGGAATAATCTCACCTGCAAAAATCAACTGTTCTTTGAGATCTTTAATCTCAGCAAGAAAAACATTCATGTCATCATCTTCCTGCATAATCTTCAATTCTAGCTCTTTACGTAGGTAAGAGATTTTTGCCTCGTTACGACCTGCATACAAACCAGCTAGAATATCCCAAGCCTGTTTTGCTGTTTTAGCTGAACGAATATGTGGGGTGATGTTATGTTTGACAGAAAGTGCAATCAAGGCATGAGCCTGCGCATCTTTACCATCCCAACGAGCTTGTTCAGCAGTGGGTAAAACAGCAGCAACAGTAGAGCTGCTAGAACCTGCAACATCCTCAACAGATCCTACATCCACAGAACCTGGACGTACATCCATACCCTACACAATGTTCCACACTCCTTTTGCAACCAAAACATGTTGCATCATGTATGCCCAAAGTGGGTAGTTGCTGTCTCCATCCAATTTGTCATCAGCAGATAACATGCGAAATACATCATTGTTGTTATCAGCCATGGTCACTGACTAAAACTGATGCAAAAGCTACCTGTAATGAAGCAAAGATTGAACAGAAAGCAACTCGTGCTATGTAGCACGGTCCACAATAGAATACGTATGCTTGTTTTGCAGAAAACTGCACTGTCGAAATTTCTGCAGAAAATGACGAAAACACCTGTGCAGAACTTGAAATGCAAAAACGGAGCCCGAAACGACCTTAGATGCAAATTCTGAGAACGCTAAGCTCTATGCGCTTAGTTGCAGAGTATAGGGACTTGCAAGCGCTCGTGAAAGCTCACCTCAATCGAAGAACGTGAGTCGGAGGGTACTGGCGGCGTAGCCCTGGGAGCCGATGCCTGCTCTGATACCAATTGTTGGAATTAGGGTTGCAGGAAAGCACACAAAGCTTGGAGAAGATGAAGCAAGAATGCACACAACACACAATGTATTAGATTATGTCAATGTACAAAAGATAAGTTAGCCCTAGAATGATGGGCGTATATACAAGCCGGGGGAAAAAACCTCCTAAAGAGGAAAAAAGTGCCCCGGTGGTCCTAAGTGTGTTCACACACATCACTGCCTATATATATGGCAACATTTCAAGAGTGTGCTGAATCTTGGTGCAGACTTCAAGATTATGTACAGTTGATACATATTTTCAAAGATTGGTGCAAATTTTTCAAGAGACTACAAAGACAGTGCAAAAATCAAATCTTGAGAAGATTGGACAACACATCAACAAAAATTTCATCAACATTGAAGAACTTCTGCAATTTCAAGCAAATCTTGATCCCCATTTCAACATTCTTGGCTAAGATCAATATACAATAGCAATAGCTCAACAACAAAACTAGGAAAGTCATTAAGCTTTAGATCTGTTGTTGTTCTGCAATCATTTTCAAGACTATTGATTAATAGAATTCATCTATCACACTGAAAGTGCAACATGCATGTTGACATGGTGAACGATTTAATGTTTGCACACATGTTAAAGCTGTAATACATGAAAAATGTTGTCCAAAACTAGTACAATCCCTCTTAGATTTAAACTCAGACCTATGGTTAAACCAATGTGCTTCCATTACACCAAGGGATTTTGGTTTTCTATGCATAATGTTTAAGAGTAGCATGCAAAGAAAAGTGCAAAAGGGCGCCTTCACCGGACATACTTTCCAGAAACAAAATAGGCTTAGCTACTTTAGCTTCAAAAGCAGCACATGCTTAACTACTTTCAGGTAGAAAACAACTATTATAGAAAAGTAAGTTGATAGTTGCAAGCAAATCTTGATGCATGCCTAGAAAAAATGGTTTCAATCCATGGATGATGGGCAAATTTGCAGACAATTGCATGTATACATGGAAAGGTTGATGAAATACATGCCAAATTTAACAATCTAGAGCATTTGCTTGCAAAAAGTGTGTTGGAAGACTCAACAGAGGCCATCATTGAGCTATGGATGTGTGCATGATCCTAAGTGGATCCTGTACAACACAGCATACATCACGGTTAAACGATTCAAGAAGGGATACACATAGGCAACCCTAACAGAGCTTTGAAGAAAATTTTGGGCATGCAAAATCAATTAACAAAAATCCTCCTGCTTCGCTGCTGCAACAGGTAGCACATCATCGTCAACTCTGCTGCCTGCTGTGCAGCACCAAAGGCATCCACGTCGCAGCAGCAAAGGTAGATCTATTACATCACGTATCGTCTGCATATCAGAGTCAGCTACGCAGCAAAGAAATCCGCAGAACTCATTCAGACAGCAAAGGTAGATCTATTGTAGCATGATGTAGTAGAGAGAATATACTCAGACTACAGCGCTTTTTGATCTAATCATTTCACAGTGCAGCACACCGGATTGGTTGTCTGATACGCCAGCCGGAGTTGCTTCGTTTGTTTTTTCTTGTTCTTTCACTTCGTCGCTTCATCGGCCAGCAGTAGGCATTTCTTCCCAACTTTCAGAGACACACACACACACACACACACACAAAACAACTCTAGCACAACAGTAAATACACAGGCATAAAAGTGTTGGCCGCACTGCCACAGCACGCTCATGAAGTCATCTGGAGCAGTGCCTCTGCTTATTTCAAACCCCTGCGCTGCTGCATCGGCTGTAGTTCCTGTAGTGCCTACAGTTTGAGCAGATCAACATTTTGCTTACTTTATTTCAAGCCTCTCCACTGCTGCGTCGCCTGCAGCGCCTACAGTTTGAGCGACTCAACAGTTTGCTTGCTTCAAGCTCACACAACGTGCGCGAGCAAGTTCTCTTTTGTTGCAAGCATTTGAGCTAAGGTTCATCACACACAAGCAAAGGCACTTCAACATTAGTCACGGCTTTACGCAGTCTTCTCTTTATCTACAACAAGCGTAGGCGTGTATGCAAATGGCGCAGGGATTTGTTCATTTTTGTCATTATCTGCTGCAGACACACTGCATAGTTCTTTAAAAAATAAACTAAAAAATGCATACAGCAGCTTCATTGCCCGCAACTTCACCTTGTGTGAGAGAGAGAGAGCTCTCTCAATTATGGCTGCACGAGAGAAGAAGAGGTGAACATGACAGTTAAAACATGAAAGGTAAAGAATGAAGCATATGTGAGGGAAAAATATACTTTTTGGCCTTCATCCTTTTAGCTTTATTTTCACATCATCCAAAACCTACATCTCTTGACCTTTCTACACTTATAAGTGTCTAGCTGGCCCATCTATCTTGTTTTGGTCCCTTCACACCATTCCATTTCATGCCCTTCTGTTTCAAACCTTGCCATTCACCTTGTTCATTCACATTCACCCTAGCCATATTGCAAGGGATTGCTTTGTGGGTGTTTATACAAAGGTGGTTCACACGCAGGGGGTCGTGTGCATGGTTTTGGATAGCGATAGGACATTTTACATGAGCATTTGAGTAGATTTGTGCATTCTTGGGATTTGTTGACACATGGTCTACATCCCTAGCTTACCTTGAGCATTGTGGGTTGTTCACATGCTGTGAGCTTCGTGGAGGTGGTTCGTGTGCCGTGTGGCCAATTTGGTGCATTTTGGATGTTCACGCGCACGCTTTAAGCTATTTGGTGTATTTTGGACATTCACACGTGGATTTTTGGCCATTTGGTGCATTTTTGGATGTTCACACGTGTGTTTTTGGCCACCTTGGTATACTTGAGAGTGTTCAAACGTTTTTTTTTAGTTTGTTCACATGCTTTTACGCATTGAGAGCCTTCTTCACACATGAGTACATTTTTGTGTGGTGTTCGCATGCTTCGAGCTTACATTGGGGATTATTCATGTGCATTGTGTGAGATCTTCGTGCATTGGAGACTTGGTGAGTTTATTCGCACATGCCTCATATTTTGGGTATCTTGGATGGTGCCGAGGTTGTGTATGTATGCCATGCAGGCAAGCTATATGCATATCATAATTATCATATGTTTAGCTCGGAGGAGCAAGCAACATTATCATGTTATTCTGATGAGAACACGGCTATGTACACGTGTGCGTCTCTCCATTCCTTTGTATGGGATCAGACGAGGAGCTATGTGGCTTACTTGGATTTCATTGATCAATTTGGGACCCTTTGCACATAACAGCACTTCAAGGAGGAGTGGTATGCGTGCAAGTATGGGTTTGATCCAAATCATTTTGCCAAGGATGTGATGATGCTCATGTTAAGACTATAGATGAGTGTAGGGGTGATGATGATCGGAGTGATCATTCATGGGATAAATGTTTTGAGTTATGGCATGACATGATTCGATCCTTGGAGGACGTGTATCGAGCATCATCGCTATGACAATGGTGTTCGCATGGGCCTTGAGAGCTTCTACGACTCACCCACAACATCAACTAGCCATCATCTCATTGATTCTCATTTACTTATACCGATTCATTCATTGTATTATGATGGGATGATGATGTATTGTACACACACACGCATGATAATAATGATGTACCACACACACATACACATGATTATAGTGATACATGTGCACATGATGCCACTGACACATATGCACATGATGATGATGTATGTGATAGTGATAACGAGAGTAATGTGTGTGAGTTAGATCATGTGGGCATGATCTCGAGGGCAGAGATGGCAGCGAGCATACCAAGCATCAACACTTCTTTGCCTATCATCTTTCATATGGATCATGAGGATATTCTAGTTGATCATGGTGACATTTTAAAGGATCGTGTGCATTTGATTAGTGATGCATCCATTAGCGCATTTGGGATGGGTGTATCTATTAGCACACTTGAGGATAGTGATACTCCGCATACGAGTCACGGAGACACCTATGAACATAGGCCTTAGTTACTAGTGTTAGATGCATCAGGCTATTCTTTTAGGATTTCTATTTGTGGAGATATCATTGTGATAGGACCACTACTCCTAGTATTCTTAATATTCCTGGAAGTATTCATGTGGATAGATTTCATGTATTACAATAGTCAAGGATAGTGCATGAGAGTAGTGATAATTTCACTGATGTGAGACATCGTAGTAGGATTATGCATATTGACCATTTTCATAGTAGATCATATAGCATAGATCTTGAGAGATTTGCATTTGATCTAGACATCTCCTTAGATCCTATATTAAGGGAGATAGATTTATCATGGGATTTAGGTCACGTAGGGGCATCATTGATGGGAGATAGACCATGTTTATGAGGATGACCTTGGAGGCCTTGGGGATGCCATAGATGATGACTTAGGAGATGATACCATTTATCTTTCATGTGAGGATGCCTCTTCATTTTTCAGTGATGATTATGATGATGCTCATGATTATATTGATATCTTAGATCATCATACACACATAGAGGGTTTTGCACATGAGGAGGTAGTATATGGTTTGGCTCATGCCCATATACCTATTGAGGTAGTGGATCATGTCTTTGAAATTTTGAGTGATGTTACCTAGGACGACGACATTGGTTCACTCTTACCCTCGCATGATGCCAACCTTAAGATATGTTACCTAGGACGACGACATTGGTTCACTCTTACCCTCGTATGATGCCGACCTTAAGATATGTTCTTTTGGCTCCTCGCATGATGCCGACCTTGAGATATGTTCTTTTGGCTCCTCGCATGATGCCGACCTTGAGATATGTTCTTTTGGCTCCTCACATGATACCGACCTTGAGATATGTTCTTTTGGATCCTACAGATCTTGACATGATCTTGTTTTCTTTGGAGCTAGGACATTTACTTTTGGATGTGGTATATGTCATTTGGGATGCATGGTATTTGATTATATGGCACATTATGTGGTTTTACATGCATCACATCCGGATTTTTACTTGAGCAGTTATTTGGGCCATACATTTGATGATATTTCTAGTGTTCATTCACTTTGGACAAGGATCTTGGATACTTCCTTCTCGATCCAGGTGGCCTCACATTTGTTCCATGGTTGGAAGGTTTACACTTTTGGGCCATAGATTTGATGATATTTCTAGTGTGTTCATTTCACTTTGGACAAGGATCTTGGATACTTCTTCTCGATCCAGGTGGCCTCACATTTGTTCCATGGTTAGAAGGTTTACACTTTGGCTATCCATTTGACCCAAGGGGAGTTATAGCGAGTTACGTCATCGATGTGGGTGTCTACTCATTTGATCCAGGAGGATTGGTCGGCCACAACACTAACATTGGTTCTCTACATTTTCCATTCGATCTAGGTGGTTCGAGAGTCATTGCTTTGGAGCCTACATGGTTTGTATCTACATTCCATATATGTGGTCACACTTGTGTGGATTACCTTATCTTTGGGACGATACTAGTATTTTGATCCTAGAGAATATTCGACTAGCTTTGTTATTGATAGTGGTTCCTTATCCTTTCCACTTGTACCAGATATTTGTGGGACCATTTCCTTGTATTTTGTATGCCTCAAATTTCCTTTTGATCCAAGTGCTTGCATAGATAGCCTCATCATCGCGACGGGAGCCGTTTATCCTTTCTGTTTAACCCTAGGGGTCATATGATTCATGTATAGGTCTTTTGCTACATTGGCATACAATCATGGATGTGATTTTATCTTTTCTTTGGGTACGACCACCTGTTGATTTCGAAGAAGAAATCATTATAGGAGGGGATGGTTTGTAATGAAGTTGATTTGGTTGCACATGCACATGGGGGATGGGGCCTAGGCACTTGGGCCTAGGGTCTTTTACATGTGTACTTTTGGGGGGGCTTGGGCTGTATTAGGCATAGGGCTCATAGACATTGTACCTTTTTTATCATATAAATTTTCATGAGTACACTTATTCTCTGGAGCTCTAAGCTTCCATGGTGAAATTCTCCCTCTTGAGATGTTAGGATGGTGACCCACACCCATGTTTTCACTCCATGCTTTGAGTGGCCAACCTTAGTTTCTTGCATGTAGCCATAACAATGACAGCTCTCATGGTTTCCATTATCTAAAGAGATCTTAGGGTTTTAACAGTAGTAGTGATGTGTGTGATCAAGATCATGAGGACATGATCTTGGGGGTAGGCATGGCAGTAAGCACATCAAGCATTACGAACATCATAGAGCAACCTATATCTATTCCTAGTGATCATAGGGATACATTAGATGACCATAGTGATGCATTAGATGATCTTAATGGGCATTTGATTCAGTCATGATCATCCGGCTAGTCATACATCCCTAGTTACACATAGGGATGAAACTTCACATGTTGATGAGCACATCATAGACCATGAGGACCATAGACCCAAGGTTCTAGTATTAGAGGTGTTGTGCTATTCCTCTAGAGTTGTCACATGTGGAGAGATTTTGGATATAACCACTACTTCTAGTTTTCATAGCATTCTTGGCAGCATTCGTGTGGATCGAGTTGCTGTGATTGAGCAGTCAGGGATAGTGCTGCATGAGAGTAGTGATGAGTTCATGAAGGTGAGATATTGTAGGAGTATGCATATCGATCATATTATTTAGCATATCCTATGACATCAGCCTCGAGAGCTTTACATTTGGTCTAGACGTTTTCTTAGATCGAGTGTTGTTGGAGATTGATTTATCATGGGATTTAGGTCAAGTAGGGACACCATTGATGGAGATTGTCTATACCTTTGGGGATGACCTTAGTGGCCTTAGAGATACCATTGATAATGAGTTGGTTTGATACCACTTAACTCTCTTGTGTAGACACTTTGTCGGTGTGTAGTGATGGTGATCTTTTATTAACCACATATTGGTTAACACATTCATATGTGACAACTATGTTTGCACACTTATGTAATGGGCACCGGCACTATATTGTAAATCTCGTCACTCATTTGATGAGGGAAACACCCTAAAGACTCTCCTAAGTACTGCACTTCGAAGGACAAACAAGAAGATCTTGATCAGTTGGCTAAACCATAGAGAAAAACCTTGTAACTATGTTTTAGGTGCCTCGGGTCACTTACTCCTAGGTGGCCTAGTAGAAAAGACTTGAAACTATAAAAGCCAATTTCTCTTGTTTGTAACAGATTCTCTTATTTATGCAATAGAAGTGGAGTGTTTTTTCTCTCCCTCTCTCTTGCAACTCTAATCTAACATGTGTGGTGAGCTTAGGGTTAGGATTTGAGAGTGATTAGTACTAATTGCTTATTCTCTCTTACTTCCTCTCTCCCTCTTGCTTGAGTGATTAGGCTACCACTACGATCGTCTTTCGTCGTGAAGATCCGACACGATCACTCGTTGGATTAGAGCAACCGCCTCGGGGTGATAACGAGAGTGCGAGAGGACGGCACGGTGACAAGAAGCTATGGTGGAGCTCTTGAGCCTCGAGCTGGGCGGATAGGCAACTTCCCATGAAAAAAGTACCGTTGTCGGGGGAAGCTCCAATCTGCTACTTATTAAAACCATCTTTGATTCGAATCGGATGGGGTCCCCATAGCCTGGTGCCAAGTAAGCTCTTTAGCATGTGGTTTTTTGACTTTTTGATGTATTTTGATGTTTGTATGGTTATTTTTGAGAGTTTTATTGTGCTTCATGCATAGCTTTGTGTTTAGAGTAGGATTACCACTACATTGAGTGAAAAAACTTGAGATTTAGGTGATTAGAGAGCCTAATCAAGAGGATTTTTGCTTAAACCTAGACTATTTTTCTTAATTTTTAGTTTAATCTTATTTCTTTTACTTAATAACTTTGCATAGTTAGGTTAGCATTGTTAAATAGAATCCTAATCCATCAAAAAATCTAAAAAACCATAAACTATTTTTCTTACTTTTAAGTTTAATCTTATTTCTTTTACTTAATAACTTTGCATAGGTAGGTTAGCATTGTTAAATAGAATCCTAATCCATCAAAAAATCTAAAAAATCATAAACTATCTTTGAATTATCACTAATCTATTGGTTAGTGTGATTAGTGAACTTAAAGAGAAAAAAACCAAAAATTAAGCCTAATTACTTGTAATTAGACTAATTAGACTAATTAGAGTGTCATTAGTGTAGTGTTCTAAACACTTACCTTGACCCAAATCTATATTTAGTCCACTCTCATTAGGTCTTAATTAGCAAGAATTAGCACTAATTAGCTCTCATTGCCTACTTTTCTCTCTTTTGAGTGAATTAATGAGAGACCTAATTAGAGAAATGAATTGGGGGTGATCACATCATTGGATTAGCCTACAATTTTATATCAATTTTTTTGTACTTTAATCATCTTTAACATAACCATGTTTATAAAATGCATTATTTTTTTATTATTACACAAATAGCAGCTTCTAAAGAAATAAAAGTTTGTAAGATTTAAAATACTTGAACATACAAGATAGGCAATATATATATATATATATATATATATATATATATATATGTTTGTTTGAAAAAAAATCCAAGTGATATAGTTAGCAAATTTTAAGTTAATGAAATTGTAAAGCTTATGTAATGTTACATTCTTTTATACGGTAAAGCTTAATCTTTTGAGAAATAATATCATGAAAATTGTAACATTTGTGCAATGTTACAATCATTAAGATTCTCCATTAATGATATATCAAAATCTATAATTGAATAGACAAATTACAACGCATCATCATTTGAAGATAATAAATAGTGCTCAAACACTTTTTAACAACAACAAAAATCACAAGTAAACTAGAACCAATTAAATTTAAAAAAAAACAATGTAATGCTAAAAATATTACTAAAAAACATATTAAGTAAAGTCTAATTGACATACAAAGTGTCTAGTTTGCAAAACGGTAACTATGATGGTGTAGGCGTAGACCCGAGTGGTGTGGACAATGGCAACAAAAGGAAACAGTAGCACTACGATGGAGCTAAGGCACAAGACGACCTTTATATTTTAAAAAAACACGTTATATTTTTGGAAGATTGAAAAATGTGTTTGTCTTTTCCGAAAAGAGATGAACTTCTGTAGCAATTTGGATATCCAAATTGCCACAAAACTTGTGGACTTTTGTAGCAATTTGGATGTTCAACATCCAAATTTCTGCAAAACTCAACCTAGAAAGATTTGCCTCTCTCTCTCTCTCTCTCTCTCTCTCTCACACACACACACACACACACACAGCTCCCATGGTATGAGGTTACTTGCGCACGAGCTTTTGCTTCCTTCTCGCCATTGCACAAGTCTCACAGATCAATATGGCGGCCTCAAGCCTCCCTCACGCTACACGCACATGTGTGTGACCTGCTGGCTGTCATGAGCGCACGGTGGCTATTAAGAGGTCCGTAGAGATGTGACAGGCTACAAGAGCTTAAATTATGTCGCGGCTGGCGATGTTGTTCGCGCGCTGCTGGAGTCGGCGGGGGCTATATAAGTAGAGACACGCAGCAGGTGATGCCACGCCGTTCCACTTTGCGGGGAAACAAGATTCTCATGGGGCACGTTGTGGATGAAGCAAATGATGATAAGGGAAGGAAAGCTTTGCATTACGCCACGAGTCAGGGCCATAGCGTTCTTGTGGGTGTGAGCCAAAGCAATGGCTACCTCATCCTCCCTTATTCTTAAGCCAGATGTTGGCTCCACGGTCTGGTCTGTACTAAGAGCATGAATGATCTCAGGGTGTCTTGCAGTAGTGAGTCACGGGGGCATTGATGAAAGCACCATGATCTAGCAGCCATTAATGCACTGATTTGAAGCTGTGGCTGTGAAGGCCATCCACCAACTGCCTCAAGAAGATGAGGTGGATCCATTGGCAAAGACGGAGAAACTCAATTCTATTCCTTTTCTACACCTACGGCACAATGGAAGAGATTTGATTGGATTCTTGGGCTTTCTGCACTCCAGAAAGAGTAGAAATCCCAAGTGTAGAAATGGGTAACTCATGAAGAGGCCACCACGGGGATCAAGGAATACTTCAATGTGCAATGGTGCTCAAAAACATCTGCACCCGCCAAGCACGCAGTACTGTTATAAATCCGCTCAATGAACTACCGCCTGACTCTCCATGCAGGAAGAGAAGATGTTGCAACAAGCTTCATCAAGACGCTGTGAACAAAGAGGGTCAGAAAACAGGCTCAAGACGTTGTGAAAAAAGAGGGTCAGAAAATAGCGAGAACTGCAGCACTACACTGGGCCGCCACAATATGCGGCAAGGAGGAGATTGTATCAAAGATGTGCAAAAGAGCTAAAACCAAACGTGGAAGACTCCAGCAGCGCGCGAACAACAAAGAGATGAATGAAGGGGGCCATTGAGAAGGAGCAGCAGGCTGATGTTTTGGAGAGGTTCGAGCTCACCTGGAGGGTTTGTACAGAGACCGGCACTAGGTGTATGTGCATGTAGCCATTTCCCTCCTACGCTGCTGTGCAACAGCCTTCAATAGCCTCTCCTTCATTTTCGCCATCGTTGGCTTGCAGGAGACATGTGCCAAAGTGGTGCGGCACACCATTATATTACCACGAGTGCATGGGGATTGGGGATTATAGATCCAAAGCTACAAAGCCACCTGCTCGAGAAGCTTCTAGTTCATGGCCTCTCTCGTGGTAGAAGGTGCACTTGACCACTCATCAGCTTATCCTGCTGTCAATAATCCTCCATAACCATAGCTTCAAGCCTTACAAAAATAAACAAGGAGATAAATATAGCCACTATGCACCACAAAGAGAGTGGGTTTAATCTCTCCCTATGCATGAGTGATCACCTTCTTTATGCATGTATTTATGTATTAGTAAAAAAAAAGTGCTCACAAATATAGCTTGATACATTCCACTTTGGGCCATTAATATCAAAAAGTAACTTGGTCCCCAAGCTAGTCTATTTACATTAAAATTGTAACAATTTAATTAAATGAAACTATGGGCGGGCAATCATCGTTGCACATCAAAATACAACGGCCGCGCACCGACCAAAATCCATCGCACCCACGCTACTCCGTGCACTGATCTGCTCACCAAAAACACAACACATTAAATCTCGCTTATCCGCCCAACACGATACGACCATTACTCCACGCTCTCATGCGTAGCCAGTCACAACCATGTGGCAAATGAGCGTACTATAAATATCACATAAAATATCATATTTTTCAATTCCGTAACATACCACGGGGATAAAAAACAACTGTCATCAGTTACGTGAAATAAATCAAAGCAAGAGTGGTTAACCTCATGCTAACGTGGTGCCTCAGTCCAGCAAATCGGCACTGAATCAATGTGCTGTCTTAGTCAGCGAATCGGCACTAAATCAATGTGCTGCCTTAGTCAGCGAATCGGCACTAAATCAACATGCTGCCTCCATAACCATAGCCTCAAGCCTTACAAAAATAATCAAAACGGAGATAAAAATAGCCACTATGCATGACAAAGAGAGTGGATTCAATCTCCCCCCATGCATGAGTAAGCATGCTTCCTCATGCATGTATTTATGTATTAGCAAAAGGCAAGTGCTCACAAATCTAGCTTGATGCATTCCACTTTGGGACATTAATATCAAAAAGTAACTTGGTCCCCAAGCTAGTCTATTTACATTAAAATTGTAGCAATTTAATTAAAAAAATTATGGGTGGACGACCAAATATGCAGTAAACAACCCTAATTTTGATCAATGGTTAACAATTAAGATCTTGTCCTAGTACTCAAGAGAACAAGGGAATTCCCAAGCCAAATCCTATGCCTTGGGAAATCACATAGGCTTAGTTACAAATTAATCCCTTGAAGAATCAAGTTCTATCTTGTGATGATGGGCAAGTCAACGATTAACCACAGTGAAAATCTCATTTTGTATCATTTCGTTAATCAACTCACGTCATCATAAAAAAATCGCTTATCTTAATTTCAAAATAAAACCAATTTAAACTATGATCCCAAAAGTAGTGAAATCAAGCTAACTTAAATTACAAGTAGTACTACTGCCCTGCTTATCTACATTCACAGTAGGTATTACATCGACAGAGTCTACCTTTTATCTCATCTTTTCACATCACCCCATCTTGTACTTGTACTTGTAATGTTAGTTCTTCTCTTCTTTTAGTTCCTCTACCTTTAACATCAGTCTCATCATGACTTTACATCAGACAATAGTCTGATAATCTACATTCACATTAGGTGTCACCTCGACAGAGAGAGAGAGAGAGAGAGAGAGAGAGAGAGAGAGAGAGAGAGAGAGAGAGAGAGAGAGAGAGTTTTATGAGATTATGAGAAAGAGATAGAGAGGGGGGAGGGAGAAATAGAATTGAGAGAGAGAGAGAGAGAGAGAGAGAGAGAGTAGTGCCGAGTTGAGAGGAAGAGAGAGAGAGAGAAGCTGAGACGAGGAGAGAGAGAGAGAATGGGGGGGCTGAATGGATTTGAGAGAGATATATATATTTGTGGGGAGGGTTGTATGGATCTGAGAGAGAGAGAGAGAGAGAGAGAGAGAGAGAGAGAGAGAGAGAGAGAGAGAGAGAGAGATTCAGCAAGGTCCGAGAGAGGGAGTGAGAGAGGGTGGTGATAGATAGCAGGTGAGGTGGTGAGGGGTCACCAAGGGGGGTTGGGGGGGTTGGGGGGTTGCTACAAGAAAACGAGAGTGAGGGGCTGAGGGAGAGTTGCATATTCTTCATCACTGATGAGATGAGAGGGAGGAAGTGAGAGAAGGTGGGAAAGGGAGTGAGGTGCTAGTACTGCTCTATGAGGGGGTTGACAAGAAGGTGAGTGAGAGAGAGGGAGAGGTTGCAAGCTAGCAAGAGAGGCTCTGAGGGAGTGAGAGAGGGGGGTGTCCTGGCTGAGAGGCAAGGGGGTTCGCTTTATAGAAGCAAGAGGGGAGGGGGGGCTGAAGTGGTGTACATGTGAGAGAAAGACAAGGAGTTGGCACTATCAGCACACTGCGCAGCAATAAGGAAGAAAAATGATGAGGAAAGGGCCTACAGTGCATCATGGGGCTGGCCGGTGGAAGAAGGTGTGGCGAGGAAAAGGAGGAAGAGCAATGTGGGTTGACCGCCACAGTGATAGGAGAAAAATAATAATAATGATAATGAGATAAGTGAAGGGGCCAGTATATCACCGTTGCTACTACTAAGGAGGTCTAGTGTGACGAGGGATGGAGGGGAGTGGAGAATTAGACAAGAGAGGCCCACCTTATAGCACTGGTCTAAGGAGATGCCATCAAGACTAATGTCCTCATCAATTTACACAATACTCTGAGATACTTGCATGAAATCTTTGTTTAATCTTTGCATAAAACCCTCTATACTTTCCTTCTTTGATGTTGGGAACAAAAAAAAGAAAAGTACCAATATCTCTCCATATAACTAGATAGAGAGTCCTCATGTGATATATCATGCATCGATCTCTAAAGTACTTTTGCTCTTGGGTGGTCACAAAGTGTTGCACAACATCACATGCCAAATTTGGCCAATCCCAACCATATTTGTGCATTTCCTTCAACCACCAAGATCTAGCTCTTCCCTTGAAATAATGAGAAGTAACTTTATTCACTTTGTCAAGCTTGCCACAAGAAAAGTGATGAAAATAGGCATCCCAATTATGAATCCAATCCTTGAGTCCCATGCAAGTGACTCTTTCACCCCATCAAATGCAAACAATCTTTGTGCAAATGGCTCTCCTCTTTTAAACCATAGACTACCCACTTAAGTAGACACTATCTAATCAAGAAAAGCTTGCACTTTCATTGGTTTCAACAACTTTGTATGCATAAGTCCATACATCATGGAAAACCTAAATCTTGCTTTTGCATCCAAGACTTTTTGACTTTGAACATTACCACCACAATGTTCTATACTCCTTATATCTTCAAAAGCATATTGTCCTTTGTCTCTTGACTCTCAATTGAGGCATTTTCATCCATTTCCCTTGAAGATGAAAAATCTATGGTTGGCCTTGCTTGAGAGAAGCCTTGTCCTTGTATACCATATATTCTTGAAGAAGGTTGCTTGGTAAAAGCATTGCTTCTTGCTTGCATGTCATCAAAATCCTCTTCATCACTACCCTCATCAATTGAGTTCAGAAGATCACTCTCGATTGAGCTTCAATCACCATTGCTAAGAGTGACTTTATAGGAAGAATCATAGCCACCTTTATTGAGTTGAGATCAACTTCACTTTCATGGATCCAATCATCATTGCTATGAGTGACCTCATATAGGAAGAATCATAGCCAACTTGATGCTCGTAGGCATAATACCTTCCGAACGCCCTTGAAGATCATACTCATAGTCTTCATCACATTGATCATTATCCATGCATGTTGAATCTTCATGACTATCACTATCCCCATCGAAAGTATCCTCTTCAATGCAATCTTCCTCATCCATGGCACAACTTCTATTGTAAGTACTACCATCAGTATTATAATCATCTTCATCCCTATAATAAATTGAGATTTTTTTTTGCCACACGGACGTACCATCCTAAGTGTATGCTCGTTACCAACCTTAGCCACCACGGTTATACCATCCTAAGTGTACGACCGTACCATTCTCAAAAAAAATTTACTACGGGCATACCGTCCTGAGCGTACGCCCGTACCAACCTCACGGGTATACCATCCTAAGCGTGCGGCCATACCGTTCTCGAAAAATAAAATTTGAAAAAAAATTAAAGTTTTCAAATCTTTAAAGGTGCTTTTGGTCTACCTCCCTGACTCACTAGGGTTGTTTTTGCACACATAAAATGCCTCAAAAGACCACTTTTAACCTTAAGGTTACGTTCACGCGCAAAGCAAAAGTGAGCTAAAACTCCTATTTCAGGCCCGTGCACGCACCGTTGAAGCTTTTATAAGCTTCCCCACACACCATGGACACCTTTCGATCTTGGTTGCATGTCCCCAATGCCCCCATTCCATTCGGCAGCACCCCAGTCCCCATTGCACATTCCCATGTGGTCGCCCGCTACACATGTTTGGCCGTGAGGGTGAAATGATTTCTCAAGAGCCCTTATCTAGTAGGGCCCGTCCATACATGCACCCCAGCGTGGATAGATGCCTCGAGCACACTCTCATACCTTCTTCTCTATCCACCACCACGGATCTATTCCCACCCCCCACCCATGCACCACCTCCCCTTACGCCACAACTTTGACATTCCGAGCGTAGCACAAGCTCTCGGAAGGGGAGTGCCACAACACTTGCACCCAAAAACATCACATACAAAACCTATGTGGATGAAAATTTTTAAACTTCTGTCGAGATTCCACGGACTTGAAGAACCTATATACCACATTAAGGTCTTTAACCAAATGTGTCAGGCATTTGAAATTTTCGACGATGCAACCAAAGTCCATCTCCTTGGAGGCAAGGTTGTGTAATGGTTCCAATCCTTAGACCCTCAGCACACGGGCGCTTTCCAAGCAGTGAGAGAGGTCTTCATACTTGGCTTTGCACCGTACGGGCCCAAATGGAGCCCCATAATCCAACTAATCCAATTGGAACAAAAACCTGAGGAAACATTAAGCGACTACATTGCACAAATTAAGTACCTTGATTCACGTTGTGAAGAGAGGGAAAAATTGAGTGATAAGTACTTAATGGATCATTTCCTCTTGGGGTTGCACAATCCAAGACTACATGACCACATGTTGGTCAAGGACTCCTCCACCGTTGATCAGGCCTGCAAATGGGTGATCTTTCTCAATGACAATATGCGATTCCATGATGCAGTTGGCCATTGCGCCAATGCCAAACCAAAGCTCATTTGTAACTTTACCTTCCTCTAAGCCTTACTAGTGGCACCACCCCAAACTAACTACTCACACCCAGTGCCACCATGACCTTCTCTAGTACCAATCTTTCCATTCCAACCGTTTTGCCACTCTAGGCCCACCCTATTGCTCATGGAAAGATCCCAACCAGGTCAATTGTTAAACGTGTGGAGCCTATGCGCTTCGCCATCCCCGAGGCACCCCTAACACCTCATCTCCCTTGGCGAGTGCCTCACATGGACCCTAAACTACTAGTGCACACTATAGGTGCACCCGCAAAGGAAACCACCTCTTCTGTGTTTCCTCTGCTAAGGACCCCATAGAGTGGCTAAATGACCTAAAAAAAATGCCTGCCAGTGACACCCCAATGTCATGGCTATGGAATCGACCATTACTATAAAGATTTTCCTTTGCAACCGGTTTCTCACTCCCCAGTCAAAGGCATGCCATCCCTCAACGTGTTGAGCGTTCAACATGGGAAGATTTTGACTGTCCCATTGAATGTCATCACACAGTTGCACGCCAAGCTAAAGAAGGCTACATCTCACAAGAAACAACGCTCTAAGCAAGTTGGTCACAGAGAAGATCAGGTTAGCATCTACACTGGCTCAACAAAGACCACATCATCCTCCTCCGAAGTGATGATCACGCCGAACTGCCACTCCCCCATGCAGCCCACCAAAAACTCACCAAACGGGAAAAACTGCTAGCCACTTATCCTAATGCCATCCTTGAGAATCAACGTCTTCATCAAGAGGTCCAAGCACTGGTAGAGCAATATCATGCTCAACTTGAATCGCCACCCGTTTTTGTAACCTTTGACACGGTGCTTGAGTGCACGCCATCCCCCATTGAACCTAACCTTCCACACCAGGTCAGGCATTAGCCCCCACAACCACTCGAGGCAGAGGAGGATCCATTTGCCAACACGATGTTGACAAACGATGATTTTTTCCCTCATGTGCCTCCAATTCCTATTCCACAAATGGCCACATCAACCAACTCGATGCAAACAGTGACTCAAAGTCCGACAGCGACTCACGAGGTCCGCACACCAAATTTGCTGAAAGAATGGAATAGGTGGTATTGGACATAGGATGCCTTTATAACATTAGGCGTACAAGGTTTGGAATATAGGCGTGATTACATTGAGATTTAAAACAATTTCTCAGCGAAGTTAGAGGCTGACACAAAGTTTGCCTCTGACTCTTTGTTAGGACATTTAGAAGTGATATGTCCCGTTTGTTTACATTTGTTACATTTCATTTTGTTGGGGTATTTAATCCAACAATTATTTGCCAAATGACCCACCTTTTTGCAATGGGCACATCTTACTTTGACCACTTGATGTGACAAAGCTTGTTCGATAGTCGATGAAGTGGTTGCATTTGAAGATTCAGCTCCTCCCTTTGGCCTCTTTTCTTCATCAAGACAAGATTGAATGACTCCTTCGAGGGTGGGATTAGGTATGTTCTTCAGGGTGGTGACCAAGGTGGGTACACCTTCTTGACTACTTTTAGCAAAACAGCCACTGCATCATCTTCATCCATTCTTGCATTCACTGTGAGAGATGAAGGCTCCAATGCCTTCTCCCTCTTTGAGTTCCAAGCTGAAAAATTCAATTTTGAGTGAGATCTTGGAATTCTTGCCACGAGCTCCATAGAGCTTATCAAGCTCATCCCATTTCTCCTTTGCAGTCGGAAGCTGGTCCACATGGTGAATGAGAGCCTCATCAAGATGAAGCATGATGATGGCTTGTGTCCTCTCATCATCTTCAATATCTTCAGCCTTTGTTCGATCAATAACCTTAGTGCCGGAGATGAATGGCCAAAAGCCTTTGGACATCATCTTGTACTTGACAAGGACTTGCCAAGTGTGGAAGCCCTCTCCCGAGAACTTCTTGATTTTGTCCTTTGACATTAGGTATTGAAGGAGGTTATTAGAAAGTAATGGGCTGATTTATGAAGAAGAAAAAACCAGAAATTTATGATATTTAGGCTTAAATAAGAAAGAGAGAGACTTATGAGAGTGCAACAACCCTAATCAAGTCAAGAATGTTGCATAAATAGGAGATTAAGATGGTAAATATATGGTTTAGCATTTAGGGTTTGTGCCCAACCATTAATACTGATTTAGAGAGCTTAATTAGTATTAAGGAACACTTTCTTTGGTGATTAAAATCACCATTGGTGTTTAAAAAATATAATTAGTACTTAAAAGTATATTTTTAGCGTCTAATGACACTTATTTTGGTGATTAGATTTACCATTAGTATTTAATAACACTCTTAGTGTTTAAAAACACTTTAGGGTATGCTGGATTAGAAGCTTCATTAGTGTTAATCAACACTATTAGTGCTCATAAGCACATTTTGAAAAACTTTTAAAGCTTGAAGGTGATGTTGATGATGAAGCTTGATGAGAATGAGGCTTATGGATACCTCATGTGGTTGGCCACCGCTTCAAAATCAAGAGAAGGATCAGCAACAATCATTCACATCATCACTTGGGTGATTAGAGCAAGGAGAGAAGGATTAGAGCAAGAAAGAAACCAAGTTTGAAGCTTTAATGGAAAGCTTCAAGAGCTTGAAAGAAAAGTTGACTGGTTTTTCTGCTGTAAGCCGGCGCGTCAGACCACCATTCGCCTTGAAAATCAAGCTGTAGATAGGGCAGAGAGTGGGCTTTAAAAGCCCTCAACTCTCATAGCCTATAATGGCTCACAGGCGGAGTATTGTTGTACGATCACGCCTATAGCCTGAATCTGCGCCGGCCTGCAAAACAGTGCAATGCTGCGATGGAGAACGCACGATTCAGTTGACGAGCAGTATGACCACATGCACCCACGCCTTCTCTTCACTTCTCTAGTTGGAGTCTTCCCAAGATGTTGCCTCCACGAGCTACTAGGGCTCCTCCAATGGCTGGGGGTTGAGCTCCACAAGGAGAGGATAAGAAAAAAATGAAGAAAAATGACCTAATCTACACCACAAAGGGCCTAATCAACCTAGGCTCTGATACCATGTTGAGAAAATGTGGTGCTCATGCTAGATCAAGTGTTGGAGGTGAGAGACTCACAAAATACAAGAAAACTATCTTGCTTATTAAGTTGTTTATGAATACAACTTGGCCTTGCTCAATACAAAATGCCTCCTAGCTCCACCTTTAAATAGATGAGCTAGTGGACCTTAAGTCCCTTCACACTCACACCCTTCTCTTCCCCTTCTACTTAACCTTAGTCTCTTAATAACCCCATCACCACATTAGAAGAATTCGGAACTCATTTTGGGGCCTTGCAAGAAATTCTCAAGTTCTTTATTTTTCTCATCTCCAAAAGCACAAAATCGAAAATTGCATCCAACAAAAACAATAAAATGTGTGCAAGCACTGACAAAAAGTGAATCTCTAGAGAAATAAAGAAACTGACGTGCATTTAACACAAGGGAGTAACTCACACACATTTAAGACTCTGCGTGCATATAACTACCTTTGGATATGTCATATAAAATCTTTGTTCTTTTGAACATTTTAGACCTTTACCACCATCGCAAAGTTTTGATTCATGAAGAAGTGCTGCATTGTGAGAATGTAGAGAAGAACAATGGCAACCTGCAATCAAGCGACTGAAGAATCTAATAAGAAGAGGCTATACCATCTGCATATGGACTTACAAGAAGAGTATGCTCCTCTTCAAAAACGAAGAAAAGTTCCAAGAATAGATGCCATGCACATGGAAAAAATGAGGAGAGAAGGCTTGCACCATATCGACTTATGGTGTGATGGAAAAATCTACCCCAAATGCCCAATCACGAACTCCACTCCTCCTTTTTCCAATTCAACACCACTAGTGAAGTTTGCAAGTGACGGCCACAAAGGCTTGCTTGGATACATATCTAACCAATCTGCTATTGCTGATATGTATAGGTATTTATACCAACAAGAGGTAGAAGACAAAGCTCAGAAGGTTGCTGAGTGCTCACAACTAAAAGAACAACTTCAAAAAGAGGTTGACAAACTCACAGAAAAGACTAAGAGACTAAGCAGAATCTAAAGAAAGCAAGGACAAAAGCTACCCCATTGGGAGACATACAAAGAAGTAAAAAAAATTCACAATATTGCTGAACTGAAACCTGGTAGAGTGGAGGGTGCAAGCGCAGGGTCAAGCAAGCAAGATAAGATTGCTTATGCCTTTATTACTTTGAATGCAATGATAATATAGATTTAAACTAGGAATTGATTGAAACCACTCTTATTTTAGAAACGTTTTAAAGCCTGAAAAAGAGAATGTCAATCCTAATATCCTTCCAATCAAACAAATAAAAGGTTTGCTATCAAGAAGCATTACAAAAAACATGATTGAAGAGAAGAAGTACAAGACAGTCAAACGGAATGTTGTGCAACAATTTGTGGACACCAACAAAATTGATGTAAATGCTATTCAAGAGGCACTTGATGAAAGTGGAGTTAGCAGAAAAGGCTAGACCTTTGTCTTCAAGGCTGTGTCATCGACTTTAAAAGATCAAAGAATCAAACGTGTGCTTTTGCTTACACCTACAGAAGTTTGGAAGCTAAGAGGCCTACTAAATCAACAAGTGGATGACTACATTAGCCAATGCTTCCATATTGAAGGACTGTTTGAGGGTGAGAAGGGGAGTACTATGTATAATCCTTGGCACAACATTTTTGTTGATCTCCAACAAGTGCAAAGAAGAATGGTTGAGTACTATGGTATCACTTTTGAAGAGTGCCAAGGACGTCTGAAGTTTGTTATAAAACTGGATGAATGTGAAATTGTTAAAGAGAAAAATATTGAACGTGTGACAATCACACTTATAAATAGAGAACTGGACCCATCAATTATAGAAGGTAGCCCAAAATATTTCAGTGTGCAATCAAAAAAGCACATTTGGTGGTTAGGGGCATTTGAGGTTAGTAAACACTTGTAATTGGCACACGATTTTGCTGTGATGTCTATGTTTGTTACTAACGCAAGCTTACAATTGTCAATGATAGGTTAAGATAGAGGATCATGAGGCACTTGAATGGGTATTCCACAAAATAGAAATACTAACTATATTTAAAATTCAAGTGCAAGGAGAGCATCTTCATGTGGAAGGCAAAGGTGATTTTCAAGTCAAGTGGTATATCGCAAGTGACCTTAAAACCCTTAAATCCATGTACAACATAAGCAAAGGAGGGAGCTCAAAGGCTCCATGCTTTTACTGCAACAAACCAGCATATGTCTTAGACCCTAAGTGGTGAAAGAGAGCACCTAATAGAGACAAGAAGGATTCTAAGTTCAAAGTTGTGCTGGATATCCCTTTGTGGAATGTTCACATATGCACATTGCATGCCTTATGTCGGATTATCGAAAAGTTGGTGTTTCTATATATTGGATTTGCTTGGAAGCTTCATCTTGAGACAAAAAAGAAGCAAGCTATTCAAGCATTAGAGCTGTCCAAAAGCAAAGAAAAAGGTAAATTCTTGACAACTCAACACTAGTTATACACAAGCATGTACTTCAACCATTGCTGGGTCAATAGATAGGGAGCTAAACATTCAGCTACATATTAAATTGCAATGTACAAACATATTCAAGTTCCTATTTGTCTCTAAATACAAACTTTTTTTATCATTGTCTACCGAGTAATTACATGTGCAATTTTACTACATTTATTCCCACAACCTACGAGTGGGTGTTTTATATTTTGATTGGTGCCCTTTTTTTTCAAAAAACCTTGCTCTTCTGGTTCTTCAACTATAGGATCATCTAGCTTTTTATATGATTGATCTCCTTCACTTTGTAAAATCTCCAACTTTGGTGTAGCTGCTTCTCTGTACTTGATAAGATGATTCTTACCATGACCATCCAACATTAAAGGGTCTTTTATGCCACTTGATAGTGCATAGGTAGTGTAGCTCAGATAATATCCAACTCTAGAGCACTCCTTGCCTGGATAATAGCCAAAAATATTGAGAGCGTAGAGCTTCTCAATCAGTATAATCTTATCCTTTTGGCTATTGATTGGATGTCTTCCCTCCACCAAGAAATTTAGATAAACTTTTCAAGAAGAAAACAATAACTTCTCCATCATTGTTGAAATGCCGGTGATAAATTAGTATCTTTGCAGATGATAGCTTGCTGATGTAGTGTGACAAACTAGATAATTGACCAAGGCCTCTCTCTCTGCACCCATATGATCTTAGAAGGAAGCTTTCATCTTTAATTATCAACTGAAATGAAGAAAACAAAGCTTTAATGAGCAAATATTGTAGCATGACAACTGAGACTTCAAATATAAAAAGACAAACCTTCATATTCTCATCTGCTTCTAATTGCTTGCCTGACCAAAGAAAAATGCTTCTTTCAATAGAGTCCTCTGCTGCTGGTTCCTCAGTCTTTATGTCCTTGCCAAGCATGTCATATTTGAGATCCTTTTGCACTTGCTAAGGAAGCTTTCATCTTCAATTAGCAACTGAATTGAAGAAAAAAAAGCTTTAATAAACAGATATTGTAGCATGATAACCTGAGACTTCAAATATAAAAAGACAAACCTTCATATTCTCATTTACTGCTTCAAATTGCTTGTCTGACCAAAGAAAAATGCTTCTTGCAATAGAGTCCTTTGTTGGTTCCTCAGTCTTTATGTCCTTGCCAAGCATGTCATATTTGAGATGCTTTTGCACTTGCTTAAATGTTGCATTATCCATCTCCTGACTCTTCTCAAACTTGGCAGCCTCCTCAAAACAAAAAGTCAATGACTATTTTGAGTTAAAGTTGTCCTCAAGAGAGATGTAGGATCATCCTCATCAATGAACCCAGAATCCAGAGTGCAAGACTGGGCAATCATTCTGCAAGTGCATAGTCCTCCCTCAAATTCAATATACATTGTATATCATATATTAAAACATAATCCACATCTCCAATCCTAAAAGTTGGGAGCAAAGGAACAACATGATTAGAGTTCTCAATGTCCAAAGCTTGATCATGAATTGTTGTCTTCAATGGCTTTGACCTTAAACTAATAAGGTCCATAGCAGAAACTTCTTCCCTCTCCTTCTTAATGTTGATGTCTTCCTCTATATCCTTTTCCTCAACCTCTTCATCTTGACTTTTAACCTCATCTGACTCCCCTTCTTCTCTTAGTTGCTCAAGATACTTGTTGAGATGTCAAGGTCAACATGAGTTGACACTCACAAGGCGCCTACATGACCATTTGACATTTACATCACTAACGGGCTTAGTAGCACCGACATATCTTACAAACTGAACCACACTGACTAGTCCACACCTACCTACTCCACTTAGCATGTTCACATTATGGACCACTTTTATATACTCTATTATGTGTTAGTCCCTTTATCTTCTTTGTAGACCTCTTTTGTTGTGTGAAGAAGAAGAATTTTTAGCCTCTCACCTTGTGTGTTCTCTTCTAGGGTTTTTGTGAGTGTGTGTGTGCTTTCAAGAGCTCAAGCTCTCTTCTTCCCTACATCTTTTCATGGTATCAGAGTCTGGTTCATATGCTAAGGGCTGACCGGCAAGCAAGAGAAGCATAAGAAACGGTAGGAGGGTAAGACCTTCATCTACTCTTCCCTCTTTGTGTTGACTACTACACCCTTGTCGAGAGATTTTCGGGAGGCATTGGAAAACGTACTCTGATTGAGGAGCGTTCTTCGCAGGAGCAAAGCTACATGGCAACTATACTGTCCATAAGAATTGCAGGTTCCTTGGATGAAGCTATCTTTTCTTTCTATCTTCTCTTTTCTCCTTTGATGAGAAGATGCATGATTGTATCAAATTACTTCATACCTTAATAGATCATTGAAATACTCATGTGTGAGTCCGCGACTCTCACACACGGGGGGACAGATTAGACCCAATGCTTTTGTCTTGTGTTGATAAGTATTTTACATATAATTCTTCTTCTAAGGTTGATGTATTAACTTGTAGTTAACTTCTTTAAAGCAATTGTAAAATTTATTGAAAGCTTGTACTTGGAGAAAAGGTCCTGTAACAGTTTTGGAAAAAATGATTAAGCAAGTTAATCATTATATGAAGCCATGGTTAAGGCTTAGCTATTATGAAAATGTGAATTGTGAAATTATTTGATATTTTATGTGGTATCTATGGTACGCTCATTTGCCGCATGATCGTGACTGGCTATGCGCGAGAGCGTGGAGCAATGGTCGCACCCCCAAGCTGTTAAGCTATTCATTAAGACTATCTTTCCTCACCATGGCTTTCCCAAAGTCATTGTCTCTGATCAAGATGGCTGCTTTTGCAATCATTTTTGGGTTACTCTATTCAAGAACTTAGGTTCTAAAATGGACTTTACATCCGCTTTCCATCTAGAAAGAAATGGCCAGACTGAAGCTACCAATAGCAGTATTATGGATCTTCTTAGATTCTACACTACTGACCGACCCTCTAATTGGGATCAACATTTGTCTCTACTACAATTTGCTTACAACAATACCCCCCATTCAGCTATTGGTCGAGCTTCCTTTGAAATTGTCTATGGCAAGAAACTTCCCATTCCTGTCTCTACCATAACTAGTGATGCTCTAGCTGATGATACTTTAGCTCATGAGATAATATTCTAGTTGAATAACTAGTGATGCTCCAGCTGATGATACTTTAGCTCATGACCATGATAATATTCTAGCTGAAGTCACTGAGTCTATTAAGCGAGCATAATTGAAATACACCGCTCAAGCCAACAAGAAACGACAACCAATGAAATTCAAAGAAAATGATCTAGTTTGGCTTCGCATAGAGAAAAGACACTTAAAGAATATTGCCAAGCATTCTAAGATCAAGTTGGCTCCTATATTTTATGGACCGTTCACAATTATCCAACAAATCAATGAAAATGCATTCCGCTTGGGCATTCCCACTCACTGGAAGATACATAACTCATTCCACATTAGTTTGTTGAGACCCTTTCAAGGCCCCACTCCTATTAACTCTAGTTTATTGAGGATGACTCTGAAGTTCTAATACCTGAAAGTATTATCGACCATGACCAAATAACCACTCGTACTGGCATTGTGTATCATCGTTACTTGGTGAAGTATAAGAATCATTCTATTGCGGAATCACAGTGGATTCCTGAAACATCGCTTACCCCGCACTACCGACAGTTGATTCTAGCATACCACTCGCATTCACATTGATTCTTTTATGGACACCAATTGACCGACTGAGGCAGTGTCATAGTTCTTCCACATGTTTTGGTGCTGATTTGTCGATTGAGGTAGCACATTGATTTAGTGTTGATTCGCTGACTGAGACAACACATTCATTTAGTGCCGATTCGCCGATTGAGGCAGCACGTTAGTTTAGTGCCGATTCGCCGACTGAGGCAGCACGTTGACTTAGTGCCGATTTGCCAATGAGGCAGTACTATAGCATGAGGTTGGCCACCCTTGCTTTTGTTTATTTCACACAAGTGCAAACAGCTGCTTTTTAACCCCACGGTGTGTTACGGAAATGTGAATTGTGGAATTATTTGATATTTTATGTGGTATTTATGATACGCTCATTTACTACACAGTCGTGACTGGCTAGAGTGAGAGCGTGGAGCAATGGTTGCATCGTGATGGGCAGATAAGCGAGATTTAATGTGTCTTGTGTTTTTGGTGAGTAGATCAGTGCACAAAGTAGCGTGGGTGCGATGGATTTTGGCCAGTGCACAGCCGTCAGGTTTTGGTGTGCATCGATGGTCGCACGCCCATAGTTTAATTAAATTGCTACAATTTGAGTGGAATGTATCAAGCTATTCTTGAGTACTTGCTTTTTGCTAATACAAAAATACATGCATGAGGAAGCGTGCTCACTCATGCATGGGGGAAGATTGAACCCACTCTTTTGTCGTGTATATCTTGCTTTTTATGTTCTTTTTGTTTATTTGCCAAGTTTATGTTATGGCTATGGAGGTTAATTCTCATCATTAGCAAGCTTAGCAATGTAAGAAAATCTAATTTAGAGCTTACCTTGGACTGATTTGAGTAGAAAAATGGCTTACCAAGCGTGAAGGTGGTCAAGTTTCTACTGTTATGAGAAAGTTCATGCTTTTGCAAAGTGAAGGCAATACAAAAAAGTTAAAAATACACTAATGTCTAAACTCTAAACAAAGACTCTCATTATTAATTTATAACTAAAAATTTAAGACTCACATAAGTGAGTAAAAAATTCACATGGGTCTACCCTACCTAGAGTGAATCATGGCCCTCTTGAGCCCATCACCCACTTTTAGCATTTACCATACCCACATGTGTATTTAATCAAAGATCTCCCAAGCTAAGGTTTCCATATTTCAACAATGTTTTTTAGATTTTCAGCTGTCAAAGATCCCATTGGGTCATTTTTTATTTGACTTGGGACTCGTGACCCTAAATTTTTACCAAACTTTGGTTATATTTGGGCTCCAAGCTAGGCCCGAGGGTTTACATGCATTGGGTGTATTATTCGGGCCTAATTATTATTTAATACAAACGGACAATTTCTTATGATGAAAATGTTCTCAATATTCTTAAATTACCTGCACAACAAAATCAGAGGTTATATAGCCCCGTTTAGATTCTAGGCAGTCATTTTGTGACTTCCAGTATTCCCGGCATAACTTGGGACAACATCACCAACTTGTTTTCTAAAAATCTCACTCATACAAAGTCTAAATTGACATATGCTTTGCCATAGAGATCTAGGGACAAAAACGTCAATTTTCATGACAAATTTTCAATTTTTAACTCTCTAAACTTATTTTCCCTCTATGCCATTGAAGAATATTGTACAATGAGATAGCTAATTTTACAGCACATGATGATTCTTGGATCATCCACAGTGGAGCTTCTAGACACATGACCAATCATAAGGATTGGTATTCCTCCTTAACACTTGTGGGAGATGACAACATGGTGACAGTGCAAAGTGCACAATCAAAGGTTCAATTACTATTTCACTTATGTCTAAAGAAGGTTGTACAAAAAGTCTTTCAAATGTTCTTTGGGTTCCAAATTTAAAGAAAAACATCCTATCTCTCTCAACCATCATGGACCATGCCTTGCAGGTTCACTTTGCCATGTTTCCAAGAATGGTGCAATCATTCTCGATGGAGATTGTAAGGTTATTACCAAGGGCATTCAGAGGAACAACTTGTATGAGCGTTCAATAATTGGCAATCCATATCATGTATGATAAAATTTTTCATTGGTGTTTTGCCTTAGGGGTAGGTGTGGACTTGCAATAAGTGCTCAAAAAAACCCGAGTTTAGTATAATCACCTTCAAATTTGAAAAAAATAATACTTGCAAATTTATAGCTTGAAAGTGCCAATACTTGCAAAATTTGAGAGATTATATTACAAAAACCTTTACAAATTTAAAAAACTCTTTAATAATTTCTTAATTATACATATAAAGGTTTTCCAATTTTTAACAAAATAGTTTTTTTCGACGAGCAATGCTTGCAATGGGTTTGAGAGGGTTTTCAAAATTTTGGACTTGGGTTTTCAAAATTTTGTAGAACTTTCAGCAAACTTGCGAACTATTGGACGCCCATTTACAACGGTTGGCATTACACATGAAAAAATCTAAACGTATTTTAAAAAAATATGTATAAACAGAACAATTTTAATTATTTATTATTAAGCGTTGATATACACGACGTGGAAGGAAAGGCTCTCTCAATCCGACTTGCTGCCATCAAACGATTCGAGCCTGTTGGTGTTGGACACACAAGCCCAGCATCCTACTTTTCTGCCGCTCTCTTCCACCACAAGAGTGGTGGCCGTGCCACCGCTGCTGCTCCTGCGCATCGGCTTCAAAAATGTGGGATTCCATGGCTTGTTGCTCTTGCTTCTCATAAACCTGGTCTTCTTGTCAGGACTAAATAACAGAAGGAACCAGCTGAACCCAAATCCTCGAGGTTTTACATGGAACTGGCTGCTACTGCTGCTTCTTCTTGGAGCAGCCACAGCTTCCTCCGCTGCTTCCTCCTCCGCCGGCCCTGCTGAGACTTGTTGTGTGCTGCCACTAAATAGACCAACAGCTACTATGCTGTTTTGATTCCTGAGGTCGACAATGTCCTCGGCTTCTCTTGGGTCTTGTTCATCATGGGACCTTATCAGCAGCTGCTCTTGGGTGGATTTAATGACAGACCCCATGCTCTGCAGATCCTGGCTTATGGTGCAGAGCTCGACAGAGTGCCTCCTATTCAATGCCTTAAGGCTCTCCATCTCTCTGCTCAGCAACGTCACCTGCTCGTCATCCCAGCCTTCCATGCTGGGGTCACTCTCCTTGCTCACAAGAACAAGCACCTGGCTCTCAGCTGCAGCCTCCTGCTGCTCTTCCCAGGACATGACCTCCTCCTGCATTCTGCCTATCTGTTGCCTCTGCAGCACCAGCTTCTCCCGTAGCTCGTTGGCTCTGTCCTCTGCCTTCTTCTCTTTCTCCCTCGCATCGTGTTGCAGCCTACCACCATCTTCTCGAAGCAGCCTCTGCAACTTCTCCAGCTCTGCCTCCATCCTGTGCACCTCGTCCAACCGAGCCTCCAATTCTTCTTTCAATTGCTTCCGGCCTTCTTTGAGCTCCAGAAGTTCATTTTCAAGCTTCTCATCCATTGATGCTTGACGCAGGCGTGCACCTAAATTGATATGAAGCTGAACAGCGCCTACAGTTGGCCCCAACTCCTCTCCATCCACAGGGGCTGCTGTCTCCACTACTTCCACAGCTTCCTCCCTCTTCAGCACCTCATCCGTGGTGCTCCGTGGTGGATTCTTCTGCTGGCTGTGCTCACCACACCAAAAGCTGACCGACATCCTTCTTACAAATTCCACAACTTCGAGCAACAGGTTTGCTTCCTCTGCTCTAGCTTGTAGTTCGGCCAGGACAAGCATGTTCCCAGCTTCCAGCTCTGCCATTACCTCCTGCAACCTACTCTGATCGATGTTCTCAGTCAAGCTCATCTCTTCATCTTGCTGTGAGACGTAATTTTCCGCTCCCATGATCCTATCTACAACAGGGGTGCTTGCACTACCTCGCAAGGAGCATAGGTGCTCGATACTTTTCATGACTTGCATGATTCCCTCTTCTCCTATCTCCTTCCTGCATTTGTCAATCATGAACTTTACCTCCTCAAGCATGGTCAGCATCTTTGATTTCAACAACATTGTCGACTGTATCCCCTCTGCCTGCAAACTACATATCATGCCCTGCAATCTTTTCAACTCCACATTTGCAACTTCATTTTCCTCCTTGAGACTCCTGTTTTGCTCTTTAAAAGTAGCGATTAGTTCCTCCAGTTTACACACAGTCCCCTGGAATTTCCTCGTTTCCAAAACTGCAGCATCGACTTCCTCTTGGAATCCCCTGCTTCTTCCCTTTAGAATGTGGCATTCTTCCTCTAGTCTGCTTATGTCTGTCTTGCAGGAGCTCACCTCCAACTTCAGCTGTCCATTCTCTTCCTGCAGATGAGACAAGGTACCTTGCAATTCTTTCACTGAGTTCTCAATAAGATTGTGCTCCATCCATGCCGCAAGTGATTGGCTCTTCAACAAATCATTCTCCTCTACCAAATTGTGGTTCTCCTCCTTAAGCCTCTGAATTTCATCCATCCCTTTCAGCAAACCGTTCAATTCTGACTTTTCTGTATCAGAGTCAAGCACAACTCTATGTCTTGTTGTCATGGATGAGGTGGAAGACGTGGATTCACTTTCAGATACAGGCAAGTCTTCACAGACAAGTGACTTTAATTCTCTCGCATCAACTTTATGGCTTGCAGATCCTAAAACTTGAGGTTGTGTTGCCAAATTTAACCTCTGAATCTTCTCTTGCAGGGAGAGAATTTCTTCTCTCAGCCCTACAAGCAGCTGCACATACGATGAAACAGATTCTTCTTTCTCATCAGTGCCTTGCTTTGCTGCAGCTAAGCCACTGGCTTCACCTTTCATCACATGATAGAGATCCTGGATGCCTGACAACATCGAAAGTGAATCCCTGCTCTGTTGCTGCAGTTCAAGTGACAATGTCTCTCTGTTATTTTCCAAGTCCTTTACCAGTAGCTGCATCTCATGCATTTGGGCATTCAACAAGCCACTGGCATCCTCAAGTCCTCTATTGTCGGTTTGGAGACTAGAAACTTCTGTCTGAAGCTTCACCACAGTTACTGCTCCAGCAGAGACCCTCTCTCTAAGAGATGAATTTTCCTCCCTTGCGACTGCAAGCTCTCTTTGCATTTGTTGCACTTCAGCAGCAATTGCAATGAGGTTTTGTATTTCTGTCTTCAAGTTATTCCTTTCTTCAGTGGCAAATAGTACCCTTCGATTCAGATCTTCATTTTCCTCTGTTACTTTCATCAATGATTGCTCTAACATCTGTGATTGTTTTTCTTGCAAACCAAGCCTTTCAAGGTTCTTCATATTTTCTGCCTTTACTGCTGAGAAGAGTCCTTCCACATCCTTAGCCATTTCAGTGTGGAAAAGCAGCTCAATTTTTTGCATAGCATTCTCTTCATGGAGGATCAGGAGCTCAGATGTAATATCTTTTACCTGTTTTCCCAATAATTTATTTTCCACAACTAGTCTATGATGAGACATTGTCAAGTCTGTCTTTTCAGTTTGCAGCTCCATGAATCTATCTTCAAGGCTATGCATCTCAACTTCCTTCAATAATCGTAGGTTATTCTTTAATTGGAGCATTTCAGCAGCCCCACTTTCTAACTTCTGAGAGAGGCCCCTACTTTCTTCAGTGAGAGACTTCACTTC
Source organism: Cibotium barometz (assembly GCF_041138505.1). Classification (NCBI taxonomy): domain Eukaryota; kingdom Viridiplantae; phylum Streptophyta; class Polypodiopsida; order Cyatheales; family Cibotiaceae; genus Cibotium; species Cibotium barometz. The sequence continues at coordinate 12,270,078 of NC_141047.1, forward strand.
TTTCTGCAACTTCAAAATAAGCTCCATCTTCAAAGAGAGATCCTCATTCAATGCTTCTTTTTCCATTCCCAAGCTAGCTATTCTTTTTTGCAGTTCTGCAATAAGAGCAGATTTAGCTGTCACCTCACACTTCCATTTCATCTCCTCATTTTGAAGACGAGAAACTTCATCCATAAATTTCTCCTCGGCTGCATTTTGGCATTCTCTGCATTTTTTGAGATTCTCTATCAGGTTAGCATTCTCCAGCTCACTTGCCAAGAGAGATTGCTTCAGTGGCTCTGCTTTGGCTAACAGCTTCGACAGCTCTTCATCTTGTTGCCTTTTCATCAACCCTTCAATCTGCTCTTGTCGCTCCACCACTTTCCTTTGCATGTCCGCAAGTTGATTTGCACCTAAATCCCTGTCTTCCTGCAGAGCCAGTTTCTCACCATGGAGTCTGCCGAGCTCATACTCGAGTTTGCTTACGGATCCAAGCTGAATTGCCAGGTCCTTTTGGCCCTCAAGACAGGCTGCCTTCAACTGGGCAAGCTCCTCTTGCAGTCTCTCTTCTTCAGCACCCCAATAGGTCTTTACCTTTGACAAATTCTCTGCCAAAGAAGAACTGTGGCTCTCTGCAAATTTGAGCTGCTCCTGCAGACTCTTGATTTTCAATTCCTTTTCTTCCATCTGCAAAATGCCAGTCTTCACTTTCAGTAACAAGTGTTCTTGCTCTCCCTGAACACCTCTCATCTCTTGTTGCATAGCCTCCAGGCTGTCGAAAAGCGTCTTCTTCTCTACCTGCAGATTAGTAAGATCCTGCTCAAGCTTCCTCATTTTGGTCAGTACTGCAGCCATGTCCAACTTTAGCAATTCATTTTTAGCTGTCTGCTTCTCAAGTTCCTCTTTGATCTCCACAGTGGCTCTTTCCACATCCGCATGATTGGTTGCTAACTGTAATGATAGCTCCTCCAGTCTCTTGTTCTCGCGTTGAACATCCATGAGCTGCTGTCGAAGCCTCTCGGCATCCTCATTGAGACTTTTGATCTGATTGATACCCACTCGTGCCTCCTCCTCAAGTTGATTCTTTCTTGCTAATAATCTTGATGCATCCTCTTGTACTGAGCTTAGTTCCTTACTCTTACTACTGAGATCATTCTCAACAACAGCATTTGTCTGCCGCAGTTGGCTTAGGTCACCTTCAACCTTCTCTAAGTTGTTCCTTGCTACTGAGGCTTCCCACTGGCTTTCCTTCAACTGTTTCTGCAAAACTGTATGCTCTTTAAGCAAATCATCTTTTTCTTCAGCTACCAACTTCAGCTTGTCCATAACTGTCACCTTCTCCGCAAGGGAACAGTTTAGTGCTTCTTGCAGCTTTTTCAGGTCCTCTTCCTGATTCCTCAACTTCGTACTCTCGACACCAAGAGACGTGACAAGTTGCTCATTTTCTCCGTGCAAGTTCTTCACCTCTACCTCAAGACACTTCACCAAGGATAGGGCCTTTGATAGCTCTTTGTGCACTGCATCTTTGCCACTTTCCAAACTCATCATTCTTGTTTCCATTTCCTCCCTCTGTTCTCTGTAAGTGCTGACTTTGCTTAGAAGAAGTTTTTTCTCTTCTAGAAGGCTGCCAACCTTCTCCTGTATGTCCTTGATCTTTTTCTGCATGAAGAGACTCTCATCCAAACTTCTCTGTTGTTCATAATTGGGAATTGAGCTATTCTCTTCAGCTGTGGACACTGCTTGATGCAGTTTCACTACTTCTGCCTCCAAGCTCCGAGCCATGTCAGTGCTATTTTGCAGCTCTAACTGCAAAGATCTTTTTTGTTCTTCTATATCTTTGACAAGCAGCACTTTGTCTTCTGTGAGATGGCTAACTTGTTCTTCAAGATCTTGTATCGCTTTTTTCATACAAAGGCTCTCATTGAGGCTTTTCTGCTGTTCATGAACAAGAGCATTATTGCATTCTTCAGCTTTGGAAATCAAGAGCTGCAAATTCTCCACTTCAATCTCCATACTCCGAATTCTGTCCAAGCTTTTTTGCAGGTCCATATGTTGAGACTTTTCCAGTTCTTTGCATTGGTCTACTTGTTTCTTGAGAAGGATAGCATGGCCAGTACTTACGGCAATCTCCTCCTGGAGAGTTTCCTTTTCTTTGCGTTCATTAAGGAGCTCAGCTTCCAAATTTCCAATGCCTTTTGACTTCTGTAACACCTGTTCATTCAGACCTGCATTCACAACTAGCAAATCGGAGACCCTTGGTTCCAAGTCATGTAATCGAGCTTCATAATCAGCTAGCGTTTTGACACAGTTCTCCTTCTCTTTTCCCAAATTATTAATTTCTTCTTCAAATTTTGTAAGCTGCCTTCTTAGTGAACCTGTCTCACTTTCAAACTTGCGAATGAGCTCTAAATTGGCAGTAGCTTCACCTTGCAGCTTTTCTATTTCTGACAATTGCCGAGCAAGATCCACTCGAGATGACCTGACTGCTTCCTCTGCAGTGTGATAGTCCGCCTGGCTTTTGGTAAATCGGTCAGACAAGGTAGCATTATCCTCTTGCAGCTCCACCAGTCTCTGCCCTGTTTGCTCATTGTCAAGTGCCAACCTGTTTCTCTCATTTTCCAAGTCAATGATCTTTTCTTTAAGACTGTTTGTGAGAGCATATTTCAGTTTCAGCTCTTCTCCGAGCTTGCTATTCTCTTTTTCCAACTCTGAGATAGCCTTCTGAGCTCCAAATTCTCTTTTTTCCAGCAGATCTTTCCCATGCAGCAAAGAGGACACCATGCTTTCCAACTCTGTAATCCGGGCAATTTGGGCTTCCAAATTTTGTGAAAGTTTGGTGATCTCAGCTTGGCTCTCTTCAGCCTTCTTCTGCATCTGCAAGCCATTCGTGCTAGTGATTCTTACATGTTCTGATGCCTCCTCAAGATCATGCATCAACACTGCCTTCTCTGAAGACAAAGCAGACAGGTTCTCCTGGAGTTCCTCGACTTGCAAGTGCACTTTGGCAATAATGGCCTCAAGGGCTGACTTGTCATCCTGAAGACGAGCACCTTCAGTCAACTTCACTGCAAGCTGGGCCTTCAGTTCTGCCTCGGCTGCTTTCAAAGCTTTGCATTCGACTTCAAACTCTTGGCATTCAGTAATCAAATTGCCCCTGACTACCTGCAGTTCCTCGATATCAACATCCAGCTTTAGCATATGCTTAGACCATTCCAATTTTTCCCTTTCAAGTTGGCTGTGCTCCCTTTTTAGCTCTGAGATTACTTGCAAAGCTACTGTTTCTCTTTTCTCAAACATATCCTTCTCTTTAAGAAAACCAGACGTACTATTTTCCAACTCTACGATGTGTGTAGATTGGCCTTCCAGTGTCTGTCTGAGCGTGGCACTTTCCGCTTGGCTTGCCTTTTCCAATTCTGAAAATGCTTGCAGTGCTTTCGCTACTTTATGCTCTAGCGTTTCCTTCTCTTGCAGCAATCTAGACAAGGAATCTTCCAAGTCTTTGATGTGTGCAATCTGTACCACTGAATCGTGCTTGAGCTTATCATTCTCACCTTGGATCTCATCAGCCTTCTTCTTGAGCTGGATGCCATGAGACTGAAAATTTTTGACCTCATCGGATGCCTTTTCAAGATCATGCAGCAACACTGTCTTCTCTGAAGACAATGCAGACAGGTTCTTCTGGAGTTCCTCAACTTGCAAACACATTTTGGCAATCATGGCCTCAAGGGATGACTTGTCATCCTGAAGATGAGCACCTTCAGTCGACTTCACTACAAGCTGGGCCTTCAGTTCTGTCTCGGCTGCTTTCAAAGCTTTGATTTCGATTTCAAACTGTTGGCATTCAGTAATCAAATTACCCCTGACCTTCTGCAGTTCCTCAATATCAGCATCCAGCTTTAGCATATGCCTAGACCCTTCCAATTTTTCTCTTTCAAGCTGGCTGTGCTCCTTTTTCAGCTCTGAGATTACTTGCAAAGCTTCTGTTTCTCTTTTCTCTAACATATCCTTCTCTTTAAGCAAACTAGACATACTACTTTCCAACTCTCCGATGTATGTAGACTGGCCTTCCAGTGTCAGTCTGAGCTTGGCACTTTCTGCTTGACTTACCTTTTCCAATTCTGAGAATGCTTGCAGAGCTTTGGCTTCTTTATGCTCTAGCATTTCCTTCTCTTGCAGAAACCTAGACAGGGTATCTTCCAAGTCTTTAATGTGTGCAATCTGAACTATTGAATCGTGTTTAAGCTTGTCATTCTCTCCTTGGATCTCATCAGCCTTCTTGTTGAGCTGGATGCTATGAGACTGAGCAATTTTCACCTCATCTGATGCCTTTTCAAGCTCATGCAGCAACACTGTCTTCTCAGAAGACAAGGCTCCAAGACTTTCGTGAAGTTCCTTGACCTCCAAACCTGCCTTGGCAAGCATCTCCTCAATGGCTAACTTTTCATTTTGAAGACAATTATTTTCACTCAACTTTATTGCAAGCTGTTCCTCAAGCTGCGTCTCTGCGACCTTCAGAGCTTTGCATTGGACTCGATACTGTTGGGATTCAGCTAGCAAATTGTCCCGGACTTTTTCCAGTTCTTGAAGGTTTGCCTCCAGTCTCAGCACAGCCTTAGAAATCTCATTCTTTTCTTCTTCGAGCCTTGTTCTTTGTGCTTGTAGATCACCAATTGTCTTCTCTAGCTTTAACACCTGTCCATCTCTCTGCACCATTTGCTCGGACAACCCTTGCTTGCCCTTTTCAGCTAAATCCAGCTCTCTTTGCAACTCCTGTATTTTTAACACTGTTGCAGAGCTCTCAAGCTCAAATGCTTCATTTCGATTTTGTGAATTGAGCAAAACTTGCTCCAAACCTTTTTTGATGCCATCCAGCTCCATTATTTGTTTTTTGAGACCCTCAACCTTTTCTGTCCCTAAAGCAATCTGCTCTTTGAGCACCACATTCTCTCTCTCGAAAACAAAAATCTGCTTGTGCAAGTCCTGCAAACGCTGCTCGAATGTGTCCTTAAGAGCAAGGCAATCCCTCTGGCTTTCCTCTTGCACCATGGCAAGGGTGTGCTGCAGCTTTTGACATTTGTCTTCACACTTTTTGGCTTGCTCTAGCCCCACCAACACCTGTGATTGTGATGTCAACATCTCTTGCTTCTGCAAAGCAAGCTCCTCTTCCAATTGACGAATCCTCTCGCCTGATGCATTTCTTTCTTGCAACCCCCTGTCCCGCAGTTCAATCAATTGTGTTTTCTCTTCCTTTGAGGTGATGAGCGCGTGGCTCAATTTCAAGTTCTCAGCTTCCAGTTTCTGTGTCTGCTGAAGAAGAGACTTCAATCTATCTTTAGCAAGCTTGTCTTCTGCATCCAGGCTCCTCAATTTGGACTGCAAGCTGGAAATTTCCAGTTGGAGGTTTTTGAAATTAGTGGCATCCTCCACAGATTTGGCTGCAAGCACTTTGTTTTCATCCTCGAGACGTTGAAGAGCTTTATTCAGCTCATGGGAGCTCTCCACTTCAACATTGCTATGCAACTCTCTAGCTTGGTGGGGGATGTGACGATGTTCCTCCTCGGAACTTGAAACTGTGGGCTTGAATTCAAAGGCCTGGGTCTTCAACTTCAGTCTAGAATCTTGTGGAGAAGAATCTTCTTCGTCCACAATCCCCCTCCAAGATTTTGTAGAGATTTCAGACTGGCTATCATCATCAAACTCCAATGCTCCCGTGTAGGAATAGGAAGAAATACTAGTCAGATCAAATCCATCCATGCCATGTTTCACATGAAAATCAATGGGTGAATTTTGAGGAGAGTCAATAGACGCCCCTAGTTGAGCCTGCAGAGCCGGCGCTATGTTTTGGCGAATCTCCTTAGTGAGAAAGGTGTAGCGCTCCACCAAGGCACGATATGTTCGATAAAAATCTTCCACCAGGTTAACAAGCTCGGGCCTTCTTTTGTAGTACATCTCTGCCCGTTTGGCGAATGAATCAGCATCCTCTTCAATTATCTTTAGCATAGCATTCACCTTGGAATCCATTTCTGGTAGTATGAAAATGCAGCAGTTAGTAATGACACCACTGTCAAATAATTCACTTGTGGATATAACCTTTTGAAGTTTTGAATTTAGATTTTCTACATCAAGGAATAGCATAACAGCTGACTAAAAACACTTCAATTTCCCTTGCAGCCAAACGATGTGCACACATGCAGAACACAAATATAAACCACATGACGACACACTGCATGAGATCAAACACGTATTTGTTTCTGCTTCATGAAAATCTCTGTAGCATAAAACAGTTTGCTTAACAAAAGAGTTTACCTGAAAGGTTGTCTTGGAGCCATTTTGAGCTCTTGGGACTAATGTGACTGTCCCACCACCACGAGTGAGATCTTGTATTATCTGACTTCTTCATTGCACGATGGGGTGTTTCAATGTGCTGAGGCTGCCAATGTGTTTCCAGATGAGGCCATTTCACCCAGTCTGCCTTGTTATGAGAGGAGGTAGACTTGACTTCTCGACTGGATGACATGTGAGCTCCCCTCACAGCAGCTTGGAAACGAGCAGGATGTATGTTAAGATCAGAGGAAACTGGCTGGTGAAATTGCAAAGGAAAGGAGCTGTGGGGCCCTCTTTAGGCGCTCTTGAAATTAAGACACGGAGTTGTCAGCAGCTGAATTATGGGGAAAGAACACTAAGGAGTGCGTTGTGCAAGGAGAGCTATGATGAGAGCACACACATCAACATAAACCACTGTTTAGAACATGTGCTTTGTGGGTTATCAAAAACAAAAACCACGAGCTCTGTGTGTGTGCGCGACGTGTGTGAGAAAGGATCAAGAAGAAGAGGGTCTTAGCGTGACAGGCACAAGCTCAGCAGTCCATGAAGAGCGTGACACGGAGAGGGAGGGACTCGGGAGCCTGGAGGGAGAGAGAGAGACAGACCACTCGGACTCCGGATTCCGGAGCCTTGGAAGATGTAAGAGGACCGAGATGGAGCCCAACGCGGCTAACGAGGGCAGCATTAAGTGCAGCAACTCAATGCCGGTGTCCACACTATTAGACTTTTCCCCGGCGCCCACCATCCTGACCACCGGCGGCCCGCGGGGCCCCCTCCGCTGGCCAATGGATATGCGTAGACCTTATCTTGTTGCCCCAAGAATAAACAGTGCACAGCTCACCCACCATTGCGAGGTGGCCACTGGCCCGCTGGTGGGAACATCCAAGTCAATCGGACGAATTCACACCCCGAGCACTGAAACTCGTACCCGTAGCAATAATTTCCTCCACAATCTCGCGAGTCACACGAGCTAGTTGTCTTGTAAGCAAAACCTCCAGTTTCAACGCCGTTTGTACGTCCGACTAAAACATTTAACAATGTGATGTGATGTACAAGTGTTGATGTGATACTCAATGCAAAGTTTATTACAACCATACTTGATCAAAAAGTGCCAACTTGTAGTTAGATTCCAACACTCTTTTTGTGGTGATCTCTTGAAACCATCTACTTTTGTTATTAATTAATTAATTGTTGTTTGAAAGAGGGTTGTGGTCCTCATGCACAAATTCAATACAATAATAGAAAAAGCTCACTTTATCTCTCTCAAAAAGTTTATTGAGAAAGACTTACATGAACATGAAAGAAGAGAAGAATACACACACATTGAATGCAATCTCCTCCCATTTGCTCAATGGATGATGGTTCACTCTTTTAAAAGCAAGTGTATTTAGATATATTATTTTGTGAGCCAAAAATGACTTTTACACTCCAATTTGGGCCTTGCCCCTAAACTTTAGGAAAGTGTCATCCATGAAGTAATGTGAACCATCTTTGGGCCTTCACTTTAGCAAAGTGTCATGCATGAATTAATACTAGTATTGTACCCGCACATTGATGCAGCCGACCAAGGTTCCAGAAAAAAACTATTCCCTCTCTACAACCATCTCTCTCTCTCTCTCTCTCTCACACACACACACATGCACATGGCCCTCTCCCTCTCTCTGTCACATATACACACTCTCAAATGTTAAAACTCTCTCTCTCACATGCACACACACATATACACACCTGCTCTCTCTCTCTCTCTCTCATACACACACACATGCACACACTTCCTCTCTCTTCTTACACTCTCCCACACATAGAAGTGCTCTCTCTCTCTCTCTCTCACATACACACACACACGCACGCACGTGTGCGTATGCACACATACACTCTCTCTCTCTCTCTCTCTCTCTCTCTCTCTCTCTCTCTCTCTCTCTCTCTCACGCACACATACACATTTGTAAATATATAGTATATACAATATTATGTTTTAGATACATATACCTATACATAGACACATATACTTATACATATATACATGTATTTAAAAATACAAATACAAACATTAACATAATTTAATTAATTTTGATTAAATTTTAATGTGCAGAGATGGGTGATAAGTTATGGTCACTTTTAAATATATAGATAGATATATCATACACACACATAAACACACACACACACACACACATACACACACAAACACACACATATATATGTATATACATATATGTATATATGTATATACATATATACATATATATATGTATATATGTATACATACATATGTATGTATGTATGTATGTATAAATGTAAATAAAAACACACACACATGTATACACATATATACATATATGTTTTTTATTTAATTTATATTTCTCTTCATATTTTATTAAAAGCTACTTTTTATTCTCTATCTCTCTCGCTCTTTTCACGCTCTCCCTCATTACATCTCTCTCTCTCTCTCTCTCTCTCTCTCCAGGTTTGCCCCATCTCACTCTCTCTCAAGCATATTCTACACATAGATGCAGATGTACACATATGCATGCATGTACTCTCTCTCTCTCTCTCTCTCTCTCTCTCTCTCACACACACACACACACACACATGTACACACCACAAATACACTAATGCAAACACACACTCTCTCCTCCCATACAAACTATCTCCTACGTAGAAATTCTTTGCCTCTCTCTCTCTCTCTCACACACACACACACATGTACACATCGCACATACACTAATGCAAACGCACACTCTCTCCTCCCACACAAACTATTTCCTACATAGAAATTCTCTGCCTCTCTCTCTCTCTCTCATGCACACACACTTCCTCTCTCTTCACGCACACTCTCTCATATAGAAACTCTCTCTCTCTCTCTCTCTCTCTCTCTCTCTCTCTCACACACACACACACACACACACACACATACACACACACACTTAAATAGATTTACACACATATATATAATTTTAATTAATTAAAATTTAGATTCAATTTTAATGGTAGGGATGAGTGGTGAGGTGTGCTCACTCTCAAATAAATGCATCTTACATGTAATGTCTCTCTCTCTCTCTCTCTCTCACACACACACACACATGCACATGCACACCCTCTTTCTCTCACATACACATGCACACACTCTCAAATGTCAAAACTCTCTCTCTCTCTCTCTCTCTCTCTCTCTCTCTCTCTCTCTTACACACACACACACACACACACACACACACATATACACACATGCACATGTACTAATGTAAACACATACTCTTCCCCCCCACACACTCTCACACATAGACTTCCATGTCTCTGTCGTCTCTCTCTGTGTTTCTCTCTCTCTCTCTCTCTCTCTCTCTCTCTCTCTCTCTCTCTTATATACATTCATGCACACACACAAACATACTTCTTTCTCATGCACACGTACACACGCACACACAAACACACTCTCTCTCACGCACTCATATGTAAATATATATTATCTATAATATTATGTTTTATTATATTTAGAGACGTATACCTATATATACATGTGCATTTATAAAATAAATAAACACATATACATATATATTTTTAATTAATATTAAATTTTAATACATGGGGATGCATGATGAGGTGTGTTCACTCTTAAATAAGTGTATCTTATATACAATGTCTTTTGTCTTCGCTTTTGCATACATATGTGTGTGATTGCGTGTGCACATATACACGTATGTGTGATTGTGTACTGTCTTCACGCGTGCATGTGTCGTGTAAGTGTCTTGATTGTGTGTATGTATTAGTGTGTATTTGTTGTGTGTGTGTACATGGTGTGTATGTTTTTATTTATGTGTATCCATAGCGAGTGTTTGCATGTACGTGTGTGTGAGCATGTGAATATACTCGTGTGTACATTTATGTGTGTACACGTGCACGTGTATATGTGTGTGTGAGTGTGTGCATGTCCATGTGTGTGCACATGTACTTGTGTATGTGAGTGTTTTTATGTGCTTGTGTGCATGTATACACGTGTGTATATGCAAGCTTAAGTATGTGTGCAAGTGTGCATATCTCTATGTGTTGCACGTGTGTCCATGCGTGCGAGTGTGTGTATGTGTGTTTGTATGCATGTGTGCACGTATCATGTGCTTGTGTCTGTGGGTGCATGAACATACATGTGTGCGTCGACATACATATAAATCTATTATATATACATGCTTATATACCTATAGATACACATACATACATAATATATATATGTGTGCGTATGTATATTCTCTCTCTTACATATGCACATAATATATATGTGTGCTTCAAGGAACTTTGGCTCTTTGAATTTTGGATGTCTATTTCTACTATAATTGATACTCGTTTATCTCATCCTTTACCAACTAAATCCTTTCACTCATCGCGTCTCTACTTATCTCCCCCCCCCCTTTCCCTTTATATAATATATCAGTCCCTCCATCTCCATATCATATTGTCCATTGCTTCTCTTCTTTAGCTCCCTCCCTCCCTCTTTCTTGACTATTTTCTCCTCTCTCCCCCTTGTTTATATTATATTGACATCTTGTTACAACCAACTTGGACATTTTCTCCCTCCTTCCCATTCTCCCCTCTTTCACTCATCACCTCTTTACCTATCTCTCTCCTCTCCATCCAAATCCTTCCACTTATTATTCCTCTCTTCTATCTCCATCTCTATCACTTTTCTCTTAGTATCCCTCCATTACTCCCTCTTTATCAGTTTTAGGGTTTGAACCTCCCGTTTATCAAAATTTAATTCATAGTCAAAACTCACTTATATACAAGATTCCAATGCCATAATCAAGAAACCAAATTAACATAAAACTAGCTTAGCCAAATATTTGCAAAATAGTTTTTCCTAACAAGACAACCAATGACACAATTATACAAGAGGGCCTTTTATAATTTCTTATCTGGGTCCACACAAACATGCAATTGTACAAGAGGGCCTCTTATAATTTCCTCATATGGGCCCTCTTGTACAATCATGCAATTATACAAGAGGACCTTTTATAATTTCCTCATCTAGGTCCACACAAATTGTATACAATCGTGCATTTTTTGTTTCTTCTACAAAATCTATATATCTAGCATATAAGTCAAGCACCAAATCTGTACTCCTTATGTAAGATTTAATGATTATTTTCCAAATCTCTACTCTTTTAAACCACCTTAAAAAAGTTAACCTCAAATAATCCTTGTTCAAGGATAAGCCATCAATCAATGAGAATACAATTTTCAATCGAGTTGAAACTCTTACTTGTGAAAAATTTTATATCTTTTAGGGGCTGACATGGATCGTACATAGCATCAGACTTGGGATGGCTAAGGTTGGACACTTAGGAAGCTATGAAAAACCCCACATATGAGGGTAGATGCCTATAAAACCATGTGTTTGGTGTCACAAAAACTTACAAGTAGATTCCTATAAAACATGTGTTTTAGGGTAGATGCCTATAAAACCATGTGTTTTAGGTATCACAAAAGCTTACAAGTGGACAACATAAAGTTGAAACTATCTTGGTAATACTCATTGCTTACTGTAAATCCATGGATATCTCCTACTTCAATACTGTAACCTATCTCCTTTGTACTTCTAGCATCACATGCCTACCTCATATGATGGAGAATTTACTCTCATTACATACCACACCTTTTGTAAGGTATTGTATAGGTGGTATATTCCCCACCAACACTCCCTCCATCTCCCCTCATAGATTGACCCATCTTTATTGTAAGGTATTGTATAGGTGAGTATATCCCCTAACATTGCCTCTATCTCTTCTCACCCATCTTTATATACCCTAACACTGCCTCTGTTTCCCCTCATCCATCTTTATTAAATTCCCAACCAATGCTTTGAAAATTCTTTCTTTTTGTAAGCCTAAAAACATATTTAGAATTTATAATAAACACTTATAATGGAACACAAAATGAAATAACTATTGTATGCCTGCTATTTAATGTTTATTGAGGTACCTACAATTTTATTTAGTTGAAGGCCTATCAACAATAAGGGAGTATCTTTCATTGCCACAACAATTGTCTCTCCCATAGTTTATAAGGGAGTCAGTAGCACACCTGCCACAATCAATTTTTTCGAGATGTAAATTTTTACACTATACATCAATCTTATTTGCAGTGAGGATTTAAACAATGCATTATTGCTATCTATTGAAACCTGATCCTCTCTTCTTCTTCCACGAGATTGTTATCTATTCAAACTTGATCTTGTCTCTCTTCTTGTACGTAGTTGCTGCAAGATTGATTCTTGCATTTTGTAAAGGATTGACTTCCACATCTAAATGAGTCACAAATGACTAATACATTATAAAATATGGATTAAGGTACACGAATTCATCATGGGTATATAGAATTACTATCGTGTATTTCAACCTTGAGGTTCTACACTTGTCACATAATGGAACGTTGGTCCAAAACTATAGAACTCCCACTCCCCTTTGCTTTCCTAATAGAAAGACCTACCAAAGAACATAAACTCACTCATTATGGTCTTTCAAATAAGAATGCATGAACATGTAAACATTCACTTTCATTTACCTGGAACTTTTAACCTTATTAGTGTAATGGTCTGTTGTGTCACATGTTGTATCGTGTGGAAAGGAGCCATGAGAGGGACACCCCTAGTCAAACCTTACACTTTGCTAACGTTCATATGTGCAGTACATGTATGCTTATAGGAAACTACTAAAATATCAAACTACGTACTATGAAGCGGTTCACACTTACTTGACTAGTGATTTGTGATGTTTGGGGGAGGGGGTGGGGTAGGACGATGAAACCGATCGCTATCATTTGATATAAAATCACTTGCCTCATCACCCAAATTACCCACATCAATTATATTCTCCAAAACATATCCATCTTCATCCTCTTCATAACCTCCAACTTCATCCTCTTCATCACCACCATCTTCATCCTCTTCATCTCCACCTTCATCCTCAGCCTCTTACTTTTGCATGTTGCAACTCCTTATGCTCCTTTTAGTAGCTTCACTAAAATAAGTATCAGATGATCCAAACACGTATGTCAGCATAATCATTGTTATCACATTAAAAATGCATGTATGTCATCAAAATATCTCAATTTTACTTCTTTTAACATCCGAGTAATGGAATGAGAAAATTCACAACATCTACCTACATACCACACCCTTGCTTGTTCCTTTGTAAAATCTCTAAGGGATATCTCTTTCTCATTATTTGGAAACTTATCCTTTGGATAATCTAAGAAAAGAGGACAAGTAACATAAATAAATTTATCCCATAGCTCTCGCTTCTACTCCAATCTGTACATGGTATTGGGATTGTCTACACCAATCCATTCATTCATCATTAGTGGCATGTGGCGAATCACCTTTTTATAGATATATATCCTTATCCATCTACATTCAAAAAATGCTCCAATTTACGTATTAACACTCCTTCATTCAAGCATGTTGGCCTCTCATCCCTGTTAATTTGGGCTACTTGACTAAAATGAGATTATACCTTTATTTCATATTTTATTTTGCTGGAGTGAGCACGTTGCTCAATTTCAAACTTATAGCATATTACACGACTTTATTTACCTGAACCACTCTTCCCTTAGAGTGGGATTAACAATAACAACCAATTTTCTTGCGTGTTCCCTGTATGTCTTGCCATTTTTATAAAATGTGTTCCTCCATTTTTCATCAATTTCCTCGAGAGTCATTTTATATTTCAATGTCTCCACCTCCCTGTGTCTGAGAGATACAAAACCATATCATTAATGTAAATGTTTTCTCGATGTATACATATTATTGTGACTCTTGCACATACATATGTGCATAGTACCCAAAAATCTTGTGATCTTAATTTTTATTTATGAATCCTTATACATATGTGTATGTGTATCTACAAGAGGTACTCTGCATAGAGGTCATGTATCTTTAGATATATAACGTACTTGGAAAACAATTTGAGCAAGGATTTGAAGTGGGCAATTGTACCACAAATGATGTGTATGTGTATCTACAAGAGGTACTATGCATAGAGGCCATGTATCTTTAGATAACATACTTGGAAAATAATTTGAAGCCTTATGTGTATGTGTATCTACAAGAGGTAATATACATAGAGGTCATGTATCTTTAGATAACATACTCAAAAAACAATTTGAGCAAGGATTTAAAGTGGGCAATTGTACCACAAAAGATGTCCCCTTCTCTTTTTCTTTGATAAAAAATTATCCACCCATTGATTTGTTAAGGTTTCGAGCATGTTAAAGCATGGTTTCTTGTTATCTATTCCAATGTCCCTAATCAAACATAACTTATCTATGATGGTGTTTGGTATATAGCCCACCTCATTTATCGTGAGAAAAATATCAACCATATTAAGAATATTTATGAAATATGCAATATCAAGTCCAAAGTGCCTAGAACTCATACCTATTTAATCTTGGCAATGCTATAAGGAGAGGACCTCCCCTTCGTTATCATCATCAACCTCTATAATGATTGTATCGACCTCCAAACAGATGAAAATTTGGTCATTTTTTAAATGCTACAAATTCATGTCAAAATGTAATTATTAACTCTTTCAATTCATATTTCCATGATTTTCAAAAGCACTTGTAATGTTATCACCTATCTCAATTTATCTCCTCCATCCAAGCTAGTACACGATGATTACCATCCTACACGTATAACATCTTGTTAAGGAAGGCCCATTTAGTATCCTTTATCCTTTCTTCGAACTTTATGTTCTGCTTCCAAATATCATTCCAATTTTCTCTATCTATCTCTAGAACTTCCCTTAGTAGACCTCTGTAGAACTTTAGTGAGCATATAAATCTTGCTCCTCCTCAAACATATCCATTGGTGAAGAATTCCATAGATAACCTCTGATATCTAGAATCTAACCTTCTAATTGTAGGGTTACTAGCTAGACAACAGAGTGAAATGGTTTGCAATGGAGTGGATTTCTTGACCTATAGACTCACCTTGATGAGAGAATATCAATTATAACTAATGTTATAAAAATCTCTTAGAATTGTTAAATTTCACTTACTGATACATACGATCAATGATATGCTAAACAAGATCTAATGGGAGATGACTAAAATAATTGATCATGAAGCTTGTATCTATCTCATCATCCTCATCATTGACATTCTCATTCTCATCCTCATCATTGACATTCTCATTCTCATCATCATCCTTCATCACCACAGACTTCCCTTTGTTTGGTGTAGGTGTCGTGGTCTCGCCCTGAAGCTTTGTGATTTTCTTATGTTTAGCTTTAGGTTGAGGTTGTTTTTCCTCCACTTCAACATCATCTTCCACTACCTTCTTTGCTCTCTTAGTTCATGTGGGTGGTCCGTGTGAGAATTTACTTATTTTTTAGGATTTTCTTTTATTCTTGCATTTTCCTTATTCAAAGACTTGGATTAATCCTATAGGCCCATTAGAACACTCTTTGGACCTTAATCCATAATTTTTTTGAAAATAGGTATCCCTAGGCTAAGGTGTCTAGTGCACATTTCAATTAATTTCTAATGCACATTGGAAAACTCTTTTAAAACTTCTGTTTTAGGGGATTACTTCCTATTGATTGGAAGAAAATACTTTTCTAAAAATATTTCAAAATTGTATTATCTCTCTCTAGAATATTTTCTCTCTCTAGGCCAAAAACAAGGGAAAACAAGATCTTTTTCCATTCTGAAGGAAGGGATGATTATACAAGAGACTAAAGGGGAGGTTCTTACATCTTTACATCTCAAAAGTTGGAGGGAGGAATCTTACATTCTACCCCACTTAAAAAACACGAGATGTCCTCATCTCGCAGAGCTGGAGGATAATTTCATTCTAAAATCATATCAACCAGGGTGGTACTTAATTCAAAAATCAAATTCCTGAGAGGGAACTGAAGATTTTAGACTTGATCATCAATGGTGACATAAATCTATCCGTCCTCTTTCTTCCTCCACTACATGAGTGATTGTGGGGGCTCTTGCTGTGCGCCTGTCTGGGGTGGGACTCTCTCTTTTTAGTCAAGTCTATTTTTTCAACTTTAACAAGATGCTCAAAGAATCTCAAGTGAAAAGACCACTTTATTTATAATTCGAATCCAAAAAGGAATTAAACTTTAGATCCAACTAATTCTCGGGTTCCTTAAAGTTTGGTCAACCCTTTCAAAATCCTGGGATAAATATCCCTTTTATAAGAAGAAACATATAGAACTCATTATCAGAAATAGTTCATTCATATCCTTAACACAATAATGGTCTATCAGACCAGTAATCTGGACATTCCCCATGGGAATTTCAGTTATATAGGTTCTCAATTCATCATTCCACAATTGGGTCTACTGGGCCAAAGGTCAAGCTGCGAACAATCTGTCAGCGCATGATCCACTATCGCATAGTGATCTGCTGAAAGTCTTGATTGTCTTTTAAGTTACTAACATCATTATTGGGATTCTCTCCATTCATCATTATCATGACTTATTCAACTCATCTACTTTCAACCAGAATTCAAAAATCATCGTCCTTCAATCAGAATCCAAATCAATTCATCAATCTTCAACGAGAGTTCTAAAATCATATCAACTAGCATTCGAAAAATCATAATCTAGGATAGCATTTTTGCTCATAACTTCAAGGTCTTAGATTCACTCGTATATATTGTCAATATAGAGCTGCAGTTATACCCACGGTATTTATGGGTGGTCTCACGGTCCTTGGTGCTATAAGGTAAATGCCATCATATCTAGGCCTCAAGCAAGTTGGGAATTCCACACAATCGTGGCACTTCCATCTAAAAACCCAATTCCCAATTTATGAATCTCCATTCTGAATATCAAGTCATACGAATTTCAGCACACAATTGCAATCTTTCACTGCCTGGTAACTCATAAATTTCTGACATTTCTTGCTTCTTGGTTTATCAACTTCAACCAAATTGCTCTGATACCAGCTGTGGGATCCCTGCCCCCTCTGCGCATCGAACTCTAGAGTGCTGGTAGCGGAAGTAGCAAACAACCTTGCATACAGGGTAGAGCTTCCCACTCGGGGTCTCGCCCAACCACGAATCTCTGGACAAGAGACTAATCCCTTGGTTCTTCCAAAACCAAACCCGGAAAAAACTTCCCTCACCCAGAAAGCATAGGCGATTCCTCCAGGAAAAATCTTCTAACGTAGTCAAGAGCCTTAACCATCCTTTGTATTCCGACCAAACCCGCGGGTCACATGGCCGGATCAAAGGAGGAATTTGCACTTGGTTCATAGAGACTAACGCTTTTTCCCCCATCAAAAGAGGCACAGCTGTTGATTCTTTTCCATAGAATAAGAATTATCCAGTGACACTGACTTCATCTATCGTTACTTGAGCAGAATTGAATGTTATTAATAGGAATCCATTGATCTAGCCTAACCCCATCCAATTCCATGGATTAGCCAACCGCCCAACCACTGTATTGATAGGATCCATTATAAAAATTTGGTTATGTTTTGTCCCGGGTAGTGTTTCCAGGCTCCCTAGCCAGTACTCATGCAAAAATTAAATAGACACACCACTAATATGAAATTACCTTTGCTTAGACTCAACTATTTCCAAAACAGCATTGCAATAAAACCACAGTGTTTCCATCATAATCCTCAGTATTCTAGTTCCAGGATCCAATTCCAACTTTTTCACTTTCCAATCATGAAATCCAATTTCCAATCATTCCTTCCTCGGCGTCTCTATGGCATCATCGGCAACCAGAATGCTCACCACCTGGTCAGTCCCTCTAGGCTCACCTAGTACTTCACTCAGGGGCCTTCTCAATAGTTCCTAGCCCATAGTACCCACATGAATATAATCAAGATTTTTCCATAAAATCCATATTCCATTCATTCCTTCCTTAGCGTACCTATGGCATCATTGGCAACCCAAACGCTCACCACGTGCTCACTCAGGGCCTTTTCAATAGTTCCTAGCCCATAGTACCTAGGAGTATAATCTCAAAAAATCCATATGGACTCTCTGTTGAATATCAACTAGATCAACCAACAAGATCCATTTAAAAGAGCCATGAACTCATCTGTTGAAGACCAGCAACAACTAGATCCATTTAAAAGAGCCATGAACTCATCTGTTGAAGACCAGTAAGGCCAATCAACTAGATCCATGCCTGTGTTCAGAAAACAACTCCAACTCATTTTCTTTCTTGACGCACGTGTGGGTATCCTGGGTGACCCAGAGCTCGAGCATCGTATGGTCAGCACCATCTAGGCTCCTTCGCGGATGACCTAGCGCTTCACTCATAGACCGCTTCCTTGGCCCCTCATCCACCATACTGGAAGCTCACCATTTTAACCGAACCGAGGTTGGTCCAGACCTGGAAGCTCACCATTTTAACTGAACCGAGGCTGGTCCAGACCTCGGCCAACCTTGCCACGCGAGACGTCCTTCTTTGACTCTTCGTTTTATTATTAGCTTTTGCAATATTTTCCACTTAGGTCTCCATGACCTCATTCCATAAGATAGTCAAAATGCTTCACCAACATTCTTGACATAAAACAATCTTTAAAAAACAGGTTTCACATACAAATACAGTTTCCAAGAAAAATTCCCATCTTGCCACATCATTCCTTATCATTCCAAATCATTTCTCATTATTCCATATTTTTCCACATCAATTCACATCACATCATTCCGTATTAGTTCACATCATCCCACATCATTCCACATCAATTCACTTCATCTCACATCATTCCACATTCATTCACATCATCATACATCATTTCCACATTCATTCACATCATCCCACATCATTTTCACATTCATTCACATCTTCTTATATCATTCCACATCCATTCACATCATCCCACATCATTCTCACATTCATTCACATCATCCCACATCATTTTCACATTCATTCACATCATCCCACACATCACTCCACATCAATCCATATCAATCCAGACATTAATCCACATCACTCCACATTAATCCACACATTCCACATCCTTCCACACACACTCCACATCATTCCATATTAATCCACACATCACACACATCACTCCACATCAATCCACACATTCCACATCCTTCCACACATCACTCCACATCATTCCATATCAATCCACACATCCCACCCATCACTCCACATCAATCCACACATTCCACATCCTTCCACACATCACTCCACATCATTCCATATCAATCCACACATCCCACACATCACTCCACATCATTCCACACATCAGTCCAATTTCTACAAACAAGATGGTCTCTTTTCGCTTTGAGCGAATTAGGTTTGATTATCAACTTTCCTTAATCTAGTTATCAGAATTTTTATTCCACAATCAACCAGGTTAAAAGTACAATTACTCCACTTTTCAAACTAAGAGAACTTTCTAAGTCTCGGCCATTACTTGGCTTAGTTAAGGCAACTTTTTCTTGACTCAATTCAATTAAGTCTAAGTTTTTGTTCACTTTTGGATCCTCGATCCTTTCAAGAATTCTAAATTCCTTTCCTAGGGAATCTAGGAATAAGTCAGTCATCACAAGTATTTACATTCATCCAGCTAAGCATGTTTTTGGTCTTTCTCTGGAAAATCTCTTTTCTCGTTCAGAATGTACCCCAAGATTCTATTTTTCGAGAATCTAGATGTATACTTCATAATTCTAAAAGTTAAATATGTTCGTGATATTTATCCATGTTTTCTCGATGCATTCCCATGAATATTTTTACATTCTTTTCTCAAATTTTTCAAAATAAAATATGCTCAATATTATTCTTTTTGAATAAAAGATTTATGCATACGATCTCATGGGATTTACAAAATCAATTATACCCATATTTCCTCTTTCAGCAGCATAAACATTTATGCACACATACTAATTCATTTTTATCTAAATGAATTATATTCATAATCATTTATGCACACATACTAATTCATTTTTATCTAAATGAATTATATTCATAATCATTTCCATAACTCTCATAAATTGAATGAATCTAGAAAATTTATGCATAACCTTCTTTATTTTTCTAGCAAATGAATAATGCTCAAAACTGCACTTTTAGCATAAAAATTATTATGCATAAATTCATTTCCTAATGATAAAAATTTTACATAGTTTACCCGCATTTTCTATGAAATGAGAATGCTTACATTTCCACTTTTAGCATAAAAATTATTATGCATAAATTCATTTTCTAATGCCAAAAATTTTGCCATAGCTTCCCTACATTTTCTATGAAATGAGAATGCCCAAAATTACACTTTTAGTATTAAAAATTAATTTATGCATAACCTTCATTTTTTAATTATAAAATTTTGCCATAGTTTTCTCGCATTTTCTATGAATTGAGAATGGTTAAAATTTCACTTTTGATATAAAGATTAGTTTATGCATAAACCTAAGCATAAGCATAAACATAAACATTAATTCATCATAAATCAAGAAAGCATGGTTTTAAGAGAAAACCTATAAAATAAAATGCTTCCCAAGCATGAGGGAGGTTAGGAAGAAGATTAACATAAAAAAGAGAGAATAAACTTCATTGTTTAGGCTTACCCTTGGTTTGCTTGATTCTTTACCTTGCTCAACAAGAGATGTGTAGCCCCCAAGGAAGAGGCTTGGCCACCAAGGGAAAAGGGTAATCTTCAAGAGAAGAAGAGGGTTAGTGAAGCACCAAAGCTTCACAATGGAGGGGCAAGGAAGAGGGATAAAAGAATTACACTAAACTGAAAATTACACTAGTATAGAATTATTCTAAGATGAAAATACAAAGGAATGGGGTTCAATTTATAGGTGAGGGAGGCCACCAACCAAGTCCAACTAGGATCTAGAGGCTTCCAGCTTCAGTTTGATCCAATTTGGATAAGTTTTGGACCAGTTAGGCCCACTTTTCTGATCTAGTTTGAAAGAGGTGAGATAAAATATCTCATTTTTTTGATTAAAAATTTGGGGTAATGATGAAGATTCTAGGCGCCTCCTTCATGAGCTTCACTCACCCTCCTGAGGTGTCAAAATTTTTATTTTTTTACTATTAAGTGCCAGTACTAATCAACTCTTCATCTTATGTGAGAATTTACTCATTTTTGGGGGATTTTCTTTTATTTTTGTATTTTACTTATTCAAACACTTGGATTAATCCTATAGGTCCATTAGAACACTCTCTGGACCTTAATCCATAATTTTCTAAAAATAGGTACCCCTAGGCTAAGGTGTCAAGTGCACATTTCAATTAATTTCTATGCACATTGAAAAACTCTTTTTAAACTTCTGTTTCAGGGGATCACTTCCTATTGACTAGAAGAAAATACTTGCAAAACTATATTATCTCTCTCTAGGCCAAAAACATGGGAAAACAAGATCTTTTTCCATTCTGAAGGGGGGGGATAATTACAACAAGAGACTGAAGGGGAGGTTCTTACATCTTTACATCTCAAAAGCTGGAGGGAGGAATCTTACGCATATGGCTAGAGCTACCAACATCCATTCAAAGCTACTGGCATGCCTTGGAAGCTACTCGCATGCATACGTAGATATCATCATGCCAGGTAGCTATCGGCATGCATTGGAAGCTACCAGTGTGCTTTGGTAGCTACCCACATGCATTGGAAGCTGCAAGCATGCCTAGGTAGCTACGAGCATGCATTGGAAGCTACGAGCATGTATTGGAAGCTGTTGGTATGCCTAGGTAGCTGCCAGCATATGCATTGGAACCTATCGGGATGCCTAGGTAGCTACCGGCATGCATTGGAAGCTACCATCATGCCTAGGGAGATATGTGCATGCATTGGAAGCTATCGGCATGCATTGGAAGCTACCGGCATACCTAGGTTGCTACCGACATGCTTATTCACAAGTCTCATGCATGTTGCTTATTCATACTTGTCTCATGCATAAAGCGAGAGAAGCATACCTCTCTATGATAGAGCATGGAAAAAATAACTGTAAGGTTCCTCTCTTCAACTTTTGAAGTGTGTAGGTATAAGAACCTCCCCTTCTGATCTTATAATTATTACCCTCTCTGAAATAAAAGAAAGATTCTGTTTTACCCTGTTTTGGCCCTGAGAGAGAAAATGTCTAGAGAGAGGTAATTCAAAATTAAGATATTTTTAGATATAAAAATCCTCCTAGTGTCTAAAATGGTTTCCCCTGAAACAAAAATTCAAAAAGAACTTTCCAATGTGTAATTGGAATTAATTAAGTCCCAACTGAGTTAGTGTAGTGGTCAAGCTTGTGACTTATAACCTCTAGGTTTGCTCGGGCTCTTGCCCCTTGAACACTCGAGTGACTCCTCCTCCTCGGGTGGTGGATCACCCGAGATAGGAGGATCCATACGAGACCCCTTCGCTGTTCCAGTGCTCGACTCATCGCGGTGGTCATGGGGGATGCCTAATTCGTGGCTCTTGCCCGATGGTACGTGGCCCTTGCCCGACCATGATAATTGGCTAATTGTTGGAAGGGGAAATCGGCTCCACCCACTTGAGTGGGACTCGGGTGTGTACGAAAAAAAATGGAATTAATTAAAAATATTTAAAAAGGACCTTAGCCTAAGGGTCCAGATTTTTAAAAAAATTTAGATTATGGTCCAATTAAGGTTCCTATAGACCAATAAGATTAATCCAAATGTAGGGAGGAGATAAATTAAAGAATAAAAGAAAAACCCCCAAAAATGAGTAAATGCTCACATAAGATGAAGAGTTGATTGAGTGCAAGGTTTATTAGTTAAAAATTAAGAGATATTTAGAGGAAATGATGCATTTTTGACACCTCAGTGTGGGGATCTCCCCTCATGAAGGAGGCACCTATTTCACATGTGTGGAGGAGTTTTAAACTAAAAAATAATGAGATATTTTCATCTCTCCTCTCTCCTGTTTCAACTAGATCCAAAAAGTAAGCTAAACTGACCAAAAAATGGTCAAAAATTGACCAAACCGATCTGGAAAATTCTAGAATCAGTTTGCTTAGTTAGAGGCTCACTTTGTCCTATAAATAGAAGCCTCCCCCTTTGTAAAAGCTTAATGGTGTTTATGCACTGTTACTTTGCTCCTGTCCTGAGCATTGAATTTTTTAATAATTCAATTGTTTTTGGCGTAATCCTCTCCAAAGTGAATTGGTAGCCACTCTTGCTTCAAACAAGAGTAGAACCCTTAATCCATTAAGCCAAAGGAGAGCTTACAACCTTTATGTATGTGAAAGAATGGATGTGAATGAGTATGTGAAGAATGGATGTGAATGTGTATGTGAAGAATGGATGTGAATGTATGTGAAAGAATGGATGTGAATGAGTATGTGAAAGAATGTGATGTGATGTAAAGAGATGTGATGTGACATGAATATATGTGGATGTGAAGTGATAGATATGAATGTATGGATAGATGTGAGAAGTCGTACATGTGAACGATTGGATGGATGTGGATGAATGAGATGAGATGTGGATGAATGAGATGAGATGTGTATAAATGAGATGTAATGTGGATAGAAGTGATGTGATATAATGTGGATAGAATGTATGTGATGTGGATGAATGAGATGAGATGTGTATAAATGAGATGTAATGTGGATAGAAGTGATGTGATATAATGTGGATAGAATGTATGTGATGGGATGGTTATGAGAATGTATGTGGTGGATATAAACGAATGAATGTGATGGATATGAATGAATGTGATGTGATGTAAATGGAGATAGATATGATGTGTGATGTGAACAAAAATGATGTGATGAGATGTGGATATGGATAGATGCGAGTGAATGAGATCTGATGCGACGGATAAATGAGAAAAGATGTGATGAGATATAAAATGATGTGATGAGAATGGGAATACATATGAAATAAATGAGAATTGATGTGGAACAATATGGAAAGAGGAGAGTTCGTTATAGAAACTGTATTTATGACATGTTTTTAAATGACTGTTTTATGTCAAGAATGCTGGGGAAGCATTTTGACCGTCTTGTGAATGAGGTCGTGTGGAGACCTAATCTAATAAAGTTGCAACAACTGACGGAGTGTCAATGGAGGACGTCTCGCGTAGCAAGGTCGACCGAGGTCTTGACTAGCCTCGGTTCGATTTAAATGGTGAGCTTCCGGTACGGTGGATGAGGGACCAAGGAAGCGGCCTATGAGTGAAGCGCTAGGTGACCTGCGAAGGATCCTAAAGGGTGCTGACCATACGGTGCTCGGGCTCTGGGTCACCGAAGATACCCACACGTGCGTCGGGGAAGATATTGGAACAAGGAGTAAGAGTTGTTTTCTGAATTCGGGCATGGATTTGGTTGATTGACCGTGCTGATCCTCAATGGATGAGTCCATGGCTCTTTTATATGGATCTGTTGGTTGATCTTGCTGATCTTCAATGGAGATTCCATTTTGATTTTTATAAGTGAAAATATTACCGGTTACTATGAGCTAGGAACTATCAAAAAGGCCCCTGAGTGGACAGGTGGTGAGCGTTCTGTTTCCAAAGATGCCATAGGTACACCGATGAAGGAAAAATTGGAAATTAGGATTCAACCGGATATTTTGGAGGATTATGATTAGTGACACTATGGTTTCATTAAATGATTGTTTTAAAGACAGCTGATTCTGTGAAAAAGGCAATTTCATATTGGGTGTGTAAGTGGTGTATCCAATATGCATCTTTCTATGCATAGAAATTAAATCTAATGAAAATAACACTTTTATAATTAAAAAAATATCCAATATGCATCTTTCTATGCATAGAAATTGAATCTAATGGAAATAACACTTTTATAATTAAAAAAATATCCAATATGCATCTTTCTATGCATAGAAATTGAATCTAATGAAAATAACACTTTTATAATAAAAAATATCCAATATGCATCTTTCTATGCATAGAATTTAAATCTAATGAAAATAACACTTTTATATAAAAGAAAATCCTTTTATGCATCTATTTATGCATGGTGTTGTAGTGAATTCGAGCACGTAAGAAAATGCAATTCTTCTTTGTTTAGTGCCAATCACCAGTACTGATATCTCTCTTTCAGTAATTGTCAACTTACAGTGAGAATCACATGATTTCACAAAGGTGAGTCAGGGGCGTTGACTCCGTCGAGCATGAGGTGTACTGTTGGGAGTAGTTGTTAGTGAGCCATGGAGCACATGGAGTGAGTTGATGGCGATGATTTGAGCTAAACGATTAAAAAGTTGTGGCACATGCACACCTCGATCATGAAGTAATCTGGAAGTTATGAAGTGGTTGTCCAACCATATGCTAGGGACCTGGAGTAATTATCTAGAAAGATACAAGACGAGAAAAACTATTATTTTTTTCTATCCTGTATGTTAAAGTGGGTGTCCAGCCATATGCTAGAGACCGAGTAATGATGGTAGAGAGAGAGAGAGAGAGAGAGAGAGAGAGAGAGAGAGAGAGAGAGAGAGAGAGAGAGAGAGAGAGAGAGAGAGAGAGAGAGAGTAGACCCATGTAAGTCGCTTTTAAAACAAATGCCAACCAATGTTGACGATGTATGACATGTTGCTTAGAAATGCCTTTTTCATACCATAGAAATTTATGTGATATGACACCCACAATAAAATTGTAATAAGAATTTTTTTTACAAAATTTAAGTGTTATAAATCACCGATTTTAGTGATGTATAACACGTCGCTTTTTAATATAATTTACATAGCAATGTGTTTGATGTGACACCACCCATAACACTGTATACAATAAAAATTATTTATAATATAGGTTATAGTAGTGAAGAAAAGCTCTTTAATCTCTCTCTCTCTCTCTCTCTCTCTCTCTCTCTCACACACACACACACACACACACACACACACACACACACACACACACAAAAACAAACAAAGAAACTCTCTCTCACACACACATACACAAACATGTGGTTTTTAAAGGCATCCCTACCATGTAAGGTCTTATAGTTGCTATGATATACCCAAATCTATGGTCCCTCAAGGAAAATGAAAATACATTATATGACTAAAAGACCATACTAGGGAGTTTGAAAAAATTCCGTTACTTTGAAAATTATTTTTTAATCTATGTTTTGGTGTATCTTGAGCATACCAATTCCAAAGTTGTCAGAGAATGTGGATTTAGAACCTACTCTATAAAGAGCTTTCCAATGATATATCACATGAGGAGAATTTTGACAAAATCTTAAAAGGGTTTACCATGCCTCCCATTTTTTGATCTTGCAAAATAAGAATTGCAATTTTCCCAAACTCCCTAATATGGTCTTTTTTTTAAAGGAATGCTTTAAGTTATTTTAAATAAAAGGCATGGCTGATAGTCTTTATAGACTAATTACAAAAATATTTTTATTGAGAAGCGTAACTCCAAACCATTCTTGAAAACTCATAAAGAAGCCTGGACTTCAATCAGGTCCATGATCAAACTTGTCCATTAAGTCTTCATTTTTATTTGCAGTTACCATTAACTCCCTTTACTTGTAAACCAGTTGTGTCTCTATGTCTCTAATTATATCCATGGCATCCTCATCAACATCATCCATCTTATCCATAAGAATTTCATTCAGGTCTTCTATCTCTACCAATAACAGTTCCGTTGTATCCTTTAGAGCACTCCGCATCTGTAGCATCAAGGAAATTTTCAGTCCCTGAAACACATCAGACTATTTTGTTTTTTGAAAAAGCATAGTATTTCTACTAATCCATGCCTTCCAAAGAAAGGCTGATCGGATTAGATTCCATAGTTTAGTTGAACACCCATTTGCTTCTCCCAACAAAATCTATTTCTAGTTAAGCTCTTCTTGATGGTTGGGATAGATGCATTGCCGATTCGGCTTTCTGAAAATGCATGAACAGATGGGAAGTGGTTTCCTGCTCTTGCTTGTAGCTCTCACATATACCATTACCTAACCTTATTGAAGTTGCATAGTCATTAGTCCACAAGGAATGATGCAATATGAGCCACATCAAACATGAAATTTTAGGAGGAATATATTTCGACCAAATATTCATGAATTGAAAGTTCCATTGATTTTTGTTCTAGCTTAAGTTACACCTTCTGTTTAATTTAGAGTACATTTGTGGATCACAGTCTCTGAACCGTGGAATTGGAAAAAGGGAGTCTTATTTTTTCTAAACAAATGTTTTGGGCAAAAGAGATCCTTTTGTCTATATGAAATGTATATTTTGGTCGTGCCAGAGTGACAGCCTCTGCGTAAGCATGATTACATCTTCCTCATTAAGCCTAAATTGTTGCTTGAGCATCAAGCTAGACATCTAGGTCCTCTCGTTAAAATCCCAAATGTCAACCTAGATTGAAATTCCCTTTTAATAAAATTTCTACGTAGCTCTATACAAAGGCAGGGGAACATAGTTCTGGCATAGCATGGAAAACCACATTAAATCTTGGTGGAAAATGCCTACTTTTACTTTGATGTTATCATTGAGTGTGATGTTCCCTTTAGCTCTGTTCCAAGATGATCACATTCTTTTGACAAGCATACTAACCTTAGGTTTAATGGGGATCTTACTTAAGTAGAGGGTCAAGGTAGGTAGTTTCCTCCATCTATTAAACTCATGGATAGAGAAAGAGCAAGAGTCTCTGTGTAGTTTCAGGGCCCAGTCTTCTATGGGATTCAAGGGTCAAGGTGGGTTGTTTCCTCCATCTATTAAACTCTTGGATAGATAAAGAGCAAGAGTAGTCTCTGTGTAGTAGTTGGGCCTAGTCTTCTATGGGATTCAATGAACTTCTTATCATCCATTTATTTATCATTCTATTAGCGAGTTTTGCTATATTTGGTAGACCTAAACCACCTTTTTTTTTTTTGGCAATGTACAATATTTCCATGCAACCTTTGGGATCCTGAAGGTGTCTACATCGCCTCCCCAAAGAAAGTTCCTACACAGAGCCTCAAAATTTCTGCCTTGGATGGTACAAGAAGAAGATAGTTGCATGGATTACAATGTGTTTCAAAACCACTGTTTTGCCTGCTAAGCTGATTTGCAATCCTTTCCAACTTGAAAATTTCATTTTTGACTTTATCCATAACCCATACCCATCTCTAATCATCCAATCCCATTGGCATCCCAATCCCATTGGGATGCCAAGTAATCTGAAGATACTTCCTTCCTGAATAATTTGAAATCCTTGCTCTATGAGCCATTGGGGCGGGTATGTAGAAGAGTTTTGATACCTATTTTGGAGTGATTGATGACAAAACCACATGCCAGGTATTCCCAAAACACCTCTATTCAAAGAGGGTTGTTATGAATGAGGCTGTTTGTATCATCTACAATGGCAAAGAGAAGAAGGGGCAAGAGGTCATCCTTGTCGAATAGATCTTCTTAAAGTAAATGAGGGAGAAAGTTGTCCATTAATAACAACCTCGGGGGTTTCACCTAAAAATATGTAAGTGTAGCACGTGTGTTTATAGGAGGGGTTTTTAAAACCAATTTTGAAAAAAAAACCATAAGTTTATGAATAAAAAGGGGTCATTTTATTCATAAAACTATGTAAGTGTAAGGGGTTTTTAAAATACCCCTTGAACGCACGCGATACATTTCTTAGAGGTGAACCCCTCGAGACAACAACTCTCGCATAGGCATTTCCCAAAAGGGTAAACCTGGGCCCACAATGCCCATTTCCTACAAAGACTGTAATACAAAATCCTAGTATGCCTTGTCAAACTCTATCTTGAAGAAGATGTAGTCCTGGTTAGATCTTCGGACATGTTCAATTTCCTCCCATAATGCAATAATGGCATCCAAAATAATACTTTCCCTTTATAAAGACTTTTTGTTCATTTTTGATCCATAGATTGAGATTGTCAAACAACCTAATTGCAATTGATTTGGCAAAGATCTTATAAGCACACGAGAGCATAGTAATCTCTCTCTAATTATTGAAAAGATCTTTGTTTCCTCTTTTATGTATGAGATTTATGACACCTTCATTCACTTGCCTAGGAAAATCTCCAAAAGCAAGAGATTCTTTCCATACCAATAACAGGTATGGTACTAGGATCTTTTTGAAACATTTATAAAATTCATTAGGGATCCCATCCAATCCAAGGCTTTTGCCACTTTTAAGGGCATCAATAGCACCATCAATTTCTCCTTCACTAAGATCTTTTTCTAAAAAAGTAGCTGATGAAGGAACTATTTTGTTCCTACATCTGGGATTTTTGAACACGCTCTCTGTTTTTTCTTCCTACATCTGGGATTTTTGAACACGCTCTCTGTTTTTTTGGGGATCTAGCAAGAGGTGTGTTAAAGATCTTTGAGAAGTGGGAATAAACTATTGTTAGATTTTCCACAGAAGATTCAGCTAGCTGACCTTTTTCATCTCTCAGCATCGGGGCCAGGTCCTTTTCTTTTTTCTTCTTAAGGCATTTAAATGTTTCCTTATTAGGTCTATCACCTTCACCTGCCAACCACTCTCTTAAGAAGAGATGCATTATATCATATTCAAGTTCTTCCTCCTTCTTCATGGCTGACTTTATAGCTAGATACTTTTGTTGACATTCCAGTTTACCTTGATTGTGACTGCTTTTTCTTCTTCATGGCTGACTTTATAGCTAGATAATTTTGTTGACATTCCAGTTTACCTTGATTGTGACTGCTTTTTCTACTAGTTCAAGCTCTCTGCTGATAGAAGCCTTTATCTTAGTTGTTCTGTATCTATTGCTCTGGACTCTAATGTTTTTGAGAAACTGGTGAGTCTGTCTAGTAGCTTGTGAGACTAGGCTCGAGTAGGAGATAGCTATGAGTGGAAAGCACTATGGAATATATTCTGAATTCTTTCATGTACCATATGTAGGTGGAATAAGGATGGGTTAGCTTGAAACTAGCCAGCCTTAGGCTAAGAACCCATTTTGAGGAGGGAGATGTCGATAGGCTTGTGGTCAAAGATGTGGCTTGGTTCCACAACTTTGATTTGAGTACTGCTACACTCCTTGTCAATGCTACCACTAATGTAGCATCTATCAATCCTTGATTTCCTTAGGTGATAGTCGTTAGCCCTCCCATTGGACCACGTGAATTCTGGGAGTGATGCAAAGTCAATCGTGTTATGGGCTACCCCACCTCCCAAGAGAGAACTCTACATATTCACAATTGGAAGAAGCAATAGATAACAACTATAATTGGGTACTTACCAATTCTTTGAGATCATGTCCCTTGAGGCTCCCAAGCTCTCTTTTGGAATCTTCACTTCTCTAATCTCCACTCAATATCCACCTCCACGTTATCACCACAAAGTCGCTCTCACCACAATGCAAGGAAATCTACCTCTCACTCTCCCACACACATGCATAGAAGAGGAACATGCACGAGAGTATACTCTCACTCTCAACACACACACACACTCTCTCTCACACACACACAAACACACACAAGACAAATCAAGAGCTCTCATAGCACAACTTAGGGAGATTGCCTTATTTCATTATGAGAAATTTCCTTTTTTACATGTGGCCCTTATTCACACTTGGGCACCCAAAACTTACTAACTAAGGCTGCCTTGGGTGGCGAGTATCTCAAAATGTATAACTTTTATAGTGCCTTTACATAACACTTATTAATTTCCTTAATTGGAGGAGCATCTTTGTTAATCCAAAATGGGATTAACATCCACCCCTACCTGATGTAGGTTTTGTCCTCAGAACCTTTACCTAGGTTGAAAGACTTGGTCGTCAAACTCGTGTTTGTTAGAAGTTTTGTGGCAGGATTGAAGTTTTTTAAAGGGTTTTTTGGAATGCTGAGTGAGACATCTAGAACCCAGTGTCTATACCATGTCTTTGAACATGACATGCAGGTAACTCGAAAGACACCTAAGGCGATGATAATAAAGCATCATGCCTCTTTAAGTTGGGCCTTTGTTCATGTCAAAGCAAAGCTGCTCCGCCTCAAATTCATCATACATTTCCTTTGGTTGATCAATGAGAACTACGATCAACTTCATGAATCTTACGGTAGCTACTATATCTAGATCT
Organism: Cibotium barometz; assembly: GCF_041138505.1. Classification (NCBI taxonomy): domain Eukaryota; kingdom Viridiplantae; phylum Streptophyta; class Polypodiopsida; order Cyatheales; family Cibotiaceae; genus Cibotium; species Cibotium barometz. The sequence continues at coordinate 12,301,321 of NC_141047.1, forward strand.
GGAATTGGGTGCCATGCTTGTATCCATGTGAGCAATTGTTGTCATTGACTTATTATATCCTAGAATGTGGATGGCGAGAAGTGAGGGAAGTTGTAACAGACAAGAGTCCCGTTGCTTTACTTCATGGAATTAGAGTGGAGTGGAGTGAGTTATCTTTTCATTAGCATGAATAATGGATCCACTCGTTGTGTTGGCGGGGAGCACTCGTACTAAAAATTGTATTTTGGGATTGTCAGATACTTCTTGCACACCAATCTGGCTGTATGGCAAAATCCACTAGGCGGGAGTTGGTATCATCTATTGGGATTGCTGTATAGCCTCCCCTTGCATGGGAGTTGTTTGCACCATCTATGGAAATAGTAGTAGCTGATCATGAATGTGACAATTTGGATCTCCAGCAGATCGGCCAAGTACAGATTGGCTAGCTTGGTGTGACGAGGTTCCCTCTCCTCCCATTAGTAACAACTCTTCTAATTGTAGCATTTGTGCTCGGAGAGGGTATCCATGGTACATACGCAGAATGCATCCTACAAGATCCTTCTGGTAGGCTCAAATGGTGTGATTTGCATCAGCACCTTGAACATGAGTTTAGGCTTCAAGAGTGGGTTTCCTGCGTGGATGAAGCCCTCATACTCTACAGCAGACAAAGATTCAAGAACATTTACATTAGTGAAAGTTTGGATATCATCTTGAGGGTGATGGTCATGTACCTCATGGATTGGCCTTGTGGTGGACATAGAGTTGGTGTCGGCATCTCCTCGAGGGCAAGAGTGTTAGTGGGAAAATCAACGGGGATAGAAGAGAAGTGAGAGAAGATACAATCGGCCTCAATTTTGTTATTTAGTAGGAGATACACTAGGAAAGCGATTTAATAACTTACTGGCAATGGAAGAGAACACTAGATAAGTAAAAAAAAGTGGAGCTTCCTGTTGTTTCTTCTTGACCCTATCTGGAACTTGGGGGCGGTAGGTTGGGCTTGTTAGTTTTCATAAATTCTTGTAGGTCAAGTATATCTATTGTGGTTATATTAGGATATTATATATACTCCTTATCAAAATTATAAACCTCTTTAGTGAGAATAGCCTCCAAATGCTTATGGATATTTAGATAAAGTTTTATAATACAAAACTTGAATGATATAATGTGGATTCTAAGAGGTTTAGATGCTAATGGGTATTATAAACTTCAGTCCAGCGCTATGGCTAATAACCCATTGATAGTTACATGCAACAACCTCGTAGTTGGTGGGTGTCATTGGGATATCATTTGTAGAAATAGGTTGAGTTTATTGACACTGTCATCTAGGATGTTTGATTGTTGCAGCACCTGACACCAACTTATGAAGGTTTAGCACTGTGGGATGTAAGGGGAAAAAGAAAATATCAGGGTCAGTTAGAACTATATCCCCCGATAGGATTCCTATTATTATGGCTGGGTATGCATCCCTTTTCATGTTTTGATGAATTAGGGTTAGGTCTACTAAACTAAGGTCTTTGGTTAGGTTAATTTCATATTGAAGAAGAGAGAGGGTTAGTGTAGATAAAACCAATGTTAGAGTTTAAGGAGGGGCCCAAGGAGTTACTAGCAACAAACCTATCTTCGAGATGCGTTTGATGAGTTGGCCATAATTCATCTGGTTGATCAATTCTTTGAGATCTTTATTGGAGGGTGAGGTGGCATTCTAGATCCTATATTCTAGAGTCTTTGGTGGCAAGTAGAGTGGAGATGGTTGTTTATCGTGCATCTCGAGCAGCAGCAGCCAACATCTTCTTGTAGCAACATCCTCGGTTGCAATCCTGGAAGCGGTGGCTTGAACATTAGCCTCTTCAATTTGCTTTAGTTGCTCCTCTGCCAAGCTTTGGCTACTAGTTAATTGCTGGTGTACACGCTCAAGCACCTATTGATGGATGAATAGCATTTAATCTATCTCTGCAGTGATCACCTTATTGAGGGCTTTTAGTTTCTAAGCATGTGCTTTGTTTAGTTCTTCTCTTTCTATTTGGAGGCTTACCACTTTCTATTTTGCTTTAGCAATGGCTTTATTTAGTACGTTGAGCTGCCCTGTATATCCTTCTTCCCTTAGCTTGGAACGTGGCATGGGCTTCCTTTAGCTATTGTGTATGTTGCTTTTCTTTCTCCTTGGTATGTGCCACTTCCTTTTGAAGTTGTGCCTTAGCTTGCTCTAATTTGGCCTTGGCTTGCTCTAATTTGGCCTTAAGCTCCTTTCTTTGGTGGTGCGAACTATAGTCTTGCTGATTAGCCTATTACTAGTACCCTCCATGGTTTGGATCCTTGCCTCGTATTCTTTGGCTACCTCTAAACCCTTTAGGATCTTTCGGCCACATCTATTTGTGGAAACTGGTGTTCCACTAGAGCTTGTGTTGAACCAATCTCCACGGAGGTGGGCAAATCAAGATTATAGAGTTGCGGAGTGGTGAGAGGTTTTTGAAGACTAACCGGGCAAGGCTTGAAGGCAATGTGTGTAGTGCTGACTCTGGAATGGCACTTGTTTTGTCAAGCTTATATTTTCCTTTTATTTTGCTTTCTGTTTCTCCAAAACCTGTTGAAAGGATGCGATGTCTTGCCTTGCATCTTTTTACTTTTCTTTATCTTCTTACCACCCTTCAGCTCTTGAATTAGCTCCTTATTATCCTTCAAAATTTATTGTCCCTGTTGCAGCTCTTCTGGAATGAGGGTAGATGGATCCATGGATCTATTAGCCTGAGGTACCTCTGCCCCTTGAGTGCCTTGGGGAATGGGAAGATTAGCTACATGGCTGAGTACTTTAGTTAGGAGATAATGATTACACACCTTGGATTGGGGTGACTTGAGGTAATTCTCCATTTCTCGGTGTATATACTAAGCCCAATCCTCCTATTTCTCCTCATGGACCTTTACTATGTGATGATTGAGAGGGACCCTATTATATCTGTCCACTAGCTTTACTTACATGAGCATGGACATTTCTTTGTAAGCTTTCTCATCTTCTTCATCCTTTATATTTGTGTACTCCGCCCCATTCGAGTTAAAGGAAACCCTCTTTAGCATGTCCTACATGGGAATCTAATCGATTGTATAGACATGTGTCGGTATGGGGGGGGGAAACTACAAAGCTTCATGTATCATTTCCTCTGTGATGAGGACCTACTCAATGGAGCCATCTGACTTTGTGACTGTACCTCGCTTGGTAATTTTACTATAAGACTTCATAAATTTCGCACATAATTACGGGCTAATGGTACAGGGAAGGACCTCTGCCATTCTCTCAAGTCCTACCTTCTCTAGCTTGTTTTTGACATCGGTATCTTGTATGATCTTCAAACACTACGGGGGGCTGTGATACTGGAACATAATCTTCTCGTCTCGTGAGCTATTTTAATGTCTTTGCGGATCACAGTACCTTGTAATTTCTGTGCATACAACCCAAGGTAAGTAAGCTTGGTGCCGCGTGGTGCTCTTTTCCTCTTTTCTGCTGGTGACCTTGTGGTACTGGCTTGAGTTACAGTCTGATTTCCCCAACCTCTAGTTTGGAAGTAGCGGAGGAGGTCATCTGTAACATTTTAAAAGAACATAGGTCATTGTGACTGGTAAGAGCTCGCTGTACCTCTTTTTTCTTTTTCTTTTTCTTTAAATTTTTTTTGTGTGTGTGTGTGTTTGCATGGATGTATGATGGGAAGAGTGTTAGTGTGGTGAGCAATGAATCAAGAAGGGATGTGTGAGAATTAGTGTTTGTTGTGAATTAGTCTTATTCCGTGAAGTAGTAGGCCGTGAAATGGCTAAGCGTGAAGTAGCTGTGTGTGAAAGGTTAATCTATGAGGTGTTAACCCATGAAGGGTTAGCACGTGAAGGGTTAAAGCATGAACTATTAACACGTGAAGTGTAAAGACGTAAAGCGTGAACTATTAACACGTGAAGTGTAAAGACATGAGGGGTTAATGCGTGAAATCTTAACCCGTGAAGGGCTTAACCCATATGAAAGGCTTAACTCGTGAACTAGCAGCAGTAAGTTATTTTGTGAAATAGCAGATTATGATGTCACGATTATCAGTGTGGAATGATTGTTAGTGGTTAGCACTTGGTATGAGAAAATGACTTTAAGCGATCAGTGCATTGTTATCCAAACCGAGAGTTTAGTTTGGATCCCGTGAAATAGTAGACTACTATTTCATGGGTTTAATTCCTTATGTCATGTGAGTGGATTTGGTGGGAGGTGTCGCCTTCTAAGTGGAGGGATGATGAAAACAAGAAGGAAAAGGATAGATGCAATTAATTAAGAGTTGTGTGTGTGTGCGAGAGAGAGAGAGAGAGAGAGAGAGAGAGAGAGAGAGAGAGAGAGAGAGAGAGAGAGAGAGAGAGTCCACCATAATTCAAGATAAGGCATGACATGTTATCCACTTTATTTTCACATGGGTTTTGCTCTCCTCAAGCCTTTAGTGCAATTATCTCTCCTTACCTCCCCTCCCCCCTCTCTCTCTCTCTCTCTCTAAAGAATAAGGCATGACATGTTATCCACTTTATTTTCACATGGGTTTTGCTCTCCTCAAGCCTTTAGTGCAATTATCTCTCCTTACCTCCCCTCCCCTCTCTCTCTCTCTCTAAAGAATAAAGGCAAACATGCATGTACTTTTATGCACTCTTAAAGGGTGTCACTAATATTATGCTCTAGTAGCACTCGTCACATTATAACTATCTAGATGCGACTAAGATATAAAGTTTTTGATTATGGAAGCAAAAGAATCATTGAGGCTTCAACATTGGGAGTGATGTGATGGGTAGTGAGGTCATTGACCCCCCTAGGTCAAATGACAATGATAGAGGGCTCTCGTTGATGATGAGGCTATCTACGCAACCTCTTGGAACAAAGGGAAATCCAAGGTATGAAAAATCCAAGGCAATGGTCCCATAATAATCTGGTGCAAGTGGAGAGGATAAGGGACTGTCGATGATGAAGTTAGTCAAGTATCCTCCACGATCAAATGGAAAAGATACTAGTATCATCTCGAAGATTAGGTAATCCATACAAGTGTGGCCACATATATGGAATGTAAATCCAAACCATATAGGCTCCAAAGCAATGACTCTCAAGCCACCTGGATCGAATGGACACTGTAGAGAGCCAATGTCGGTGTCGGTCGGTCGATCCTCCTAGATAAAATGGATAGACACCCACTGCGACGGTGTAGCTTGCTATAACTCCACCTGGGTCAAATGGATACCTAAAACGTAGACCTCTAACCATGGAATAAATGTGTGACCACTTGGATCAAAAAAGAAGTATCCAAGCTCCTTGTCCAAAGTGAAATAACCACCAGAAATATCATCAAATCCATGGTTAAAATAACTGCTCAGGTGAGAATCTAGATGTGATGCATGTAAATCCACATAATGCACCATATAGTCAGATACCATGCATCCAAAATGACATATATGAAAAGATGCAAGGGAGAAGAGAGCTTGAGCTCTTGCAAGCACATATACACTCACAAAACCCTAAAAGAGAATACACAAGGTGAGAGGCTGAAAATCTTCTTCTTCATCACACAACACTCAACACACCATATACAAGGATAAGAGTACACACAATATGAAAAGGTACTCAACCAAATACATACTAGGGTTCTCTATAGTGTGAACCTAACTAAATGAGCTGGCGCTATAACTATGCCAGTCTCTAGAATCGCTGTCACACAGCCTATCATCCCACTTGCCGCATATCACCCACCATGATCTCACCAACCATGCTAAAGACCATTGCTTTGATGCAGCCACTGCTATCACAACTCTCACTGTTGCCATCTTGATCAATGCCATATGTCTGCGCATATCCTTTGGCTTCCAATCTCGTCTTGTACCTGCTTATGCTTCCATCACTGTTATGTTTTACTTTGTACACCCACTTACATCCAATGGCTTTCTTGCCTTCGGGTAATTGCACTAAATCCCAAGTCTCATTTCCATATAGTGCATCCATCTCCTCATCCATAGCTTTCTCCTAACACACATTTCCAACAGCCTCATCAATGCATGTGGGCTCTACAACCTGTACAACTTTTGCCATGTATGCATAGTGATGTGCCACATAACCATCATAGGTAAACCTCTGCATAGGATTCTTTACTCTCCCAGATCTTTGCAGCTTTGCATTCATTACTTTCATAGCCTTATTTACACCAGGTGTTCTCATAGTTGGTATCCTAAGATCCTCATCAAGGCTCATCTCTGAGCCACTAGACTCTCCACAACATAAGAATGCCCTGCAAAAATGCCAGGCATACTAAGGGGCTCAACCACTTTCTCTTTGCCTTTATGTGATATACTAATCACATTTGCAGGACTGGTATTATGACGCAGCCTGCCACTCCATGGTCTATCAAACAACTGAACCACTAGATGAGGACTCTCTTGGTCCACTCAAAGACTGTGATTGCTGACTTGCATTCTATGCAACCACATTTCCACTCACATCAGCCCCAACAGCTTCTTTTTCAGCAGCATACCAGCTGCTCATATTATAAAATATTATATATATCTATAATGCACAAAGAATCTCCTAACTTACCCCTTATGCGGTCACAAGCATCAAAGGGGAGTGTTGGAGTTAATGCTAGTGTCCGGATAAGTATGAACGGCCATTAGCAAGAGACATGAACGAAAGGGTATAAACCCACTTGTATAAATTAAGTAGGCTCTTCGATAATAATACGACAATTTACAATAGCGCGTCTTCGTTGGCTTACGTTAAATTTTGGGGTACCACGATACGTGGTGCCCCGTGGGCCCGGTCACCCGATCAATGGCCGGTGATGGGCCCATCTGTAGACATGTGTCCATAAGATGTTATGGACATGTGTGCATATCATGAGTGTGCGTGCGGTGCAGTGGGTAGATGCTTCGCCTCCCTTTGCAGGGACCTGGGTTCGAATCCCAGCAAATGCACGGACATGTGTCTATACCTCTTTTGCACCACGGTCTAGACCGAGGTGGTAGGTGACCGCCCGTGCTAGGGCCGCGGGGGCCACGTATCGTGGCACCCCGAAATTTAATGTGGCGACCTCTACAATCTTGAGAAGCATTTGGTTAATGCTTATCAATTAATTAATGTTGTGCGAATGATCTTGTTAAATGAATAATAATCAATTATACTAGCCCTACTCAAATTCCACACACACCTCGATTATAGAAGAATATCTGCTCCACCCTTCATCCACCAGTAGCCGCACATGCGGCACTCCAGCTCCCTCAGCCGGTCCTCCACCTCCCCTACATCCTGGTAGTGCGTTTGCATGTGTGGCAGGCCACCGCTCATCAACTACCACTTTCCATGCGTAAATAAATCGATGCTAAGTTAAAGAGTTACGTACTGAAAAGACATATGAATATCTTTGGGTTTATTCTCCGTCTTATTAGGCAGCTACTTACTTGAAAAGATATATGATTATCTTTGGGATTAATCACCGTCTTATTACGAGGACTAGGAGCTTGAATCAAGTGGATCCCAATGCCGTAGTTGAAAAGCCTACACAAACATATATATATATATATATATATATACATATACATATACATATATATATATATGCTATTATTATAAGTGGTTTTGATTGATATATATACATAATCTAAAGGCACTTTTGATTGATATATATATACATAAAAACTATTATCAAAACATACTTAAATGGAAACGGAGAGTTAATGATCGCGCGCTAACCACGCTCCATCAAAGTCGAAGGAGCCGGGTCTCTTGACGGGGACAAAGCCAAGCACGCCTTCGTAGAAGGCGACGGAGTTCTCGACGGAGGAGCAGAGCACGGAGAAGTGGTTGACAGCGGAGACGAGCAAGGGCTTGATGGCCATGTGGAGCACGTGACAAGCTGGGGGGGTCTATAAGGGAGCTTGAATCCATTGCTAGTGGCAAGCCGAGTATAAGGATGGAAGGCTTAGGCCAGTGGTCAGCAGTGGTGGTGGCCGATCATCAGCTGTCCATCAGCATCACGTGCATTTTGAAGGGCGACGCGTGTGGCATGGCCCCAGGGTCCACCCATCCGCCTACACTGGTGTGGTGAGGTGTCACTTGCTTATTCCGTTGAGATTTCTCAAATTCTGCAATTACTAATGTGTCATTCTCTCAATCACTAGAGATTTCTAAATTCTACAATTGTTGATATGCCATGATCTCCTCACTCAAAAGGTAAATTTTTATTTTTAAAGCAAGTGAAATTTTCTAACCCCTGAGGTACAGCTGGTGGCATGATGCTGAGCAATTCAGAGATGCGGGCCACATAGTCGAGTGGTGCTCCCAACATTTGTGTGTGGGAGTGCAGCATCATCGTATCCCAAACGTGATGCTTGGATTGTCAGGAGATTTTTTTGGCATGTGGATGGCGGCATGATTGACCGTAGAGCCTCCCATGATTGTGACACAGTACCTGGCACCTTGGGCTTACATTCCATCAGGAGCACGTGCATGAAGGCATGATTGATCTCGTAGAGCCTCCCATGATTGTGACAGAGTACCTGGCACCTTGGGCTTACATTCCATCAGGAGCACGTGCATGGCGGCCCCCACGATTTACACACGTAAGTATGGACATGGCAATTGGTCACGTGGTGCCTCGAGAGGATGGGTAGATGCATGGATATAGACATTGCTCTCCCCCGAGCATCCTTCACATCTAGTGTTGTCTGATGAGCACACAGGTCCTGCGTTCATGGGGCGAGCTATGATGACCTGAGATACAGGAGGGTGATGTATTTGCTGTTATTGCTGGTGAGGGCAATAGCGAGGGAGTAGACTACTATCTGATGAGTTGCACTGGGCCAAAGTGCATCCTGGACCAGGATACAGTGGATGATCATGGGTTTTCTTTTGATGCCCATAGCATGATTGTGGTAGGCCGGTTCTACGAGCATGATTGTGGTAGGCCGGTTCTACGAGCAGATTCCACTTCATTGGGGGAGTCTTGAGTTCCAGGCAGTGGAAGTGGGAGTTAGAGCCATTTCAATTCTCTCATCTAGTGGTTGCTACTACCAGGCTCACTCTTGATCGAGTACAAAGCCGAAAACACAGTTCTCGCTCTCATTTTTAGCTTCGAGTGGATGACCATGAGATCATTCTAGAATAGTTGAGAGCTAGAGAGGGTGCTGCTGACTAGATCTCTATCTTGATAGTGACTAAACTCAGACTAGCTGGGTTAGTTCACTTAAATTGTACTTAGATTTATTGGGAGTGACTAACCTCAGAATAGCCGAGGTAGCTCATTTTCATTATGCCTTGATCTTTTGAGTTAGTGGCTAAACCTAGAGTGTCTGTGTTAGCTCACATTTTGATGTACTTAGTTGATGTTTTTGTCATTATGAGTTTTCTCATTATTGAGAATCATTGCATTTTAGTTGATGTTCATGATCTTTTGATTTTTTAACACTTTGGCTATCATATTGTTTGTTGAAAATCACCATTACCATATTGTTTGTTGAAAATCACCAAACTTTGCAAGCATGTGGGGGTGCCCCCCCCCCACATGCTTGCAAAGTTTGGTGCCTATTGGAGCATGTTTGGGTACAATGGTATGGGGAAGACCCGGATTTTCCATGGCCTCTTAAGCGCCAAGAGACTTGAAAAATCCACACATGGTGCTAATTACTGACCCAAACATGCTCCGATGGGGACCAAACTTTGCAAGCATGTGGGGGTGCCCCCCTCCCCCAAATGCTTGCAAAGTTTGGTTCCCATCGGAGCATGTTGGGTACGATGGTATGGGGAAGACCCGGATTTTCCATGGCCTCTTAAGCACCAAGAGACTTGAAAAATCTGCACCGGGTGCTAATTACTAACCCAAACATGCTCCGATGCCGATGGGGACCAAAATTTGCAAGCATGTGGGGGTTGGCCCTTTCCACATGCTTGCAAAGTTTGGTTCCCATCGGAGCATGTTTGGGTATGATGGTATTGGGAAGACCCGGATTTTTCATGGCCTCTTAAGCACCAAGAGACTTGAAAAATCCACATTGGACGCTAATTACTAACCCAAACATGCTACGATGGGGACCAAACTTTGCAAGCATGTGGGGGTGACCCCCCACCCCCACATGCTTGCAAAGTTTGGTCCCCATTAGAGCATGTTTGGGTACGATGGTATGGGAAAGACCCGGATTTTCTATGGCCTCTTAAGCACCAAGAGACTTGAAAAATCCGCACTAGGTGGCACTAATTACTAACCCAAACATGCTCTGATCATGACCAAACTTTGCAAGCATGTGGGGGTGGCCCCCCCACATGCTTGCAAAGTTTATTCCTCCCCATTGGAGCATGTTTGGGTACAATAGTATGGGGACGAACCAGATTTTCCATGGCCTCTTAAGCACCAAGAGACTTGAAAAATCCACACTGGCGGGTGCTAATTACTAACCCAAACATGCTCCACCAATCATGACCAAACTTTGCAAGCATGTGGGGGTGGTCCCCCCATATGCTTGCAAAGTTTGGGCCCCATCATCGGAGCTTGTTTGGGTACGATGGTATGGGGAAGACCCGGATTTTCCATGGCCTCTTAAGCACCAAGAGACTTGAAAAATCCGCAACGGGCGCGAATTACTAACCCGAACATGCTCTGATTGTGACCAAACTTTGCAAGCATGTGGGGGTGGCCCACCTCCATGCTTGCAAAGTTTGGTCCCCCATCAAAGCATGTTTGGGTATGATGGTATGGGGAAGACCCGGATTTTCCATGGCCTCTTAAGCACTAAGAGACTTGAAAAATCCGCACCGGGCGCTAATTACTAACCCAAACATGCTCCGATCATCATGACCAAACTTTGCAAGCATGTGGGGGTGGGCCTTCCCCCACATGTTTGCAAAGTTTAGTCCCCGTCGAAGCATGTTTGGGTATGGGGTATGGGGAAGACCCGGATTTTTCATGGCCTCTTAAGCACCAAGAGACTTGAAAAATCTGCACCGAGCACTAATTACTAACCCAAACATGCTCTGATCATGACCAAACTTTGCAAGCATGTGGGGGTTGGCCCTTCCCACATGCTTGCAAAGTTTGGTCCCCATCTGTAAGGTTCCTCCTCAGCCCTAAATGATGTATAATCTCTCACCTCAATCCTGTTGAAATATACAAGAAATATACAAGTGAATAGGGTGTGTGCGGGAACAAGCCCTTAGCAAGAGGCTGTAAAAGAGAATCTGTAAATGTGAGAGAAGCTGTGAGAAGGTGAGAAGTATCTACTGGGAGAGAATAAAGGGTTGCATGAGGAGATTTAGGAGGTGTGGAGATATTCTGGGAGAGGTGGAGAGAATCAAGTAAAAGAGGTGGAGTGAATCAAGGAGAAATCAGTGGGATTAGATGCTTGGATGTAAACTCTATAAATTGAGGCATTGGCCTAATGAGAACTTGCTGGTTTTTGATTATCCATGCCTACACTAAGTTGTCAGTTAATTGCTTACTAATCATATCTTAATTATCATCTAATCTCTAGTATTTGATCCACCATAGCTCATCACAATGCTGTAATTTTAACATGGTATCAGAGCCTAGCCTAGAATCCATCAATTTGTGAACCCATTATCTTGCTAATCACCTAGCTAATTAGGATTAGTAGCTAATTAATATTTTTACCTCTTTTTTCAACTAACCTCTGCACCCCCAACCAGTGGAGGGGCTTGATCTCCCTCCAGGAGTAACTTTAGCTCAAGCCACTTTAGCCAATCATAGCTAACACCCTTGTTCTCCAGTCCATTCAAACAATGCGCCAAACTGCCACTCCTAGCTGTCGATTTTTGCTGATTTGCAGGTGCCATTTTTCTGAGGAGAAATTGAAATCTCTACTGTACCAGATCAAATGGGTCTAATTCCTCTTGGCCCTAGGGGTTTTCAAGGGTGCTCTACAAAAGCTGGTGAAGTCAGAATTTGATTTGATCAAGTCTACAGTGAGATCCAAGCTCTTCATCAAATCTGTGTGACTTTGATAAAACAGAGATTAAGCAGTCAAATCTTGTGTTTCTTGGCTTAATCCTCTACTAGACTAATTGCTATTTATGGCCTTGAAAGGATTTGAGCTCATTTGAAATCTAAGGCCTCAGATCTGGGCTCCCCGCATACTCTATTTTTTGCACACAAAATAGAGGATTAATTTGCTAATAAGTGATTAATCAATGCTAATCACTATTTTTTGGTACAATTGAGGGTTCAAATTAACCATTAGATATCTGATATAGATCCCTATAACTTCATATTGCAATTTGGAGATGGTTTGATACTCCAACCATTCCGTACAAATTGGTTACCCTTGATTTAATGTAATTTCTGGTGATTTTATGCTGATAAATCTGTTTTGTAATCATCTCCTAAACACCAGATTGAGTTGTCAAAGGGTAGACATTGCCCTTGAATCTTGAAATTGGATCAAGAGGTAAGACCCCCTTCACATCATCATGAGTACAACACAAGAGATAGCCAAATTTAATGGGGAGCAGTTTTACACATGGCAGACAAAAACCATGTATCTCCTCATGAAGGAAAAATCTGTGGGGGAGTAGTTGAGGGAAGAGATGAATGCCCAGAGGTGAGAGGGGAAAATGAGTGGAAGAGCAGGAATGAAAAAGCATTGGGACTTATTGCACTTAGTTTAAATGATGAAATCATTCATCACATCATAGGGATACAATGGGCAAAAGATGCATGGGATGAACTCAATAAATTATTTGGCACACAAGCTAAAATTTCAAAGATAAATTTGTTAATGCAATTCTACAAATTGGATATGAAGGAAAGTGAACTTTTAATCACACACTTGAACAGATATAAAAGTATTAAGCAACAATTGGCAGCTATTGGCAAAAAGGTAGAAGATGATGAGGCACTAGCAGTGCTTCTGAAGAGTGTGGACAAAGGTGAATATGAAAATATTATAGCAACACTAAAGAATGTACCCGAATTGAAGCTACACGAGATAGAAGGAGCTCTACTAGAGCAAGAGAGCAGAGGCAAAGAGAAGAAATGGCTCGACTCAACAGCAAGAGAAGAAATGGCTCGACTCAATAGCAGGAGAAGAAAAAGCATTCTTCACCCGAGGAGGATTCTCTCGAGGACGAGGACGAGGAAGAGGCAGAGTAGGAGGAAGGACCTTCACTTGCCACAACTGTGGAAAGCCAGGACACATGGCAAGAGACTGCTACAACAAACCCAGTGGAGAAGGAACGACATCGGCAAACTTCATGGAGGCTCCTAAAGAAGTGGAGTCGGATCATCTTTTCTGAGAGAGAGAGAGAGAGAGAGAGAGAGAGAGAGAGAGAGAGAGAGAGAGAGAGAGAGAGAGAGAGATAGAGAAACCCCACAATCCAATATGTAACTTGCCCCAACAAAGTAAAACCACCTCTGAGCCACCGATGATGTAGGCCATGTGGTAAATGTATGTGTGAGCACTTTAGTCAAGGTCACGGGCACTTATAGTAGCCTTGGACACATAGAGAGAGAGACTATCAAGGACTATGAGTTTAGGGACTTGAGGCACTGGTCACGGACTATCAAGTAAGAGGGAAACTTGGTATAGGGTCCAGATGTGCTAGTATTCACTTGAGGGGAGGTGTTGAAATATACAAGTGAATAGGGTGTGTTCGAGAACAAGCCTTTAGCAAGAGGCTATAAAAGAGAATCTGTAAATGTGAGAGAAGCTTTGAGAAGGTGAGAAGTATCTACTGGGAGAGAATAAAGGGTAGCATGAGGAGATTTAGGAGGTGTGGAGATATTCTGGGAGAGGTGGAGAGAATCAAGTAAAAGAGGTGGAGAGAATCAAGTAAAAGAGGTGGAGTGAATCAAGGAGAAATCAGTGGGATTAGATGCTTGGATATAAACTCTATAAATTGAGGCATTGGCCTAATGAGAACTTGCTAGTTTTTTATTATCCATGCCTACACTAAGCTATCAGTCACTAATCACTAAGCTATCAGTTAATTGCTCACATCTTAATTATCGTCTAATCTCTTTGTTAATGATGTTGATTCTAGAATTTGATCCACCATAGCTCATCACATTGCTATAATTTTAACAAATCCCCTGTAATAATCCCCTATTTCAAAATGTAAGAAAAATATTATTTTTCCTTGATTTTGGTCGAGAGAGAGAGAAAATATTCTAGAGAGAGGTAATACAAGATTGAGATATTTTTACATACAAAAATTCTCCTAACTTTGAGATAAATTCCCTTGAAACAAAAATTCAAAATGAATTTTCAATATGCATTAGGAATTAATTGAATATGTGTATTAGAGACAGCCAGCCTAAGGGTCCACATTTTCAAAAAAAAAAAATATTAAGGTCCAAATAAGGTTCCAAAGGGCCAATAGGATTAATCCAAGTGTTTCAATGAGAAAAATACAAAGAATAAAAGAAAATCCCTAAAAAATGAGTAAATGCTCACATAAGATGAAGAGCGGACCAAGGACTGGGTTTATTAGTTATAAATTGGGATATTTTAGTAAAATTATGAATTTTTGACACCTCATTAAGGAGGGAGAGCCCCATCAAGTAGGTTCCTTTTTTTATCATCATTACTTGATATTTTTAATTAAAGAAATCAAGATATTTCATCTCTCCTCCTGCAAACTGGATCAAAAAGTGAGCCAAGTAGGTCCAAATCTTGTTCAAACTCGATCAAACTAAAATTGGAAATCCCTTAGCTTGAAGGGCAAGCAACTTAGCTTGAGGAGCACTCCTGTTCACCTATAAATAGATCCTCATTCCTTTTTATTTTTATCTTTGAGTAATTACATGCCAGTATTATCTTCATTTTTAGTGTAATTTCTATTATCCCTCTATTTTGCCTCTTCTTTGGGAAGCTTGGAGCTTCACAATTTTCCATCCTCTCTTGGAGATTACCCTCCTCATCTTGGTGGCCAAACCTTGCTTTTGGGCTTCACTTCTCTCCAAAAGAATCAAAGGTAAGCCTTAATTTAATGGTTTTTTCTTGGTGGCCAAACCTTGCTTGTGGGCTTCACTTCTCTCCAAAAGAATCAAGCCACAATCAAAGGTAAGCCTTAATTTAATGGTTTTTTCTATTCTTCTCAATGACTTTCTTCTTCTCAACCCCTCTAATGTTTGAGAAGCTTTCAATTGAATGGTTTTTTCTTGGAATTAAGCTTTCTAAAGATTCATAATGTTTAATTAGATTAATACTAATCTTTATGCTTAATTAAAGTTTTTTATTAAGTAAATCTCTCTTTTGGTAAGATTAATTATCTTTATGGTTAGATCCTTGTTAAAAGGATGATTCTTAATGATAATCTCACTCTGGGATTTCCTTGATTTTGACAGAAAGGACCCTAATTATTCTGGAAGGAAGGAGCTGGAGTCTGGAATCTTGGTCCCTGACTTCCCTGCCCCAAAAAACCTTGATCCAAAAGGAGTTGGGAAATCCATACTGCGATGTCTGGAACCTTGACAAAACAAAGGCCTTGGTGAAATCCTTCGCCATCCGCACTGCTTCAGCCATGGAAACTGGCTTGGCATTCTTTACCAGGGTATCCAAAGGTTCGTTCATTCCCCAAATGAACCTGGCCATCAGCTGTTCTTCATCCAACAGTGGCGAGTATTTGAGGAGGAAAACGAACGCTTGGTGATACACTTCAATAGTTCTACTCCCCTGGGTTAACTCTAAGAATTCATTCATCTTGGTTTCTAAAAATTTGGGAGGATAGAATCTCTTCCTTAGGTAAATCTTGAGATCATTCCATGTATGGGTGTTTCGATCCAAATTGTTTGTATTGCAGTGGTTTCTCCATGCCACTCTGGCTTTTTCTACTATCTTCAGCCTTGCAAGAGCCATTTTACTCTTCTCGTTGTATCTGGTGACATCGAAGTATTCTTCCATGGCTTCGATCCACTTCACAGCCTCGCCCAAGTTTTCCCCTTCACCCTTGAAGGGATCTTGTTGAGATCTGTGAAGGGCTTTACAAACATTGGGGTTAAGCTCTTCCTCATCTGTGAGAGGATCTAGTTGTCTGCCCCCCACGGTTCGCACGTCTCATGATTCTGTCAAAATGATACATCGTTAAATTTCTATTTGATTTCGTCATTGAGATCCTAAGACTTAAGAAGTTTGTAAACATTTACTTTAAACAAGCTAATCGATCTTATTAGAGATCTACGACATACATCCGAGGAACAGATCTTATTTCTTTAAACTCGATATTTGACAGTCAAATAACTCGACAATTTTCACAAAACATTTCTTTATTTACATAAAGTTTGCAATATGTACATAGAGCATCATGGCTCCAGAAAATCAACGCCTTAATTGCCTCAATTGCAATGGCGATATTGCGCTATGGACATGCCATGATGCGATTGTTCCCTTACCGCTAAAGGTGCTATAATCTTACTTCTCAGGATAAAACAAGTGAGAAGTATATAAATATGACAAGAAAGCCTAAAATCTCAGGGTGTGGGGTGATACAAGATAACAACGCGAGCCACATTTAACCTCAACAGGACCATGGCTAATGAAACGTTCTACCTGAGCATATGGCATTGGTTGCAAGAGGCGTGGATATGCTGCCCTGCGAACCACTTATGCTGACATAGGTTGGGAAAGTATAATTCCTTGAAACGATTTGCGAGCCTTGCCCTGCTCATTGGGAGGAAAGGATATGCTCAAAAGCGAAAGCAGTCATATCTTGAGATTGAGTGAGATTGGGGATACTAGATAAACACGAAACTTCCATCTATTAAATCCAATTCGTCGATTAAAAGTCTTCATCATTAATGAAGCTTAAGGAATGAAAACATAATATGTAAATTCTCTTTCTGAGTTTTTTATTATAAATTTTTGATAAAATTCATTTTTTCTTCTTAAGCTTTCAACAAAGCTTTGATATCTATGAGACCCCTTCCCTCTCCATGCGGCCTCCTCCGAGTTTTTGGTAGGAAGTAGCAGCCTCTC
Organism: Cibotium barometz; assembly: GCF_041138505.1. Lineage (NCBI taxonomy): Eukaryota > Viridiplantae > Streptophyta > Polypodiopsida > Cyatheales > Cibotiaceae > Cibotium > Cibotium barometz. Next base: position 12,318,262 of record NC_141047.1, read on the forward strand.
GCACAGGGCAGGGATTCCCACTCAGGGCCTCACCCACGAATGTCCGGGCAAGGGACTAGTGTGGTGGTTCTTCCGAAACCTTTCCTTGCCCAGAAGGCACGGGTGATTCCACTTAGAATATCATCTAACGGGAGATTTATCTAACGGGTCAAGGCCTTAACTTTCCATTCTAATCCAACTGAACCCGTATGTCACATGGCCAAATCAAGGAAGAGAGTTGCACTTGGATCTTAGAATTTATCGCTTTTTTCCCCCTTAAGCAAGGCACAGCACTGATTCTTTTCCACAGAACAAGAATCTTCCTAGGACTTATTCTAACCAACATAACTTGAATGTATCTGAATTGTATTGTAGGAATACACCAATCCAGCCTACCGGCCCATGGGTTATAGCCAATCGCCCAACCACTATATTGGTGGGATCCCTTTATATAACAATTTGGTTAAGTTTTGTCATGGGTACTAGGGAAAAGACTTCCCATGCCCCCTAGCCAGCGCTTCAAGCAAAATTCAAGGTAGTCACACCACTTACACACCCAATATGAAATTGCCTTTTTCACAGATTCAACAGACTTGAAATGAAATCATAGTATCTCGAATCATAATCCTCCAAAATATCCAGTCCATTGTTTTACAATCAAAATATCATCCGGACTCTCCGTTTAAGACCAGCTAGTCACCCTCTAGGATCCTCCTTAGGTGTCATAGCACTTCACTCACAGGGACCGCTTCGTCGGTCCTCGCCCATCATACGGAAGCACACCATTTTAACCATACCGATGCTGGTCAAGACCTTGGCAGGCTTTGCCGCCGCAAGTGACATCCTTTGATGACTCCCCGCTAGATGTTACAAACGAAACTCTCCTTAGTTTAAACCATAAGCCAAATGCTTCCTCTAGCATTCTGGCGTAAGACAGTCCTTTTCAAAAAACAGAGTTTCTATGCAAGTAAGAATTTCCCATTTGAGTTTGATTCTACAAAACCCTTTTTCTCACAATCCAGATTTCCTTAGTAAAAAACACGAATCTCGTAACAGGGTAATCCACCCATCAATTTCAATGAATTTCTGACAATGATTTTGGATCTAAGGAAAACTTCTCTAAATCGGTCGTCGCGTGTAATCCATTCTTCGTAGTACTGAAGAAATGGGAATGGTCACAAGGTTTTACTTAATTTCTGATCCAAGGGATGGGCAAGTATCTTATTGGCCCACCATTCTCACGTGGTTGTGGTCTCACCATAAATCACTCGGTTTAATCCTAACTTTGGTTCCTGAGGATTTTTCTTCTAATTATCTGATAAATTAACGGCGCTGATTTTCAATCGCAAGGAAAAATCCAAATTTATGAAGATTTATTCTTCTTGACCACAATAGAATTATAAATAGTTCTATTCGAGAATAATGGAATTTTAAAAAGACAACTCTTTTTCCAATAATCCATTTGTGAATATACATCATTTTATTGATTTATTCGCATAGAAATATCTTAAAATATTCTTTTCATCAATTTGATCCTTAACATTAACATACCATAATTTCCTACATGAAATTATGGTAAAACTTCTCTTTTAACATCGAAATTAATTTTTGCATTTTTCTACTTAAAATACAATGAAAATTCCTCTTTTAAATAAATAAAAATATCCATATTTTAGAATATACCAAAAATTCCTCTTTTAGCATTTAAATGTTGGTTTCTAGAATATCATGGGAATTCCTCTTTTTACATCTAAATTTTTATGCATGAAAATAAATATATCAAAAATTTCTCTTTTCTCTATTTAAATAATTATGCATAAATACTATAAATATATTTTCCATAAATATGACAAAAATCATTCTTTTAGTATAAAAATATCTATGCCTAGAATATGATGGGAATTCATCTTCTTGCGTTATTAAAATTATGCATAAAAATAAGATTTATCTTTTTTTCCTGTAAAATTTTACCATAGCTTCGCTGCAATTAGTGGGTATAGTCAATTTTCTACTCTAAAATGAATACTTGTAATTGAAAGTGATAGGAACTTCTCTTTTAGACTAAAATTTAATTATGCATATATAACATAACTATAAGCATAATTATGATTAATTTTTTGATTATTCTTAAATAACCATTCCTCATTTCTAAAAATGTTAGCATAACCCTCTTTCAACTTAAAATGAATTAGTATGATTTTTCTTAATCATAAATTAGCTTAAAAGAATTAATCATCGGGTGGTTGGCTAACCCATGGGCCATATGCTGCATCGGAGGATTCCTAAGAAACAACCAAAATCTTTATAAAGGAATCCCACCAATACAGTGGTCAGGTGGTTGGCTAACCCATAGGCTATGAGAAATGATGTGGAACGATGTGGAAATATGGGAGTTGTTGGAAACTGTAATTGTATATGAAACTTGTTTTTAAAAGACTGCTTTATGTTAAGAATAGTGGGGAAGCATCTTGACTATCTCTCGACTAAGGTCAGAGGACCTAAGTGAAAAGGTTGATGGAGAGTCAATGAAAGACGTCTCACGTGGCAAGGTCGGTCGAGGTCCTCGATTCGATTAAAATGGTGAGCTTTTGGTGTGGTGGATGAGGGAGCAAGGAAGTGGCCTATGAGTGAAGCGCTAGGTGACCTCTGCGAAAGGAGCCTAGAGGGTGCTGACCATACGATGCTTGGGCTCTGGGTTGCCAAAGATACCCACGCGTGCGTTGGGGAAGAAAATGAATTGGAGTTGTTTTCTGAACATGGGTATGGATCTGGTTGATTGGCCTTGCTGGTCTTCAACGGATGAGTTCATGACCCTTTTATATGGATCTTGTTGATTGATCTGGTTGATCTTCAATGGAGAGCCCATGTGGATTTTTATGTGATTATATTCCCGGGTACTATGAGCTAGGAACTATTGAAAAGGCCCCTGAATGAGCAGGTGGTGAGCGTTCTGGTTGCCAATGATGCCATAGGTACACCGATGAAGGAATGATTGGAAATTGGAGTTCAAGCTAGATATTTTGGAGGATTATGATCAGTGATACTATGGTTTCATTAAAAGGAATGAACTATTGAAAAGGCCCCTGAATGAGCAGGTGGTGAGCGTTCTGGTTGCCAATGATGCCATAGGTACACCGATGAAGGAATGATTGGAAATTGGAGTTCAAGCTAGATATTTTGGAGGATTATGATCAGTGATACTATGGTTTCATTAAAAGATTGTTTTAAGGACAACCGAATATGTGAAAAAGGCAATTTCATATTTGGTGTGTAAGTGGTGTGACTATCTTGAATTTTGCTTAAAGCGCTGGCTAGGGAGCCTGGGAACTCTTTTCCCTGGTACCTGGGACGAAACATAACCAAATTTCTAAATGGATCCTATCAATACAATGGTTGGGCGGTTGGCTAACCCATGGGATTGGATGGGGTTAGGCTGGACTGATTCCAAAAATAAAATTCAATTATGTTAAGTTACGATAGTTGAACTAAATCACAAATAATCCTTGTTCTATGGAGAAGAATCAATGGCTGTGCCTCTTAATGGGGAAAAAAGCGTTGGTCTCTATGATCCAAGTGCAAGTTCTTCCCTTGATCCGGCCATGTGACCTGCAGGTTCCGTCGGAATGCAATAGGGTAGTTAAGACTCTTGACTGCATTAGAATAAATTTTCCCGAAGGAATTGCCTATGTCTTATGGACGAGGGAAGTTTTTTCGGGTCTAGTTTTGGGAGGAGAAGGGAGGGATTAGTCTCTTGTTTGAACATTTGTGGGTGAGGCCCTGAGTGGCAGTCTCTAGCCTGCGTAAGAAGTGCTACTTCTGTTTGCTAGCACCCCAAAATTCGTTGCGCAGAGGGGACCGGGATCTCTTAGCTAGTATCAAAGCAAATTGGCTAAAGTTGATAAACCAAGAGGTAAGAAATGTAAAAAATTTATGAATTACCAGTAAAAGATTGAAGTTGTGTGATGAAATTTATTCAAATTGATATTCAGAATAATGATTCATAAATTGGGAATTGGGTCTTCAGATGGAAGTGCCACAATTGCGTGGAATCCCTAATGTAAGATTCCTCCCCAGACCCTCAAGATGTCCAGTATCTTCCCCTGTAATCAATCCCCTTTTCAGACTAATAAAAGATCTTATTTTTACCTGTTTTTATCCTAGAGAGAGAAAATGTTCTAGTGAGAGATAATTCAATTTTTAGATATCTTTGGATGGAAAAATATCCTTTCTTATTAAAATAAATTTTCCCAAAATAGAAGTTTAAAAAGAAATTCCTAAGGTGCATTAGAAATAAATTATAATCTGCTCAAAAGACCTTAGCCTAAGTGTCTAGATTTTTTGAAAATTTTGGATTAAGGTTTTGATGGACCAATAAGATTAATCCAAATGTAGGGAGGAGATAAATTGAAGAATAAAAGAAAAACCCCCCAAAAATGAGTAAATACTCACATAAGTTTAAGAGTGGACTAAGGACCAGAGAAAACATAAAAAAAACTAAATTTTGACACCTCAGAGTGGGGATTCCCCCTCATGAAGGAGACACCTTTTTTTCTCATCATTACTCCCCAATTCTAAATCAATTAAATGAGATATTTCATCTCTCCTCTCTCTTATTTTAAGTCTAGTTCCAAAAACTAGGCTGAACTGACCCAAAAATGGTCAAAAATTGACCAAACTGATCATGAAAATTCTAGAATCAGTTTGCTTGGTTTGAGGCTCACTTTTCCCTATAAATAGAAGCCTCCTCCTTTGTAAAAGCTTAATGGTGTTTATGCACTGTTACTCTACTCCTACCGAGAGCCATTTACATTGAATTTTCTTGATAATTCAATTGTTTTTGTCTCAATCCTCTCCAAAGTAATTGGTGGCCACTCTTGCTTCAAACAAGAGTATACCCCTCAATCCCTCAAGCCAAAGGAAAGCTTACAACTCCATGTAAGTTAAATTTTTCTTACTTTTTAATTTTAAATCTATGGTTTTCTTGATTTTCTTGTTTTATAGTTGATTGAAGTGAATTCAAATGCTATGTCTTGATGAAAAGGCCACCCCCTTCTCTTCTTTACCTTCCAGCCTTTCTTTATCCTAGAATGATTAACAAAAAGATTAATTAAACTTTTCTTATTGTTTATGTTGAAATATACAAGTGAATAGGGTGTGTGCGGGAACAAGCCCTTGGTTAGAGGCTGTAAAAGAGAATCTGTAAATGTGAGAGAACCTGTGAAAAGGTGAGAAGAATCTACTGGGAGAGAATAAAGGGTAGCATGAGAAGATTTAGGAGGTGTGGAGATATTCTGGGAGAGGTGGAGAAAATCAAGCAAATGAGGTGGAGTGAATCAAGGAGAAATCAGTGGGATTAGATACTTGGATGTAAACACTATAAATTGAGGAATTGGCCTAATGAGAATTTGCTAGTTTTTGATTATCCATGCTTACATTAAGCTATTAGTTAATTACTCACTAATTATGTCCTAATTATCGTCTAATCACTTTGTTAATGATGTTGATTCTAGCATTTGATCCACCATAGCTCATCACATTGCTGTAATTTTAACATGGTATCAGAGCCAAGCCTAGAATCCATCAATTTGTGAGCCCATTATCTTGCTAATCACTTTGCTAATTAGGATTAGTAGCTAATTAATATTTTCTCCTCTTTTTCAACTAACCTCTCCACCCCCAGGAGGAGCTCTCTCTCCCTTTACACATAACCATTGCCCACCAAGCCTTTTTAGGTACTCATACTAGACTCAAGGGCCTACACACAGCCCAAAGGAGTTGAAGAATCTCAGCGCAGAACGTCGGCGGCGGCAGCACGATTTACAGGCGCATTTTTTTGGGAGAAAATCAGTGATTTCTACTTCATCAAATCAAATGGGTCTAATTCCTCTTAGCCCCGGGGGTTTTCAAGCATGCTCTACAAGCTGGTGAAGTCAGAAATTTATTTGATCAAGCCTACAGTGAGATCCAAGCTCTTCATCAAATCTCTAGATGACTTTGGTAAAAGAGAGATTAAGCATTCAATGTTTGGTCAAATCTTGTGTTTCTTGGCTTAATCCTCTACTAGACTAATTGCTATTGATGGCCTTGAAAGGATTTGAGCTCATTTGAACTCTAAGGCCTCAGATTTGGGATCCCCACATACTCTGTTTTTTGCACACAAAATAGAGGATTAATTTGCTAATCAGTGATTAATCAATGCTAATCACTATATTTTGGTGCATTTGAGGGTTCAAATTAACCATTAGGTATCTGATACAGATCCCTATAACTTCATATTACAATTCAGAGTTGGTTTGATACTCCAATCATTCCGTACAAATTGGTTACCCTTGATTTAATGTAATTTCTGGTAAAATTATGCTGATAAATTTGTGGTAATCATCATTTTGCATTTAACCCTTGGTTAATGCCTACAAATCACACTCAAATTCAAGATTATTCATAACCAGAGTTGCATTTGGAATGTCCATAAGAATGAATGCTTTATGCATTATGTATTGGGCACATTACATCGTGTAAAAATGGGATCAGACACTGCCCTTGTCCAGAATAAGGCAAGAGGTAAGACCTCCCACATAGATTTGGGTTTGCATTGCATAATGATACAAGATAAACATCAAAATCCCAAAAGAACTGTCAACAAAATGGTTAAACATGTTGCTCACATGGAGCAAGAACTGACGGACAAGATGGAGCAAGAACTGACGGACAAGCTCATGGCCCCAGCTATGAAAGAAGAAGAACATCTCTTTCCAAGAGGAAGATCCACACCAAGAAGAAAAGCTAGAGGAAGAATTGAAGGAAGACATGGACACGAGAAGAGAAGCTGCCACAACAAGAAGACTGAAAGAAGAGGAAGACATAGATGCGTGAAGAGAAGCTGCCACGACAAGAAGGCTGAAGACAAGAGAAGATGTGAGGCTCCAAAGAGTGAGAAGCCATGTGAAAATCTCTAAGAGAGAGAGAGAGAGAGACCCCACAACCTAATGTAGCCTGCCCCAACAAAGTAAAACCACCTCTGAGCCACCGCCAATGATGTAGGCCACGTGGTAGATGTATGTGTGAGCACTTTAGTCAAGGTCGTGGACACTTGTAGTAGCCTTGGACACATAGAGAGAGAGTGTCAAGGACTATGAGTTTAGGGACTTGAGGCACTAGTCACGGACTATCAAGTAAGAGAAACTTTGTACAGGGTCCAGGTGTGCTAAGTTCACTTGAGGGGAGGTGTGCTATCACGAACTATCAAGTAAGAGAGAAACTTGGTATAGGGTCCAGGTGTGCTAGGAGTATTCACTTGAGGGGAGGTGTTGAAATATACAAGTGAATAGGGTGTGTGCGGGAACAAGCCCTTGGTTAGAGGCTGTAAAAGAGAATCTGTAAATGTGAGAGAACCTGTGAAAAGGTGAGAAGAATCTACTGGGAGAGAATAAAGGGTAGCATGAGAAGATTTAGGTGGTGTGGAGATATTCTGGGAGAGGTGGAGAGAATCAAGCAAAAGAGGTGGAGTGAATCAAGGAGAAATCAGTGGGATTAGATGCTTGGATGTAAACACTATAAATTGAGGCATTGGCCTAATGAGAATTTGCTGGTTTTTTATTATCCATGCCTACATTAAGCTATTATCCATGCCTACATTAAGCTATTAGTTAATTACTCACTAATTACATCTTAATTATCATCTAATCACTTTGTTAATGATGTTAATTCTAGCATTTGATCCACCATAGCTCATCACATTGCTGTAATTTTAACAGTTTACTCTCTTGATTTCTAAAAAATTGAGCAGATTAGAGTCCTATACATCTAGATTGGGTTAATTTAAGTTGAAATTAAAATGATAAAAATGAGAAATGGTCAGCCATACAACGGAGGTTATGGTTAAAATTTTTCAGAATCTTGTGGAAAAGAAAGTTTGTTTTTATGTTATTCTAAAAGAGTAATTTCCACCGTTTGTGCATTCTAAAAGAAATATTCTAATTTAATCCATGTACATATTCACCTATGAATATGCATGGATATCACTCGTATTAATTATTTTAAAAGTGTTATTTTTATTGAATTTAATTTCTATGCATGGAAAGATGCATAATGAAATTTTTTTTATTTTAAAAGTATTATTTTCATTGAATTTAATTTCTATGCATAGAAAGATGCATAAAGGAAAGTTTTTTATTATAAAAGTGTTATTTTCATTGAATTTAAATTCTATGCATAGAAAGATGCATAGTGGAAATTGTTTTTTAATTATAAAAGTGTTATTTTCATTGAATTTATTTTTATGCATAGAAAGATGCATAATGTAATTTTTTTTATTATAAAAGTGTTATTTTCATTGAATTTAATTTCTATGCATAGAAAGATGCATAATGGAAATTTTTTAATTATAAAAGTGTTATTTTCACTAAATTTAATTTTTATGCATAGAAAGATGCATAATGAAAATTTTCTTATTATAAAAGTGTTATTTTCATTGAATTTAATTTCTATGCATAGAAAGATGCATAATGGAAAATTTTTTATTATAAAAGTGTTATTCTCATTAAAATTGATTTTTAGGCATAGAAAGATGCATAAAGGAAATTTTATTATAAAAGCGTTATTCTTGTAAAATTTGATTTTTATGCCTAAATAGATGCATAAAAAAATTCTTTTTATTTTAAAAGTGTTATTCCTATTAAAATTGATTTTATGCATAAATAGATGCATAAAAGGATTTTCTTTTATAAAAGTGTTATTCCTATTGAAGTTGATTTTTATGCATAAATAGATGCATAAAGAATTTTTATATCAGAATTAGAATTCTCTTAAAGTCTATGTTTAAATTCTATGAAAAATTGATAAATGAATAATTAAATACTCTAAGAAAGTAGATTCTATCGTTTTATATTCACACGGTTTGTAAAAAGGAAATTTAGGAAATCTGTTGAAGTTAAAATATTCAGATAAAGTAATTTTTTTCTCATTGGAATTAGTAACTAATTTAGAAATTAGTTAAGTGATTATTCAAACAATGAAGTTTAGTAATTTAGTAACTGAATTATCAAACCTTTTCGAGAAAGATATGGTCAAAAATTGACCAAACTGATCTGGAAAATTCTAGAATCAATTTGCTTGGTTTGAGGCTCACTTTTCCATATAAATAGAAGCCTCCCCCTTTGTAAAAGCCTAATGGTGATTATGCACTGTTACTCTACTCCTACCCAGAGCCATTTACATTGAATTTTTTTGATAATTCAATTATTTTTGGCTTAATCCTCTCCAAAGTAATTGGTGGCCACTCTTGCCTCAAACAAGAGTAGAACCCTCAATCCCTCAAGCCAAAGGAAAGCTTACAACTCCATGTAAGCTAAATTTTTCCTACTTTTTAATTTTAAATCTATGGTTTTCTTGATTTTCTTATTTATAGTTGATTGAAGTGAATTCAAATGCTATGCCTTGATGAAAAGGCCACCCCCTTCTCTTCTTTACATTCCAGCCTTTCTTCATCCTAGAATGATTAACAAAAAGATTAATTAAACTTTTCTTATTGTTTACTCTCTTGATTTCTGAAAATTGAGTAGATTAGAGTCCTATACATCTAGATTAGAGTCCTATACATCTAGATTAGATTTCTGAAAATTGAGTAGATTAGAGTCCTATACATCTAGATTGGATTAATTTAAGTTGAAATTAGAATGATAAAAATGAGAAATGGTCACCCATACAAACGAGGTTATGGTAAAATTTTTTAGAATTTTGTGGAAAAGAAAGTTTGTTTTTATGTTATTCTAAAAGAGTAATTCCCACCGTTTGTGCATTCTAAAAAAAATATTCTAATTTACTCCATGTACATATTCACCTATGAATATGCATGGATATCACTGATATTAGTTATTTTAAAAGTGTTATTTTCATTTAATTTTAGTTTCTATGCATAGAAAGATGCATAATGAAATTTTTTTATTATAAAAGTGTTATTTTCATTGAATTTAAATTCTATGCATGGAAAGATGCATAATGAAAAGTTTTTCAATTATAAAAGTGTTATTTTCATTGAATTTAATTTTTATGCATAGAAAGATGCATAATGAAATTTTTTTATTATAAAAGTATTATTTTCATTGAATTTAATTTCTATGCATAGGAAGATGCATAATGGATTTTTTTAAATTATAAAAGTGTTATTTTCACTAAATTTAATTTCTATGCATAGAAAGATGCATAATGGAAATTTTTTAATTATAAAAGTGTTATTCTCATTAAAATTGATTTTTATGCATAGAAAGATGCATAAAGGAAATTTTATTATAAAAGCGTTATTCTTGTAAAAAATTTTTTTATGCATAAATATATGCATAAAGAAATTCTTCTTATTTTAAAAGTGTTATTCCTATTAAAATTGATTGTATGCATAAATAGATGCATAAAAGGATTTTCTTTTATAAAAGTGTTATTCCCATTGAAGTTGATTTCTATGCATAAAGAATTTTTATCTCAAAATTAGAATTCTCTTAAAGTATATGTTTAAATTCTATGAGAAATTGATAAATGAATAATTATATACTCTAAGAAAGTAAATTCTATCGTATTATATTCACACGGTTTGTAAAAAGAAAATTTAGGAAATCTATCGAAGTCGAAATATTCAGATAAATGATTAATTTATTTCTCATTGAAATTAGTAACTAATTTAGAAATCAATTAAGTGATTATTCAAAGAATGAAATTCAGTAATTTAGTAACTGAATTATCAAACCTTTTTGAGAAAGATAGTTCAGGAAAAATCTTATCAGACTCAAAACCTGAATCAGACTATGACCAAGACATAACTCTTTCGTCAGTTTCGAGGAAAGAAAATGTGACCAGTTTAGAAAAATACACTCAAGTCTCCCGCGAAATCTGAATCTAAGTTTGAGACCCTTTGAATTGATCTGTGGATCAAGGTTACAAAATTCGAGGAATTCTGTTATGGAATTCAGAATTACGATCAAGAAGTTTTGAGACTATTGATTCAAGAAATACTCCTTGTATTCAAATGAAAATTCAAACTGAAAACTTGCATAGAAACCCTGTTTTCTTAAAAGACTGTCTTATGCCAGAATGCTAGAGGGAGCATTTGGTATATGTTTTTCTAAGGGAAGTTCGGTTGTAATAGCTGACGGGGGGAGTGTTCAAAGGATAGCTCATGCGGCAAAACCTGCCCAGGTCTTGACCAGCCTCGATACCGTTAAAATGGTGTGCTTCTGGTACGATGGACGAGGGCCACCGAAGAAGTCATAGAGTGAAGTTCCAGGACACCTAGGGAGGATCCTGGAGGGTTCTGACTAGGTGATGCATGAGCTCGCAGTGCTTAGGACACCCATGCGTATGTCGTGGAAGATTGTATTGTTACCATATTATAGTAGTGATGTGTGTGAACACACTTAGGACCACCGGGGCACTTTTTCCCTCACTAGGAGGTTTTTTCCCCCGTGCATTGTATATACACCCATTATCTTCTAGGGCTTGTAATCTTTCATTTTTGGCACTCATAATACACTACTGTGTTGTGCTCAAGCTTCCTCATCTTCTTGAAGTTGTGTGTGCATTCCTGCAACCCTAATTCCAACAATTGGTATCAGAGCAGGCTTCCTTCTCCCGGGCAGCATCACCGGCACCTGCCGCTTCATCTCCTCCGATTGCAACGAGGTTTCACGAGCGTCTGCAGGCAAAATCGTCCTACTGTGCAGATTTTCTGTCAAGATTAAAATCTGCAGGACAAGTGCCCATTCGTCTGTTTTGGGCTGTGCTATATAGCACAGGTCGATTTTATACAGGTTTACCTCTTGCAGACAGCATTTACATCTAGTAGTACAGTCATTGGCCATGGCTGACAACAATGATGTATTCCGCATGTTGGCTGCTGAGGATAAGTTGGATGGCACCAACTATCCATTGTGGGCATATATGATGTGACATGTATTGGTAGCAAAGGGGTTATGGAATATTGTGCAGGGTATTGATGCACGTCCTATTGTGGCTGGGAATGCTGCAAACACATCAGAAACAGGTACTGTTGATGATGGTGCAGGCACAAGTGCTGTAGCAGCTGTTCGAGAACCACCACTTTCAGCAGAGCAGATTCGTTGGGATGGTAGAGATGCGCAGGCTCATGCCTTGATTGCGCTGTCTGTCAAACGTACCATTATCCCACATATTCGCTCCTGCAGGACTTCTAAGGATGCTTGGGATGTACTTGCCACATTGTATCAAGCAAGAAATGAGGCTCGTGTTGCTTATCTCCGAAAACAGTTGGAGAATGAGCATATGAACGAAGGTGATTCTATGGATAGCTTTTTGACAAAGATCAAGGATTTCAAAGAGCAGCTCATTTCTGCAGATGAAATCCTGTCAGACAGTTCACTTGTGCAGACTGTTTTGAATGGTCTACCAGATTCTTATCAGGGTTTTGCTTCCACTCTTCGCTTGATGATGAAAGGCAATCCCAATGCCTTATCATTTGAGGAGTTAGTTTCTGTTTTGCTGCAAGAAGACCAGTCAAGGCAAAACAGGAATAGTATGCGTGTCGCAGATCAAGCTTTCGTTGCTAGTCAGAGAAGCGGGAAAGGTAAAGCTGGCTTTTCTTCTAGTAAGCAGAAATCTGCAAATGCTGCGCAACCAAAGAAGGAAGACAAAGATGAGAAGAAGGGTGACAAACAGAAGACATTTTGCAAGTACTGTAAGGGAAATGATCATGTCATCAAAGCGTGTCCTAAGCTGGCTGCGAAAGAGGCTAAGAAGAAAGAGGCTGGTATGGCTGTTGCAGATGCCTCTCCTTCTAACAATGAATCTGCTAATGTTGTGCTAGATACAGAATGGGCATTCAATGCGCAGTGCAGTTATGACCCATCTTTGCATGACACATGTATGTCTGCAGTAGATTCAGATGTATGGTACTTTGACAGTGGTGCCACTAAGCATATCACCTCGCAGCGCAGTTTATTCACTTTCCTTGAGTCTGCTCCCACAGGGAATACTGTCACTTGTGCCAATAACTCCTCTTATCCCGTTAAAGGAGTTGGACAGATTGTGCTGAATGTTGCAAATGGCAACACCTTTACACTTTTTGATGCATTGTATGTGCCAGGGATCAAAAAGAATCTGCTGTCAGTCTCCGCATTTGCCAAAACAGGTTTGGTTGTAAAATTTGTGGATGACAGATGTACTGTTCATGATCTCTCTTGTGGTGACATCATTGTAGCATCTGGTTCACTATGTCGAGGGCTGTATAAGCTCAATATGGATGGCAAATGTGTAGAGGATTCAGCATGTGCTATTATGAATACGCAGGCTATTTCAAATGCAAAACTGTGGCATGCACGTTTTGGTCATCTGAATTTTGCAAGTTTGCTGCGCCTGCAGAAATCTGAAATGGTGTCTTCTTTGCCTAAGCTTGAGGCACCTGTCAAGCATGTTTGTGAGGGCTGCATATTGGGTAAAATGCAGCGTGCTTCCTTTCCCAAAGATGGATCAGTGAGAGCTGAACGCAGATTGCAGCTTGTTCACAGTGATGTTTATGGTCCCATGCAAACTCCATCATTTGGAAACTACCTTTACTTCGTGACTTTCATTGATGATTTTACCAGGCATGCATGGGTATATCCTTTGAAGGCAAAGTCCGAAGTGTTTTTGTGCTTCAAACAGTTTTTGGTTATGGCTGAAAATGTGTCAGAAAGTAAGATGGGCACCCTCCGTTCAGATCGAGGGGGGGAGTATATGTCTTCAGAATTTAATGCATTTCTGGCTGAGCGTGGGATAAAACACCAATGTACAGTGCCGTATACACCACAGCAAAATGGTGTGGCTGAGAGGAAAAACAGGTCTCTCATGGAAATGGCAAGATGTATGGTTAAGAGTCAAAGTCTACCACATGGTTTTTGGCTTGAGGCTGTCATGTGTGCCACTTATGTACTAAACAGGTGTCCCACCAAAGCATTACAGGTTGTCACTCCATATGAGGCTTGGCATGGCCGCAAGCCATCTGTTGGCCATTTACGTGTTTTTGGTTGCCTGGCATATGCATTAGTGCCTGTGCAACATCGCAGAAAATTGGATGACAAAGCTGTCAAATGTATTTTTGTTGGATATAGTGCTGAGAGCAAAGGCTATCGTTTGTATCATCCACAGACAAAGCGCATTTTGGTTAGCCGTGATGTTGTATTTGTGGAAGATGCAGTTCAGCCCTTGGTTTCATGTACTAAGGAGACAGATATCAGCTCACGTGATGTCTATGATACATTGTTGCCTCTTTTCAGTGGTGCACAGTCAAGTGCAATACCTCATGAGGCAGTTTTTCAGCCTATGCAGGTTTTAAATGATGGCACAGATCAGCCTATATCTGATGCAGATGTGCATGATGCACTTGAGGATGAGAGACAAGAGATTGAGGGCTCTAGGAATATGCCTAGATGGCTGGTGCAGACTTTGCGTGACAGCAAGTTGGATGCCCCTTTGTCTAGTCGCACTCGTTCTGGCTCTCATGGTGCCTCTTATGCGTCAGATTGTTATGCATTGGCTGTTTCTAGTATGTGCGATGAAAGTGAGCCTGTTTCATTTGATGAGGCACAAAGTTCAAAAAATTGGATGGCTGCTATGCAAGCAGAATACGATGCTATTATGAAGAATGGTACATGGTCTTTATGTGACTTGCCCCCTGGCAAGAAGGCCATTGGCACTAAGTGGGTATACAAATTGAAGCGTAAGCCTGATGGCACAGTGGATCGCCATAAGGCTAGGCTTGTTGCAAAAGGTTATGCTCAAGAGAAGGGCATTGATTTTGATGAGACTTTTGCTCCCACATGTCGTATGACCACTGTTCGTAGCATCTGTGCATTAGCAGCTCATAATGGTTGGAATGTACATCAGCTGGACATAAAGACTGCGTTCTTAAATGGAGATTTGCATGAGGAGGTGTATGTATCGCAGCCTCGTGGTTTTGTTCAAAGAGGGCAGGAAAACAAAGTGTGCAGGTTAAAAAAGGCTTTATATGGTTTAAAGCAAGCTCCACGAGCTTGGTATGAAAAAATACATGCATATTTGACTGCACATGGGTTTCAGAATAGTCCAACAGAAAGCACTTTGTATGTTAAACGTGTGGATGGTGTACATCTAATCATTGCTCTCTATGTCGATGACATGCTGCTCACAGGACCAAATAAGAGTCATATTGCTGATTTTAAGGCTGATTTGAATGCCTCTTTTGAGATGTCAGATTTGGGGCATTTGCATCATTATTTGGGGATACAATTTAAGCAGTGTGATGGAGGTATTGCTTTGTGTCAGACAAAGTATATTGAAACATTGTTGCGGAGATTTGGCCTTGAAGACTGCAAGCCTATTGCTACTCCAATGGAGACAGGTTTGAAGTTGAGTCTTCATGATGCTGGAGATCACTTTGATGTCACACTCTATCAGACAGCTGTTGGTTGCCTCATTTATGTATGCATTACGAGGCCAGACATTCAGTTTGCAGTCTCACAGGTGAGCAGATTTATGCATAGCCCAGGCATTAAGCATTGGCAGGCAGTGAAGCGTATCTTTCGCTATTTGAGTGGTACTCGGCATCTTGGGTTGTTTTATCCCAAGGGGGGATCATTGCCGCCAGATTTACATGCTTTTTCAGATTCTGACTGGGCTGGTTGTTATGACACACGCGTGTCCACGAGTGGTTTTTGCTTCATGCTTGGAAGCTCATGCATATCATGGTTGAGCAAGAAGCAGCCTACTGTGGCCACTTCTAGTTGTGAAGCTGAGTACAGGGCAGCTTTCACAGCTACGGTTGAGTGTGTGTGGCTCAGACGCCTTATGGCTGATTTGGGTGTTGGGCAGCCATCTGCCACCACCATCTTCACTGACAGTCAGAGCGCATTGGCAATTGCGCGGAACCCAGTGTTCCATGCTCGTACAAAGCACATTGAGGTGCACTACCATTATGTCAGGGAGAGACTCTCTGCAGGAGAGATCAGTTTGGCTTATGTGCCAACACAGGATAACCTTGCAGACCTTTTCACAAAGGCTCTGCCTCGTGAGAAGTTCGAAGCTTTTCGCAAAGCTTTGGGCTTACTCCCTTTTGTGGATTCGTCCACATAGCTAGACACTTCCCTATACATGAGTGCTAGCTCTTGTTCACCGCATCACTCCAGGGGGGATTTGTTACCATATTATAGTAGTGATGTGTGTGAACACACTTAGGACCGCCGGGGCACTTTTTCCCTCACTAGGAGGTTTTTTCCCCCGTGCATTGTATATACACCCATTATCTTCTAGGGCTTGTAATCTTTCATTTTTGGCACTCATAATACACTACTGTGTTGTGCTCAAGCTTCCTCATCTTCTTGAAGTTGTGTGTGCATTCCTGCAACCCTAATTCCAACATGTATGATGAACGAATGATTATTGTAATCTGTTATGTTGGATCTCATTGTTGCTGAACAGCTGGTCTCAACGCAGAATCTAGAGTGATTCTATTTTTTGAGAAATAAGGGACTGGATGGAATTTTTGAGTTATGACATCTATAAATCATAATTGTTTGTCAATGGATTGTTTTATAAGTTAAAGTTTTAAAGAGGAGTGTGTGCATATCTGTATTCGAAAGCAAAAGTTAAAAAAGGCATTCAACTATTGGTGGGTGAGTAATTGTTTGGTTCTACTGATTCGAATGGTTGGGTGGTGGCTAACCCATGGCCCGGATGGGGGAGGCTGGAATCCATGGAGTTTTAATAATGAAATTGAATAACAAGAATATGCTTAGAAATTGAGTAGTTAAATAAAAACCCGAAGACTTCTCAAATGATTAGATCAACGGCTGTGCCTGATTTCGGTTAGGAAAAAAGCATTGATTTCTTCAAGTTAAGTCTGTAATAGTTTTCCATCTATCTGGTTTAATCAGGTGAAGGATAGTTTAGCCTCTTGACCCCGTTAGAAAAATTTGTTAAGAAAATCAAAAAGGTGGAATCGTCCCCATTTTTCGAGCAAGGGAAATTTTCCTGGTTTGGGTTTCGGAATGACCACCAGATTAATCTCATGTCCGGACATTCGAGGGTCAAGCCCCGAGTAGGAAACCCTACCCCCGTACAAGATGAAGCTACTTCCGCCTGCTAGCAACCGGGAATTCGATGCACACAGGGGGCATAGGGGTCTGACAGCTGGTATCAGAGCTCTGTTTTGTAAACTTATGAAACAGCAGCAGAAATTGCCTAAAATTTTAAAGTAAATCTGGGAAATAATGTTTTCACTTGCTAAGATTATGTTTGAAATGAATTCATAAATTGAAAACTCATAAATTGAACTGGATTTTTCGATGGATACCCCAAATCTGTCTAGCATTCCTGGACTCTCCCAGAGTCAGGATATGATCGCCTTTACCTGCGAAAATCTCATCAACTCTGCTACAACTCGAGAAAGCAGAGTGAGACTCGCTCGTCACTTGGAGGATCTATACTTTCCTGATCCAGTAGAGCGACGTCACCATCTATGGTTCTCTGGAGGGCGAAGTATTTACGTCAATACCAATCAACGTCAGAGACTCAGATAGAATATCTTGCTAGCCACGATCTTGATAAGGCTAGGAGTTATTCATTATGTCCAACTCTATAATCATTCACCCCGAAATTTTAAAATTTCTCATTGAATTTTTAGACTTCTTAGCCGCTTTATTCTTAGAAGTAGAATTACAGCACCTTTATCACTGATGAATTGTGTATATCATAGCATGTCTCCATCGCAGTATCGCCTTTTTATGCATACGCGATTGAGGCAGTGACTTTTGGAGCCGAGATGATCTATGTATATATGAAAAACTTTTGATAAATAAATGATGTTTTGCAAAAGATTCTAAATTGTTTCCATGATTGTGAATATTGCTTAATATAATTATCAGAGTGAATCTTATTTTTATGAATTATGATGGATTATTTAATTATTTAAGAAATAAATCTGAAAAACTAAATAGTCATAAATCTGATGATGAAGTTAATTTGATAAAAATCTCATTTTGTCAGAATCATGAGGCGCACGGCCCATGCTAGGCAGCCAAATCCTCTTACCGATGATGAAGAGTTAGATCCGGACGTTCGTAAAGCCCTGCGCTGATGCCAACCTGGAGTCTCTTCAAGGGTGAAGGGGAACATTTAGGAGAAACAGTGGAAAAATAGATCGAGGCAATGGAAGAGTATTTTGATGTAATCAATTATAATGAGAGGAGCAAGATGGCTCTCACCAGATTAAAAATTGTGGAAACGGCCAGGGTCGCATGGAGGAACCATTGCGAGACAAACCGTCTCGATCGAAACACCCAGACCTGGTCAGATCTTAAGGCTTACCTCAAGAAGAGGTTCTGTCCTCCGGGCTTCCTGGAAACCAAAATGAATGAGTTCTTGGAATTGAAGCAAGATAGCCGGACAATTGAAGAATACCATCAGGCATTTGCCCTTCTCCTCAAATATTCTCCACTTTTGGATGAAGAGCAGCTAATGGCCAGATTCATTCTCGGGATGAAGAGCAGCTAATGGCCAGATTCATTCTCGGGATGAACGAGCCATTGGATACTTTAGTGAAAAATGCCAAACCAGTCTCAATGGTAGAAGCTATCAGAATGGCAAAGGACTTTGCCAAAGCATTTTTTGTTAAGGTCCCGCCAAAGCACCCTCAAACTTTAAAAGGTTCCAAACTTTAAAAGGTTCCAAACCCCGGGAAGTGCTTCAAACTTTCCACCCCAAAGAGGCAGCAAGGCCCTAATCACATCAAGATGCTGGGAGATTGAAGGAATACCCTTCCCTTATAGAACACTTTCTCAGGAGCCCCACCTTTTTCAAGGATTATGAGGGATGAGCTTAGAAGTGAGAACAGGTGTTTTGGGTGTTAGGGTTTCAGTCACCAGCTTAAAGACTGCCTGACTCTTGCCATGTCAAGAGGACAGGGAAGTCAAGGACCCAGAGTGAAGAGACCAGCTCCTTCATATCAGTCATCAACGTCTCGCCAAAATCAGGGCAATCCCAAGAGGACTCTAGCTCAGCTATCTGCCTTTGTTCAGAGTAATCTCAGAAATCCCTCCCAGAACTGGGGTAACCAAAGAGAAAGAGTTCTGCCCCAATCTGCAGCAGCAGCTAGAGCAGTTACGATAGCAGAAGTAATGGTATTGTGAACCATTTTGAAGTGTTTCATGGCATGAAACGGTTTTGAGTGTTTCACGTCATGAAGTATCCCAGGACCCTTCCCTCATAACACTTTCTCAGGAGCCCCACCTCTTTCAAGGATTTAGAGGGATGAGATTAGAAGTGAGAGCATGTGTTTTGGGTGTCAAGGTTTCGGTCACCAGCTTAAAGACTGCTCGACTCCTGTCATGTCAAGAGGATAGTGAAGTCAAGGACCCAGAGTGCAGAGACCAGCTCCTTCGTATCAGTCAAATCAAGGTCTGCAAATCAGGGTCTGAAAATCAGGGTACGTCTTCCCAAAATCAAGGCAATCTTAGGAGGATTCTAGCTCAATCATCTGCCTCTGTTCAAAGTAGTCTCAGAACTCCCTCTCAGAACTGGGGTAACCAAAGAGAAAGAGTTCCGCCCCAATCTGCCAGCAGCCAGAGCAGTTACGATAGCAGAAGTAGTGGAAGAGGAAAGAGGTTAGATTTATGCCGCAATTGAAAACCAAGGGCCAAATCATCAATGCTCTGTCATTCATACTCCAGCTAAGTATAAGGGTAAGCCATTCAAGCTTTTGATTGATTCAGGCAGTACTCATTCATTTATTTCTATAAGATTCCTCCCCAGCCTCTCAAGATGTCCAGCATCTTCCCCTGTAATCAAATCCCTCTTCAAAAATATAAAAGATCTTGTTTCTACCAGTTTTGGCCTAGAGAGAGAAAATCTTCTAGAGAGTGGTAATTCAGTTTTTAAATATTTTTGGATAGAAAAATATCTCATCTTATTAAAATAAGTTCCCCTGAAACAGAAGTTCAAAAAGATTTTCAGAAGGTGCATTAGAAATTAAGTATAATCTGTTCAAGAGACATTATCTTGGGGGTGAAGATTTTTTCGAAATTTTAAATTAAGGTTCCTATGGACCCATAAGATCATCCAAATGTAGGGAGGAGATAAATAGAAGAATAAAAGGAAAATCTCCCCAAAAATGAGTAAATACTCACATAAGATGAAGAGTTGACTAAGGACAAGGTTAATAGTTAAAAAAGAGAGATATTTAGGTGAAATGATGCATTTTTGACACCTCAGTATGGGGAAATTTCCCTCATGAAGGAGGCGCCTATTTCACATGCTTGAATGAGTTTTAAACTCCCAAATAATGAGATATTTTTATCTCTCCTCTCTCCCGTTTCAACTAGATCCAAAAAGTGGACTAAGCTGACCCAAAAATGGTCAAAAATTGACCAAATTGATCTGGAAAATTCTAGAATCAGTTGGCTTGGTTAGAAGCTCACTTTTTCCTATAAATAGAAGCCTTCCCCTTTGTTGAAACTCAATAGTATTTTGTACTGTTACCCTGCCTATCCCAAGTGCCAAAAACTGTGAATTTTACTCATAATTCATTAGTTTTTGACCTTCCCTCTTCTAAAAGATTGAGAGCCACTCTTTTTTCAAACAAGAGTAGAACCCTCAAACCATCAAGCCAAAGGAAAACTCTCAAATTATCTATGTAAGTTGGAGATTCTTCTCTTTTTCTATTGCTTTTATGGTTTTTTATGATTTTTGTCTTCTCTAAAATGAAATGATGTTATGACTAATTAAAAAAAGGCATTCTTCTCTCTTCTTTAGTAAATCCAACCATTCTTTATCCTAGATGATTGATTATTGGATAAAATCAAGTTTTTCGTAATATTTCTCTTAAATAAGTAGAAAATGTTTACACTAGAATGATTTAAATACTCTTGGTGAACTTCTAATTAATTTTAGAGAGTAAAAAATTAAAAAATGGTCAGCCATACAAAGGAGGTTATAGCAATTTTTTTTGAAAATTTGTGAAATAAATTTTATCTTTTATTAATCAAAAAGAGTAATCCCCATTGTTAGAGTATTCTAAAAGTGTCATTTTCATTCATGCATAGAAAGATGCATATTGATTAATTTTTATAAAAGAATGATTTTCAATAGAATTAAAATTCTATGAAAGATACTTTTTGATACTTTTTTTATTATTAAAGTGTTACTTTCTTCAGTATGGATTTTTATGCATATAATAATGCATAAAAGTATATTTTTTATTACAAAAGAGTTACTTTCATCATTTTGATTTTTATGCATAAAAGTATGCATAAAAGAATATTTTTTTTATAAAAGTGTTACTTTTATCATTATTGATTTCTATGCATAAAAGTATGCAGCATAAAAGATTTTATTATTATTATAAAAGTGTTACTTTTATCATTATTGATTTCTATGCATAAAAGTATGAATAAAAGAATAATTTTTTATTATAAAAGTGTTACTTTTATCATTATTGATTTCTATGCATAAAAGTATGCATAAAAGAATATTTTTTAATAATAAAAGTGTTACTTTTATCATTATTGATTTCTATGCATAAAATTATGCATAAAAGAATATTTTTTTATTATAAAAGTGTTACTTTTATCATATTGATTTTTATGCATAAAAGTATGCATAAAAGAATATTTTTTTAATTATAAAAGTGTTACTTTTATCATTATTGATTTCTATGCATAAAAGTATGCATAAAAGAATATTTTTTTATTATATCAATATTGATTTCTATGCATAAAAGTAAGTCTTAGAACAGAAATCAGGGAAACCTATGCAAGTTGAATTGGCCATTGGGAAGACTCTTTTCACTCACCTTGAGACAGATCTTATCCAGTTCAAACTAGATGGTAATGTAACCGACTGTCAGTTCAAAGTCTTACCTCTGGGAGTTTTTGACGGGATCCTTGGAATGGATTGGCTCCACAAAAATCAAGCTGACATACACTGTCACAATGGAACCATTTCCTTCCATGACCTTCACGGGAACAAAGTTCAAGGAACTGGAGTTTCCGAATCCCCAGACCTTCAGTTAGTAAAAGCTTCCAAGTTGCTGAAATTACTTAGGAAGAAGCAGCAAATTTATGTTGTCAGAATGAACCCAATAGACTCAAAGCTTAAGGCTAAAGAACCAGAATGGTTAAGTGAATTTGATGATCTATTCCCAGCAGAACTAACTGAAATGCCTCCAATTCAGGAAGTAGATCATGTGATTGAATTGACCTTCGGAGCTTAGCCAGTAGCCCTCTGCACGTACAAAATGCCAGTTCCTGAAGCCATTGAACTCAAGGAACAACTTAGACAGTTGTTAGAACAAGGGTTTGTAAGACCCAGTGTTTCACCTTCGGGTGCGCCAGTTCTCTTTCAGAAAAAGAAAGATGGAACACTTAGACTCTGTGTGGACTACAGAGGTCTAAATCAGCTCTGACAATTAAGAATAAGTATTCTATCCTAAGAATTGATGAGCTTTTGGACAGGCTAAATGGAGCCTAGATCTTCACAAAGATAGATCTCAAATTTGGGTATTACCAGATCAGGATTAATAAGCAAGATATCCCGAAGACAGCCATCAATACTCGGTATGAGCATTATGAATTCACTGTCATGCCATTTGGATTGACAAATGCCCCAGCTACATTCAATCGCTTAATGTAGGACATTCTCAGAGAATACTTATAGATGATTTTGTTCTAGTTTTCTTTGATGACATTCTGATTTACTCAAGGAATGCAGCTGACCATGAGACTCATGTCAGAAAAGTTCTTTAGATTCTAAGGAAGCACCAACTCTTTGCAAAAAAGAGTAAATGTACTTTCTCTGTCGACCATGTTGACTGTTGGGCTTTTTGGTATCAAAAGATGGAATTTCTCTAGATTCCACGAAAGTCCAAGCAGTCATAGATTGGCCTGAACCAAAGACAGTGAAAGAAGTCAGAGGATTCTTGGGGGATTGACTGGTTGGTATAGGATTTTTATACCAAAGTATGCTCTCATAGCTTCCCCCTGACTAACCTTCTCAAAAATAATACCCCATTTCAATGGTCTGCCAGGTGCCAGAGTGCTTTTGATAAGCTGAAGACTGCCTTGGTAACCAGTCCCGTTCTGAAGCTTCCAAACTTCTCTCTACCCTTTGAGGTAGTAACTGATGCAAGTGGTTTTGCCCTGGGAGGTGCACTCATGCAGTGGCCTATGAATCCCAAAAGCTCAGAACGCATGAGAGGAATTATGCTGTCCATGACCTGGAATTACTTTCAGTAGTCTATGCCTTAAAGTTGTGGAGACATTACCTACTGGGAAAAAGATTCACTTTGATGACAGATCATCAGAGCTTAAAGTGGATCTTTACTAGATGGACCTCAACATGCGCCAAAGAAGGTGGATGCAAACCTTACAGGAGTTTGATTTTGAAATCAAGTACCGCCCAGGCAAAGAAAATGTGGTAGCAGATGCCCTCAGCAGAAAAGCCTCCTTGCTTGCAATTACTGTAGTATCGAATCCTTTGATTATTGAAGCAAGAGAGAAGATCATGCAAGATAGATTCTTTGGCCCTATTGCTACCCTACTTATGCAGGAAAGCAAAACTCCACAGGAGTTGAACAGAGTTCAAGGGTACAGCCTGGATGATGGCATTATGTATTATAATCCCAGGCTATGCATTCCCAATAATGAGGGAACCAAGGATCAAATTTTGAAGGAAGCCCATGACAACAGTCTTATAGCAGGACATCTAGGTTTCATCAAAACCTACATGTCTGTAAAGAAAAGCTTCTTTTGGCCTGGTCTGAAAAAGGATGTACTGAATCATGTACGTCAATGTTTGACATGCCAGAAAGTCAAAGCTGAAAGAGTAAAAATGCTTGGGAAGTTACATCCATTGGACATCCCCCAGATGAAGTGGGAATGTATCAGTATGGATTTTATTACTGGATTACCTTCAGTGCAATCAGGTTACAACTCTATTTTCGTGGTAGTTGATAGACTAACCAAAGTTGCCCATCTGATCCCAGTAAAAGAAACCTACACTGCAGTGGATGTGGACAGAGTGTTCCTCAAAGAAATCTTCAGATTGCATGGCCTACCTTGGAGAATAGTAAGTGATCGAGATCCCAAGTTTACTGCAAGGTTCTGGACTGCATTTTTCAAAGCAGTGGGAACTTTCTTGGATCTCAGCACAGCTTATCACCCTGAGACCGATGGTCAAACTGAAAGGGTAAACCAAGTAATCGAAGATATACTTCGGTCATGCTGTGGGAGGAAACCCAAGAAATGGCTAAGCTATCTGCACCTAGTCGAGTTCGCCTACAATGCTTCTTATCACCGATTAAGTATCGGGATGAGCCCTTTTAAAGCTATGTATGGACAAGATTGCTTAAGTCCATTAATGTGGTCCGACCCATTGATTAGGGTCAAGATGTCCAGACAGATGCTTGACGACATGGAGCAGCAGATGCAGTCCATTCGTAAAGATATTAAAGTTGCCCAAGATCGACAGAAGCAGTATATGCAAATAAGAAGAGGATAGATAGAAAGTTTGAAGAAGCAGATATGGTCTTCATTAGAGTACGACCCAAAAGAAGTTCTCTATCACTTGGGAAGTACAAGAAGTTATCCCCCAGATATTGTGGACCATATCTGATTACAAAGAAAGTAGGTGACTTAGTCTACGAACTTCTTCTGCCTCCTCATCTCAAAGTTCATAATGTATTTCATGTAAGCCTTCTAAAGAAATATATGCCAAGCCCAAATCATGTGCTTGATGATAAAATCCTAACCTCTTCAACCCAAGGGCAGATGGAACTCCAACCTGAAGAAATTCTTGATGTTTGAGAAAAGATTCTCAGGAACAGAATTCTCAGAGAATTATTGGTAAAATGGAAGTTCTATCCTTTTGAAGATGCCACCTGGGAGAATGAAGTTCTATCCTTTTGAAGATGCCACCTGGGAGAATGAAGCCGATCTGTTGCGGGATTACCCCCAGTTTGCGAGATGAGGGCATCTCGCGTTTTTCAAGTGGAAGAGAATGTAAGATTCCTCCCCAGCCTCTTAAGATGTCCAGCATCTTCCCCTGTAATCAAATCCCTCTTCAGAAATATAAAAGATCTTATTTCTACTAGTTTTGGCCTAGAGAGAGAAAATCTTCTAGAGAGTGGTAATTCAATTTTTAAATATTTTTGGATAGAAAAATATCTCATCTTATTAAAATAAGTTTCCCTGAAACAGAAGTTCAAAAAGATTTTCAGAAGGTGCATTAGAAATTAAGTATAATCTGTTCAAGAGGCATTATCTTGGGGGTCAAGATTTTCTCAAAATTTTAAATTAAGGTTCCTATGGACCAATAAGATTCCATCCAAATGTAGGGAGGAGATAAATAGAAGAATAAAAGGAAAATCCCCCAAAAATGAGTAAATACTCACATAAGATGAAGAGTTGACCAAGGACAAGGTTAATAGTTAAAAAAGAGAGATATTTAGGTGAAATGATGCATTTTTGACACCTCAGTATGGCAAAATGGTCAGCCATACAAAGGAGGTTATGGTAAAATTTTTTAAAAAATTATGAACTAAATTTCATCTTTTATTAATAAAAAAGAGTAATCCCCATTGTTAGAGTATTCTAAAAGTGTCATTTTCATTCATGCATAGAAAGATGCATATTGATTAATTTTTATAAAAGAAAGATTTTTTATGCATAAAAGTATATTTTTTAATTACAAAAGAGTTACTTTCATCATATTGATTTTTATGCATAAAAGTATGCATAAAAGAATATTGTTTTTTAATAAAAGTGTTGCTTTTATCATATTGATTTTTTTGCATAAAAGAATATTTTTTAATAAAAGTGTTACTTTTATCATTATTGATTTCTATGCATAAAAGTATGCATAAAAGAATATTTTTTTATTATAAAAGTGTTACTTTTATCATTATTGATTTCTATGCATAAAAGTATGCATGAAAGAATATTTTTTTATTATAAAAGTGTTACTTTTATCATTATTGATTTCTATGCATAAAAGTATGCATAAAAGAATATTTTTTTATTGTAAAAGTGTTACTTTTATCATATTGATTTTTATGCATAAAAGTATGCATAAAAGATTTTTTTTATAAAAGTGTTACTTTTATCATTATTGATTTCTATGCATAAAAGTATGCATAAAAGAATATTTTTCTTATTATAAAAGTGTTACTTTTATCATTATTGATTTCTATGCATAAAAGTATGCATAAAAGAATATTTTTTATTATAAAAGTGTTACTTTTATCATTATTGATTTCTATGCATAAAATAATATTTTTTATTATAAAAGTGTTACTTTTATCAATATTGATTTTTATGTATAAAAGAATATTTTTTTATTATAAAAGTGTTACTTTTATCATTATTGATTTCTATGCATAAAAGTATGCATAAAAGAATATTTATTTTATTATAAAAGTGTTACTTTTATGATTATTGATTTCTATGCATAAAAGTATGCATAAAAGAATATTTTTATTATAAAAGTGTTACTTTTATCATAAATGATTTTTATGCATAAACATATGCATAAAAGATATATTTTTTTATATTGAAAGTGTGATTTTCATCATAAATGATTTTTATGCATAAACATATGCATAAAAGATATTTTTTAAATATTAAAAGTGTGATTTTCATCATAAATGATTTTTATGCATAAACATATGCATAAAAGATATTTTTTTATATCAAAAGTGTGATTTTCATCATACATAAATGATTTTTATGCATAAACATATGCATAAAAGATATTTTTTTAATATCAAAAGTGTGATTTTGATCATAAATGAGTTTTATGCATAATTATATGCATAAAAGATACTTTTTTATATGAAAAGTGTGATTTTTATCATAAATGATTTTTTATGCATAAACATATGCATAAAAGATATTTTTTTATATCAAAAGTGTGATTTTCATAAATGATTTTTACACATAAACATATGCATAAAAGATATTTTTATATATTAAAAGTGTGATTTTCATCATAAATGATTTTATGCATAAACATAAAAGATATTTTTTTATATTAAAAGTGTGATTTTCATCATAAATGATTTTTATGCATAAACGATATTTTTTTATATTAATAATTTTCATCATAAATGATTTTTATGATGATAAAAGTGTGACTTTCATTAGAATTAGATTTTATGCATAAATAGATGCATATAGAATGATTATATTTAAGTAAGGATTCTCATAATCCTCTGTTTAATTTTCGTAAAAATTAGAAAAATGAATAAGTAGATAATCTATGAGAAGAAATACTACAGTTTCAATTAAACTATCGAAGTCGGAGATCGAGATAAATGATTATTTTATTCCTCATAAGAAATTCATGTTTTAGAAATCTGTAAGTAAATATTCGTCGAACGAAATGTAGAAAAAGAGAAATTGAAATAGTACCTTTTGAGAAAGATAGTTTAGGAAGAACCTTTCCAGACCCAAACTCTGATTTAGACTATTGACCAAGACCTAATTCCTTCATCAATTTCAATCAATGACGATGTGCCCAGTTCAGGAAAAATGTACTCAAATCTCCCACTGAATCTGAAACTAAGTTAAGACTTTTGATTTTGATCTGAGGATCAAGTTAACAGAATTCAAGGAATTCTGTTTGGAATTCAGACATGGACCTAGAAGTATTGAGATACGGATTTAAGATTATTCATGGTTTTCAAACAAAATCAAAACTGAAAACTTGCATAGAAACCCTATTTTCTTAAAGGAATGTCTTACGCCTGACTCTGCTGGAGGGAGCATTTGGCATATATGTTTATAAGGGAAGTTCAGTTGCAACAAGAGCTGGCAGGGAGTGTTCGAGGGACAGCTCACGCGGCAAGAACCTACCTAGGTCTTGACCAGCCTGGGTATGGTGAAAAAAAGTACACTTTCGGTACGATGGGTGAGGGCCGACGAAGCGGTCCCTGAGTGAAGTGCCAGGACACCTAAGGAGGATCCTGGAGGGTTTTGACCAGGCGATGCATGGGCTCGCGGTGCTTAGGACACCCATACGTATGTCAAGGAAGATTTATATATATGTATGTTGACGAAATGATTTTGAGTTATAAAATCTGTGATCATATCTGTTTTGTCAATGGATTATTTTTATATTAAAGTTTTAAAGAGGAGTGTGTGCATATCTGTTTTCTAAAGCTAAAGTTAAGAAAGGCATTTCAATTATGGGTGGGTGAGTACTTGTTTGGTTCCACTGATTCCAGTGGTAGGGTGGTGGCTAACCCATGGGCCGGATGGGGTTAGGCTGGAATCAGTGGAGTTTTAATAATCAAACTGAAAAATCATAGGATTACGCTAGGATTTGAGTAGATAGTTAATTCGCTGATAAATTTCTCAATTGAGTGGATCAACGGTTGTGCCTGATCTTGATTAGGGAAAAAAGCGTTGAAATTACTCACATGATCAAATTATATCAGTGATAGTTTCCTTCTATCTGGTTATTCAGGTGAAGGATAGTTTAGAATTGATCTCGTTAGAAAAATTCGTTAAGAAAATTCAAAAAGGTGGAATCATCCTTGCTTTCCGGGCATGGAAAATTTTTCCGGTTTCGGTTTTCGAAGTGACCACCAGCTTAGTCTCGTGCCTGGACATTCGTGGGCAAGGCCTCGAGTGAGAAAATTGCCCCGTGCATGAGGGGGCTGCTTCCGCTGTCAGCTACCAAGAGTCCGGTGCACGGAGGGGACAGAGGGATCTCATAATTTTCCCAGGATGCTTGCGTAAGCTAGTCTTAGAACAGAAATCAGGGAAACCTATGCAAGTTGAATTGGCCAATGGGAAGATTCTTTTCACTCACCCTGAGAAAGATCGTATTCAGTTCAATCTAGATGGGAATGTAACTGACTGCCAGTTCAGAGTCTTACCTTTGGGAGTTTTCGACGGAATCCTTGGAATGGATTGGCTCCACAAAAATCAAGTTGACATTCACTATCACAATAGAACCATTTTCCTTCCGTGACCTTCACGGGAACAAAGTTTAAAAAATTAAAATTTTCGGATCCCCAGATCTGTAATTAGTAAAAGCTTCTAGGTTATTGAAAGTACTTAGAAAGAAGCAGCTCATTTATATTGTCAAAATGAATCTGGTAGACACAAAGTTAAAGGCTAAAGAATCAGAATGGTTAAGTGAGTATGATGATTTATTCCGAGCAGAGAT
Source organism: Cibotium barometz (assembly GCF_041138505.1). Lineage (NCBI taxonomy): Eukaryota > Viridiplantae > Streptophyta > Polypodiopsida > Cyatheales > Cibotiaceae > Cibotium > Cibotium barometz. Next base: position 12,347,440 of record NC_141047.1, read on the forward strand.
AGAATTGACCCCTGGAGCTCAGCCCTAGTAGCCCAACGTATGTACAAACAAAATGCCAGCCCCTGAAGCCATTGAACTCAAGGAACATCTTAGGCAGCTATTAGAACAAGGGTTTATAAGACCCAGTGTTTCACCTTGGGGAGCGCCAGTTCTCTTTCAAAAAAAGAAGGATGGAACGTTCAGACTCTGTGTGGATTACAAAGGTCTCAATCAGCACAGTTAAGAATAAGTATCCTATCCCCAGAATTGATGAGCTTTTGGATAGGCTGAATGGAGCCCAAATCTTCACAAAGATAGATCTCAAATCAGGGTATTACCAGATCAGGATTAATGATCAAGATATCCCAAAGACAGCCATCAATACTCGCTATGGGCACTATGAATTTACGGTCATACCGTTTGGATTGACAAATGCCCCAGCTACATTCAATTGCCTAATGCACGACATTCTCAGAGAATACTTGGATGATTTTGTTCTTGTTTTCTTTGATGATATTCTGATTTACTCAAAGAATGCAGCTGACCACATGAAGCTCACGTTTGTAAAGTTCTTGAGATTATAAGGAAGCACCAACTCTTTCAAAAAAGAGCAAATGCACTTTCTCTGTCGACCATGTTGAATACTTGGGCTTTTTGGTATCCAAAGATGGAATTTCTCCAGATTCCGCAAAAGTCCAAGCAGTCATAGCCTTGGCATGAACCAAAGACAATGAAAGAAGTCAGAGGATTCTTGGGATTAACTGGTTGGTATAGAATTTTTATACCTAAGTATGCTCTCATAGCTTCCCCCCTGACTAATCTTCTCAAGAAGAATATCCCATTTCAATGCATTAGGGCCAAAAACGTCTCAAAATGGGATGTGTAAGGAATTTCGCTAACTTGCTAATTAGTAGAATGTTGACGGTCAAAACGGCTCCAAATTTGGCCGTTTTGGATATTTAAAGTGTATCTATCTGATTGAACACGTATCTAAGTACATATTTTAAAATCTAAAAAAATACATTGTTTTCATGCTACTCTTTAATGGCTCGTCTCGAAATTTGTCCTCTTTTAGTGACTTTGCGGCAAAATGACCATTCCCTCCAAACGCGCTCTCATCCATTCTCCAAAAAAATTTCACTCCTCTGCTTCTCTAAGAATTTCACAAGCTACATCTCATTCTCATTCTTCTGTGTCTCTCATGTTCTAATAGCTCTGCTAATATTTTTAGCTCTGTTAGTAATGAGTGATACATCTAATCGTAAGTTTCATTTGAATATCAAGCTCAACCAAGAGTATGCAACTACACGGAGTGTCTACCAAAGATCCCTTTCATGTGCAAATGAAGCTCAACATCTTCGCAACGAAGGAAAGAAGCATATTGACCTATGGACAGATGGAAGTCTATATCCACCGGATCCCAGAACAGGAAGGTATCCTTCTTTTCACACACCACATGATTTGATTAGATTTGTTGGTGATGGGGTGGATGGCTTACTTGGTTATAGTTCAAGACTATCTCAATCACATATTAATTATGCAGAATATACTACATATCTTCAAAATACTTCATCTTTGAATGCAACAAAAATTATAGAACTTGAAAACAAAATAGTGTCTTTGAAACAAGAAAATGATCAATTGAAAACCTTAAAAGAAACTCCAATAGGGTTAAGAGCACGAGTAAAACGAATGTGGGATGTAGTTAACTTAACAGAGAGATTTGGACAAAGAAAAAAAAGGTTAAAACTTGTAAGAGATCATGTTACTAACCTTCTAGGATTTGACATGTCTAATGCTCAGGAAAGGGTAAGATTTTTGAATGAGCTTATGAATAGGTCGGATATCTTGAAACTTTTGGAACTTCCTGAAAATCAAACTAAAAAAAAACTAGTCTTTCAACATCTATTAAAAGATATGGACTTATTAGTCCAGCCTTCCCAAATGCAAGAAGTTTGTGACACAGTGGGAGTGAGTAGAAAGGGATACAGAGCCATCTCTAAAACCTGGTTCAGGGTCCTTAAGTATTACAAAATCAAAGCTTTTGGGTTGCCTAGACCTCACAATGTTGGAAAATATAGAACTCTGTTAAATGAGAAAATTTCTAAACATTTCGGAAAGTATTTCCATATTGAGGGAACAATGCCATATGAGAGACAAAAAAAAATCATCTTTTGAATACAACGTTTATAATAATATTTGGATGAACATTAGAAAAGTCCAATCTTTTATGGTGAGATATTACAACATAAGAGAAATAGATTGTGAAGGAAAACTTGTATTTGTTTTAAAATTAGATGAAGCTCAAATCCAAAAATGTCAAAAAATGGAAAGAATATCTATACAAAGATGATGATGTCTACAAGCTAAAGTTGGTCAGTTTGTTGCTAGAGGATGCATCCTTGGAATGGTTTGAGTATGATGCCTTAGATGCTAAGAGAGCAAGCTAGGATGGCTTGAGAGAAGCCCTGATGAGAATGTATGGGAAGGTGGATACCCTAGAGGACATGTGGAGAAAGTTGACCAACTTGAACTAAGAAGAGGATGAAGAGGTGCTAGACTTTGTTGTGACAGGTTTGAAGCTTCTTGGAGGAGGATGCTAAAAAACTTGGGAGGGAATCACACTTCTCCTGACTTTCTTAAGAAGGACAGGTTTGTTGGAGGGCTGACTAGAAAGATCAAAGGAAAGGTGGAACTAAACGACCCTCTCAGTTTTGTTGAAGCCATGAAGGTTACTGCATATCAATAGAGGAAGTGCAAACAAAGAGCTGGCTTGAAGATGCCACACCCACTAGGGTGGGAGGGCTATTGTATTTGATTTGCTGGATGTGTGTCGTGAGTGTTGTGGATTCCTATATGAGTGTTATCTCAAAGGATGTGAGGGTTTTTGGATCAAAATGATTGTAAAGTTATAGAAAATATGAGGTTGAGGATCTAGAAATGGAGGTAGAAGAAGCGGGCAAAGTGGAAGAGAAACGCCCAATGATTGATGAGTCTTCCATGGAAGAGAACGTGGTCTCGAGTAAGCTGGAGGTACCACAGTGGCCTACATTGTGGGAAGAGTCATCAAAAGATGCCAATGTGGATTTTGCAGTTTTTTTTGTGATATGGTTGAGTGTGAGATGGAGGGTCTGATGGAGTTGCCTTTTTTTATGATAACACATGTGATGGTGATGATAGCATAGTTGAGATGACATGTGAGCATGAGTGTGTGGATAATTGTGTGGACAATGCTTAGGATAAGGGAGCTTTGTTGGATGACATGTTGAAGGGTGTCTTTATATTGTTTGAAGATTTTGTGGATATAGATAATTGTGTGTAGGTTGATGCTTGGGTGGATACTGGAGGAAGTGTGATCCAAGATGAGCTTATAGATGGCGTGAGTAGACTATGGGATGAAGAGGCTATGAATTTTTTGTTGGAAGACGCCATGGACGGTGTCTGTGCTATATTTAAAGAATCTATGGTTGTAGGTGAAGCTAAGTAAGATAATCCTAGTGTGGATGCTGCAGTGTGTGTTGATGATGAGGAGATTTTGGATGTTGTTAATAGGCTGTGGGGATGAGAAGGATGAGAATATTGAACACATGATGCAACATGTCTTCTATTTGGGTTATATGGAGGATAATGTTCAAGTTGTTGCCAGGATGTTTGTTTGTGATGGTAAAGGTGTTTCTGGTGAATGGAATGAAAACTTCATGGAGGAACTGAGAGTTAAGAAGGGCCCTACAACTGGATGGAGGGCACTCAACTGATAAGTAAGGAGAGTCAAGAAGGGAGCTGGACGACAAGTGTTTTGGGGTGGAGAATCCAATGGATAGAGGTGAGGCTTTGATGCTATTAGAGGACAGTGGCTAGGTTTTTGATCCTGGAGGATGGCTCAGTGTAGCGAGTTGGATTTGGAGTAAATTTTTCATTAGGGGAAGGTTGAGGTCTATAGGGGCCCTTTAAGCTGCCATATTATGATTTTAATGACTTTTTGTTAAAATGTTAAGTTTCTTTGACTTTAGATACCTTCTTATTCTTTAAATGGCTAGAAGTTTGAATTTCAAAGTTTCTTGCCAAAATTGAATTTAAAATCGAGTGGGCAAAACCATATCATGTGACATATCTATGGAAAGAGCTCAGCGACGAGTAGATTCTGGATCTCTAATCTCCGACAAATTTTGAGCTCATATGTAGAAGTTATGGATGTCCGAAATTTAAAACCCCCCCCCCACTTTTTGGGAATGAAAAGTACAAAAAGGCATCTTCTAGAGATTCTTTTGACCACCTTTAATCACCCAACATTTTTGTATACATGGCATCACATGATTGGCCCTTTTCCTTAATAACCTTTTATTCACATGGCATCTTAAAGGGCCCGTATAGACCTCAACCTTCCCCTAATGTATACCCTTTTGATCCATTAGGATGATGCAATGCTCGATCATTCTATTATTGCTGTATATAAATTTGTATAGAGTGATGTGAGGAAGAGGGTAGTTTGGAGCATGAAGAAGGAAATGAAACACATGAATGTGCTTCGTCCAAGGGGTGGGATATATGTGAGATGACTCCATGAGACCAACCCAACATGATGTGTAGATGGTAGAAATGTACATAATTTGATGTGGAATGATTTCGAGATGGACAAAGATGGTGTGGCATCTAAATGGATAAGAGAGTGTGTGCCAAATCGAAATAGAAACTGTATGGGGATCCCATTTAAGCGGGCAATGCAGGTTCCAGAAGAGAGTGGAGGCAGTAATGTGAGTTCAAGAGGAAGAATTTGATCATTTTCAATGAACTCTCCATGTAGAGGTGAGGCTAGAATTCCCACCAGAGAGAGGAGGGATAGAAATTGACTACAGTCGAGTGGTCTCCTGCAAAGTATTTTTGTTTCGTTGAAGGTGTTTCCTGAAGGATAGTGCACTATGAAAGATTAGAGGGATCAGATCGGAGGGAGAGCGCCCCCATTAGAGACTTGATTCATTTTCAATTCTTCTCAATTGTAGTTGTTCTTCTACCGTGTGAGGTTTGTTCATGAGAGGTAGGCTTGTCATGTGTGACAGAGGATAAAGAGCTAGGAAGTACTGTCATCCATCTAAAGCAGAGAGAGTGTTTGGATATTGCTTGTTGTTTTGATATTTCAGTTGAGGTGAAGAGGATATTTGTGTGAGTTTATAGAGATAGAGGTCTTGAGTATATGATTCTGATGTCTGGGCACTAGATTTTGAGTCAAAATATGATGAGAAAGGGTACAGGGTCAGTTGATGTCAGCTAAGCTACAAAGTTGTCATCTAATGATGTAAAAAGCTTTCCCTAATTAGTTTGAGCTTGGGAGAGGTGTTAGTGGGTCCTGTCTATAGTCAGGGGGTAATTATAGCAATCAAGAGTCAAGAAGGGTTGTGGGCTAAGAGTGCTTATGTGGCAGCCATGAGTTATCTAGTATCAGAGGTGAGTGGTTATAAGTCTAGATCCATGATTGGTTTGAGTGTCTGGAGGGTCTAGAAGTGCCAGCTGACAAAGAAGGGATAGAATCTCCAACAGCTATGTCAGGTTAGTTTGATGGTCGGGTGTAGTCAATTTTAAGCTAGCTGTGGGTCAGCTGTGCAGGCAGTAGAGAGTCCTTAATGTGATATCTTGACAAGGTAGAGTAGCCTCAGGGTCTGAGGACGACAAAGGACACCTGAGGAAGGTTTCTTTCTCTCTGAAGGCTTATGAGTCAGAATTTTGAGGCAAAATATAGGAAGTAGAGGTCAAAAGAGGGTCGAAAGAGAGTCAATAGAGTGTCCATAGAGCTTTTGGGGTTGTGAGATGAGTAGATCATAGAGGATAACTTAGGACCCTGAAGGATAGTTTTTTGATTGGGAACTAAAGGAGGACTTCAGAGGAAGAATCTAAGAGTTTTGTGTTAGCTAAGGGTTTTTTGGTCAGTTAGGTGTCATCTGTGGTAAGGAGGGACTCTGAGGAGAATAACCAAAGGTGTTGGAGGTGTGAGCTACCTTGGGAGGAGAGCTAAAGGAAGCAGATGGTCTGACTAGAGGTTGGGAGGGTGAAGAGGTGTTCAAGTGAGTCAGCTAGAGGGCTGGAGACAATTGCGGATCTGATTGGTGCCCTTGGAGGAAGGATCCTAGTGTCCCCCAGTTATGATCCCACTGTGTTTCTTTCTTGTGTGCTTGTTGGTGGTGTATAGAGGCCATCACCCAGACACCACACATTTTATGGTGCCCCCATCAAGGATAATAAGCCTTTAGTTAAGGGCTTTGGTCAGTAGTAGGTTGAAGTCCATTTACTAATCAACTCAAGGCCAATGGCTTATTCGGGATATGATGTGTTCAGATGCAAGAAGAGAGAATATGTTACTGTGTTTTTGAGGAGTGTTGAGTTGGTTTCTTTGAAAAGTAACAAAGATGATGATGTCTACAAGCTAAAGTTGGTCAGTTTTTGTTGCTAGAGGATACACCCTTGGAATGGTTTGAGTATGATGCCTCAGATCTTGAGAGAGCACGATGGGATGGATTGAGGGAAGCCCTGGTTGATTTTTGTTTCATTCAAGGTTGCACGCTAGAGACTTGCAGTGTTTCCAGTTTTCAATGAAGGATAGCATAGTATGAGAGATTAGAGGGATCAGAGCAGAGGTAGAGCACCCCCATTAGAGACTTGATTCATTTTCAATTCTACTCAATTGTAGTTGTTCTTCTATTAGCCATGTGTTGTTTGTTTGTGAGAGCCAAGCCTGTCATGCATGATAAAGGATAAAGAGGTAGGAAGTATTGTCATGTTGGGATCTTCTTGAGGGGGATCCTTGAGTTCACTGTGTACTATTCTTTTCTTGGTGCCCAGGTATCAGAGATGGTGAGACATTGAAGTTTTCTTGTATATCTGAAGCAGATAGAGTATTTGGTATATTGCTTATTGTTTTGATATTTTAGTTGAGGTAAAGATGATGTTTGTGTGAGTTTATAGAGATGGAGCTCTTGAGTATGTGAGTCTAATGTCTGGGTACCAGATTTTGAGTTAGAATTTGATTAGAAAGGGTACAGGGTGGTCTGTTGGTGTGTCAGTTGAGCTATAGAGTTGTCTCTTGATGATGTAAAAGGCTTGCCTTGACCTGTTTGAGCTTGGGAGAGGTGTTAGTGAGTCCTTTATGACAGTCAGGGGGCTCTTATCAGTTAGGAAGAATAAGTTAAGTACAAGTGAGTGACATGATAAGGTCACTTACACACACTCATTAGAGAGTATACACATGCTTGGGAGAAAAAACCTTCTAAAGAGTGAAAAGGTGCCTCGGCCCATTATTAGCCTACATCCACACATCACTACCATATAAATGGTCTCACAAGTAGCTAGCATTGTCTCCCATCTACCACAAAGACTTAGATGTAGCACAAAGCATCCGCCCACCAAGGTAGTAGCTATCGCAACCTCCATTTCTTAAATTTACTAACAAAAAATTGTCTTTGTAGCATATTCTTTACTTGCATGGACCATATTTTCCTACAGAAGGAACCCTTGCAACATGGAATACACAAGGAATGGAAAAGTCTCATTATCAAGCGAGAACTTCCTTTTTTAGATGTACCAGAAGAGGAGGTGGTCAAAGAAGAAGCAATGCACTTAAAGAATTATTCACTTGGTTCTACAAAGGATGAGATCAAAGACCCAGCAATCTGAAACTACACAAACACCTCAAGACAGAGACTAATGATTTACTAACACATTTGTACCTCTTACAAAATATTTGCTGAAATATAATCATTCCTTGCAAAATATTGTGTACATTAGTTTTTGATTCTCTTGGGACTATTTGGCATGTCACCTCTGTATCTCAAAAATTTTCTCCTTCTATAACCTCCAAGAAGATTGATATCTGACACCTCAGCTGCAGCTGCATAGCTAGAGTAGCAAAGAAAGTATCCTGCTCTTGAGGCATTGAAACCTGCAGCATATCCAAAGATTCTAAGAGCAGCAGCTCTCTCTAGAAGCAAAACCTTGTTAGCATTTATTTGAAGGGGAGTGTATCCCATGAATCTTGACAACACCTTCAAGGCAAATATTGGCAACTCAGCATCTTCAGAGAAGTTCATGTGGAATGCACAGAACACAGCCTTATCCAATGTAGGTAAGTAGTGTATGAGAGCAGATGAAGGCCTTCTTGACCTAGTGTCTGTAGATTTCACTCTGCTGCCTCTAGCTCTTCCTAGAAAATCATCCTTATCAAGCAATTCAATCTGCAAGACAAAAACCTCAATTTAAAAAAATTACAATCACAATAACATTTTACAAAAGATTAAATGGAAGCTACCTTCTGCAACTCATCCTCAATTACTACTTTGTCTTTCATCAAGTTGCATGAGCCAACCCTTTCCACTTTATCAGAATCTGCCTGAAGCTTGAAATCTCTGCCAAAAGACTCAATACCTAACTCAATAAGCCTGTTCTCAAAATCCTCATCTCTAAGGGAAGGTTTTCCCTCATCCACTTTTTAAGGCACAAGGCAAGTGCATCAGTAGAGCAGGCATAAATGAGTGGTCAGATGTTTGCAAATCAAGTGCCAAAAACTCTTCCTTTGACTCTACTTCTGTATCAATAAAGTCTTTGGTCACTTCACAAGCTTCTGAAATTGTTGCAATACAGTAGTCTTCTCTGATATTGAAGAGACATTGAAGATAGGACAGAGGAATAAAATCTTTCTCATTGATATAGAAGAAAGGAAGGTTTGGAAGAGTAACAGAGGATTTAGATATGCTTGCTTCCTCTGAGGGCTCTTCAGTAATAGTGAAAGCCCTAAATTCTGCAACATCAAGATTGGCACTTTCTCTCTCCTCAGCTTGAACATCAATTTCTTCCTCTTCTAAAATCTCACTTTTCTCTAACTTTGAGACTGTGGTGACATTTAAGTTTTCTTCCTCATTCTCTGCATCAATTTTTGGTTGTTGCTCTTTATCCTGTATTTCTGCTTTCAAAAATAGGAAGAAAAGAAAGGAGACATCCTTGGGGAGGACAAGGTTGCAATGCTTCTTATGGGTTGGACAAGAAATGGATGAAGGGCATGTGAAAGAGGTTCTATTTGAAAATCTACTGAACCTCTTTGTAACTTTGGCTTTCTCTACTAACAACTGTGTAAAATCGGTAAGGTGACAAAAATCATTGTCTCCGATATGAAAACAATGAGCTTCAATTGACATTTCAAATTGTTTGTACTCCTCTTCAAGAGTGTCCTTAAGCTTCAACAAAACATCTGAAAGAGAAAACCTTGGATTGAATATCTCCACTGCATCTACGTATATCTTCATATCATGACCATCTTGCAAAATAGCATTCAAGAGTCTTTCACTTGGGCTTTCTTCAACAAGTTCATGTCGACCCGCAACACTTTTACTCATTGAGATATTTGAAAAAAATGCTGGAATAATTTTGATGAGCCCGAACAAAGCGAAAATGAATGGTCCAAAAGTTTTGGAATTCCTTTATCGCTTGATGCGGGCTTTGGCAATTCCAAGGTCCCAAAAAAAATATAGAGTTTTGGAAAATAGGGCTAGGAAGACACTATAGTGCACAGCTTGATTTGACGAAAATAAGTGGTCCAAAAGCGGGGAAAAAAATTGAAAGAGAGTTTTTAAGAATATTTGTAGCGTGGTAAAAACACCTTAAATAGTGACCGTTTATGCCACGTGGCAACAATGATTACATGACACGTGTATCCAACGGTCCTTTGTACGACAAGAAAAGCTCAGGATATCAAAGAAGAAGTTGAGAAAGAGAGAGAGCAAGAGAAGATTACAAAGGATGCCATTCTTTCTCAGCAAGCTGAAATTCTCCATGCATCCACCAATTCAGAGCTTTATCAGAATGTGACAGGTCAAATGATAGTAGATATGTCCATGCATGGAGAGGATGAGGTTTATTGTGACATTGCCCCTGAAGACACAAGTATGCTTGTGAATCACAATATTGAGATATCTGACACAGTCCTCTTCATCTGTCTGAGGTTTGTGTGGATTTGCTTTTGCTTTCTTGATGAATTTCTTAGACTCCATATTTTGTTGACATGTTTTGTTTATGTCCCCAGATGTCTTATGAGGGATCTTCATGAATCAATGGCTGTGCAAGTGACCATTCTTGATCCCCTTGTTACACAGTGCCTTTTCAATAGGCAAGGGGATCTTGTAAGTTTTCTCAAAAACTTTGATATGCTTACCTGCAATTACATTATATACCCTTATGTTGAAGTGTAAGACACACTCAATTATCTTTTGCCTATAATAGACATTATAATATTCACAACTAATTGCAGTATTCATCTTATCACAGAGGCCATTGGAGTCTTATTATCTTCAATCTATTGGATAGAGATGTGATCTTTATGAATTCTTTAGCATCCATTCATGGGAGAAGTAAAATGTAAGAATCAACTTTTCCATGGTTTATGTTCTAGAACAAATTTTTGTATGTTTTCAATTATTTGGTTGACCCTCAATATTTTATGCTTGTAGTGCTGCCAAACTTATCTTGAGTTTTCTAAGTTCTACCTATGTAGACTACAAACTTGAAGATTTTAAGTACTACAATCAGGAAGTTCCTTTGCAGAAAGACTCAACATCTTGTGGATGGATGGTGCTTGCTAATGCTTGGAGATATCTTGAGTCAAGATTTAGAATGACAACACTTACTGTAAGTTCATGAATGAAAACCATTGATTGATTTAGTGAATACATTTAGTGACCTATTTTCTTATTTTCTTATTTTCTTTTGTCTAAGTTGCATGAGTATCTAGATTCTTGGGTAAGTTGGGTAAGGGAGAAGGCAGTGTCCATGGTTTTGAACAACAGATCCATCAATCCATATGATCCTGATTCCCCCTTTCCACCTAATAAAGGAGCCAAGGATACAACTTCAAAGAAAAGGAAAAGGGAGGAGAAGGAAAGCAATGTCAAGGATGACTCATCCAAAAAGGAAAAGACCTCTGCCAAAGAGAAGAAAAAAAGAAAGAAGAGCCCTACTAAGAGCAGATCTTCCAAGGGGAAAAAGAGCCATTCTAAAGAGAAGACCCATTCTAAAGGAAAGATCCCTCAGGCTACAGAGAAGAGCCCTACCCCTCCTGCTAAAGAGAAGAGCCCTAGCCCTCTTGCTACAGAGAAGAGCCCTAGCCCTCTTGCTAAAGAGAAGACCCCTAGCCCTCCTGCCAAAGAGATTAGCTCTTCACCAGCTCAAGGGAAGACTCCTATCAAAGGGAAGACTCCTATTAAAGAGAAGATCCCTAGTCCTCCTGCCAAAGAGAAGAGCTCAAGAGCTCTTCTCCAGCTCAAGAGAAGAGCTCTTCTCCAGCTCAAGAGAAGATCCCTAGTCCTCCTGCCAAAGAGAAGAGCTCTTCTCCAGCTCAAGAGAAGACACCTATCAAAGAGAAGACCCCTGTCAAAGAGAAGAGTGCTACTAAAGGTCTTCCGTTTCACTCACCAGTGAAATTTAAAATTCAGAAGCGTCGTTTATCCAACAAAGATAGTAAGAGGGCAAATGTTGGCTCTCCATTAAATTTCTTTTTCATGTTCCCCAAGAAGACTGCCAAGTCTCCAAGGCTAACCTCCAAAGAATCTTCTCCAAAACCAGACCCCACTGCCAAATCTCCCCCGCCAACACCTAAAGATCTCAGAGAAGAGCCCAACTTACCACCATTTGAGGAATTCACTCTAAAGTCTTCCTCTCCAACACCTCAAGAGCTGAAAACTCCAGAACTTGAACCTCAATCAGCAAAATTTGATCGAAGCAAACAGAAGAGAGAAAGATTCTCTAAAGATGCAGGGTCATCTCATGCCAAAAGGAAAGTTGATTTTGTTGAGTGATTCCACAAATTGGCTTTTGTTTTGTTCATTTTGTCCATATGAACACACCCTTTTTGGGACAATATTCTGTACTTAAATTCAGTATCAATAATTTGATATTCAACTGTTAAACCTTGTTCTGTGTTGCGAACAATATGTTAACCATTTTTGTGAAGAAGTCAAGACGAAATTTAGCAGAATATATTGATTACATTATTGGAGAAATCCTTTTCAACTATACAAACTTGCCCTTGCAAGTGGCTCAAATACAACTTTTTTTGGGGGGAGACATGTGATGCATGAGGTTACACTCTCCATCCTTGTACTGACAACAATATCATCTACTTTGAATCTATATTCAGGTGATATTTCGTCCAGAAACTCAAGCGACTCTCTTACATGTTGCAGTCGCCAGTTTGATGTTACTATGAGTTTCCTGGGATCTATGAATGGATGGACTATGATGTTAAATTCAAACTCTGGACAATTCTCTTCAGAATCCAAAGGGACCCAAATACCAAGCTTGCTTTTCCATCTCCTATAGTCATAGCCCAAAACTAGGGATTGGCGACACAGTTGGTATGAGATAGACAAAGAATTTGGGCTTACTCTACAATAACTGATATTGTCCCCCATATGAAAAGTTTCCTTGGTACTCCATCCTTCTCCAAGTACAGTGTCCAGATCAGTCAGAGATAGTATTCTATTAAGCCACATCGTTCTTGTTCTCTCCAATTCCATTGTATTGAAACATGCCACAAAGACATGTATAGGCAAGAACCATTGAATTTTTATCCTTCTTGAAATCCTTCCAGGAGACATAGCTTTAAGAATATCATCTTTGATTTTGGATTTGAAGCTTGTCATGGTATTTGGATCAGGAACTTCCCATTCCAATGACATTAATGTGGGAATAGGTATGTCATATAATTCTCCATGAACACCTTCTCTTGATGGAACCCTGTATTCTGCAAAATATACAAATAAATCCACTGATTTGTAAAATGAAGGTGGTTTGTCTGCATACATGACATCTGCAATCCCCTTGTGAATTGCTTTGAATGTGCCACTTAAGCTCTCAACAGGCTGCCACTCCACAGCTGTTGATGGAAAGATAACTGAAATTAAACAAACAACAAATATATCAGAAGGAGAAATATTGTGTTGTATCAAATAGATAAAGTTTTGTTGAATTACAGTAAGAATGGAGAATTGGATGTTCATCCAAGTTCAACACCATGTCTTTGGCCATGTAGACATGTTGAACTTTTGCAAGCCAGCCATTGTCGGTCACTTTGAAGGCAAGAACACGACCTTTCCAATGGGATTTCACTTCATATCGCTTGGTTCTTTTCACCCTGTGGGCACCTTTGCAAGAGGGAAGCATTGTTACCCAATCATTCACACGAAAAGACATGGGTTTCCAAACACCATCTTCTCTCGTGTTATGAAAATCACAAGAAGTTATATTATGAGAAGGATGACGTGAGGACGCCATAGAAGCTCACAGATGAGAGAAAAATAGTGAATCTTTTGAAAGTGCAAAGAAAGGAGAATAAACCATATGCCAAAATGGAGGGAAGGTGGAAAGTAGACGTTTGAAAAAATTTGGTGATTTGTCATTAATAGCGTTGTTTTCAAGGCCTGAAAAAAGGATTTCGTATCTTCCTGCTTGATTTTTTGAAATATAAAATGGAACAAGATGCCACTATTTTGGACCCAAACTTTAATGTTAGCCATCGTAAACGTCTAAATTAAGCCGTTTTAGCCGTTCGCCCCACTAAAATAGAACTGTTAAGAAGACATTTAGAGGAGACAAGAATGCCATACTTTTGTATACGTGTCAATTTACAATTGGACAATTTCTTAATCCTTAGATTAACAAACAACCCTTTTCTAGCCGTTTTTGGCCTTAATGGGTCTGCCAGGTGTCAGAGTGCTTTTGATAAGCTGAAGACCACCTTGGTAACCAATGCTATTTTGAAGTTGCCAAATTTCTCTCTACCCTTTGATGTAGTAATTAACTGATGCCAGTGGTTTTGCCTTGGGAGGTGTGCTCATGCAAGAAGGTCATGCAGTGGCCTATGAATCTTGAAAACTCAGAACACATGAGAGAAATTATGGTGTCCATGATCTGGAGCTACTTTCAGTAGTCTATGCCCTGAATTTGTGGGACATTACATACTAGGTCAAAGATTCACTTTAATGATAGATCAACATAGCTTAAAGTGGATCTTCACTCAGAAGGATCTCCACATGCACCAAAGAAGGTGGATGCAGACCCTGCAGGACATTACATACTGCGGGACATTACATACTGGGTCAAAGATTCACTTTAATGATAGATCAACAGAGCTTAAAGTGGATCTTCACTCAGAAGGATCTCCACATGTGCCAAAGAAGGTGGATGCAGACCCTGCAGGAATTTGATTTTGAAATCAAGTACCACCCAGGCAAAGAAAATGTGGTAGCAGATGCTCTCATCAGAAAAGCCTCCTTGATTGCAATCATAGTGGTGTGTCAAATCCATTGATTGCAATCACAGTGGTGTCAAATCCATTGATTAATGAAGCAAGAGAGAAGATTATGCAATGATAGATTCTTTGGCCCTATTGCTACCCTACTTATGTTGGAAAGCAAAACTCCTCAGAAGTTGAACTGAGTTCAAGAGTACATCTTGGATGAAGGAATTATGTATTACAATAGCACGCTATGCATTCCCAATGATGAGGGAACTAAGGGTAAAATTCTGAATGAAGCCCATGATAGCCTCATAGCAAGACATCCAGGTTTCATCAAGACCTAAATGTCTGTAATGAAAAGCTTCTTTTGGCTTGGACTAAAAAAGGATGTACTTAATCATGTACGTCAATGCCTGATATGTCAGAAAGTCAAAGCCGAGAGAGTAAAAATGCCTGGGAAGTTACATCCATTAGACATCCCCCAGATAAAGTGGGAATGTATCAGTATGGATTTTATTATTGGACTACCTTCAGTGCAATCAGGTTACAACTCCATCTTCGTGGTAGTTGATAGACTAACCAAAGTTGCCCATCTGATTCCAGTAAAAGAAACCTACACTGCAGCAGATGTGACCAAAGTGTTCCTCAAGGAAATCTGCAGATTGCATGGCCTACCCACACAGGAGAATAGTAAGTGATCAAGATCCCAAATTCACGTCAAGATTCTCGACTGCATTCTTCAAAGTGGTAGGAACTTTCTTGGATCTCAGCATAGCTTATTTTCCCGATTTCGATTTTGGAATGACCACCAGATTAGTCTTAGTCCGGACATTTGAGGGTGAGGCCCCGAGTGGAAAACCCTGCCCCCCATGCAAGAGGAAGCTACTTTCACTGCTAGCAACCAAGAATCCGGTGCGCGGAGGGGGCAGAGGAGTCTCACAATTTATATGTTTTTTCCTTATGCATATCTGTGTGTGTACAGTATGTGAGAGAGAGACAAAGGTGTTTTTCACTACTAATTTGGGATTCAAATAACACTTAAAGTTTATGTGTGTGTGTGTGTGTGTGAAAGAGAGAGAGAGAGAGAGGTAGATAGATTAAAGAGGTATTCTTCAGTACTATAACCTAAATTATAAATAAATTTTGTTCTATACAATGTTATTACGGGTGTCACATAAAACACAATGCTATGCAATTTATATTTAAAAAAACATCGTGAAGCGAAATGTTATAAATCACTAAAATTGGTGATTTAAAACACTTAAATTTTGTAAAATTTTACTATGGGTGTCGTATCACACAAATCTTTATGTTATGAAAAAAAGCATTGCTAACCCACGTGTTATACATCACTGACATTGGTTGTTTTTTTTTTAACGTGATTTTCATAGGTCTATTCTCTCTCTCTCTCTCTCTCTCCCTCTCTCTCTCACTCACACACACACACACACACACACGCACACACACACATGCACAAACATGCACTCTTTCTAGAATCATTACTCTTGGTGCCATCTAAGGACATGTAAATATTTGGAACATATTAAAAAGATAATTATTGGAGACAAACACAAAAGTTTAAGCCCTTAGGTATACAAAATGGGGCCGACACCACAGATGACCCGGCTTCATGGTCACTAGAATCCTCCTCTTGCCCTTGCTCCCCTGCATCTTCTTCCTGGTTGTCTTTATCACAAGTGATTTCAAGGCTTCCAAGGGCCTAGGAATATCCTCCTACAAAACAAAATCAAGGTAAGACTTGAGAGGAAGAACAAGACACTACATCGATGACATCATAAAGAGAAAGAGACTACGTACCTTCTCATCATGATTGAGGAGCTTGGTGACAAGGCACTTTATGCCTTTCTTCATACCATACCCTGTCTCACTAGGAGTGGCCTCATGCCCAATATACTCAAACTACAAGATACATAAAGAAAGATATTAATACATGGTATTATGCCATCATGTAAAAAAAGTTATCATACAAGTTGAAAATACTTACAAAATCCTCGTAAAAGCTTTCCCAACCAAGATGAGAAGAGGAGCCCGCTTGTAATCATGCTTTCTCTGCATCAAGTTGTTGCTTCCATTTTTTAGGCTCGTGTCTAAACTCCTTCTTGATAATCTTCCACTCTTCTTTGTCTAGCCAATCCTGCTTCCCTTTTCCCTCCCTATAAGCATCACGAGCCTCGGATCAATGATGGCTCATGAAATCCCTCATTCTTTAATAGTTCATGTAAGATTCCTCCCTAGCCCCTCAAGATGTTACATGTTAGCCTAATATCGGCGCTTATACCGGCGTCATTTAACGGGGTCTAAAAAAACCCCATCATCGGTATAAACGCCGGTATAAGCACCAGAACCACAGCGTCGGTATAAGCGTCGGGTAACAATACCGTCGCCTATACCGTTGTCTATACCGACGCTCACCGGGGGTAATACCGATGGCTAAACTGGCGTCTATACCGGTGTATATACCGGGGTGTATACTGGGGTGTATACCAGGTTTTATACCAACGTAAATACCGAGACATATACCAATGAATATACCGACGCTAGTACCGGGGAATATACTGACGCTGTAGCAGAAATTTTTTTTTGGGCAGAATAGTGCTGCCTGGCTGTTGCCTGGCTGCTTGCAAATGAGCAGGATCAACAACAGCAAACAGACAGCACCATTCTGTCTAAAATAGAGCACAAAAACAACCGTGCTCGTTTTTTTATTTTCCTGATCGACAAACAAGAAATTAAATTAAACATTAATACTCAAGAATGTTTTGATCATATTTCATTAGTTTGAAGGTCATCTTACATCATGGTAATGCCTCCCAATTGACGGTCTCTCCTTCTTCTTCAAGCATCTCAAACAAGGCCACAAGGCCATGTTTGTGAGCGTACTTCTCCTCTCACCTACTTGGTGGGCGATTCATGGCCAACTCCTGCACAAACGATTAACAATTATAACTTTTAGAAATCAACATTTAGCCCACATACATACATTTACATAAATAAAATTGCTACAAATACTTACGAATTCATGGCGCATGTTTCGTAACCACCACTCCCAAGATGAGAAGCCCCTACTGTTTGGAGTCTTGCCCTTGCTGCCTCTCTTTGTTGTTGAAACCTCTCTGGTGTCTCGGTGAGCTCCTGAGCAATGGCTGCCCACTCCCTGTCATCTAGCCAAACAGGTTTCTCTTTCCCCTCTCTAAATGCGTCCCTCGCCTCTGACCTACGATGCCCCATCAAAATGCGAGCTGTATACTGTATCCACTCATTAGAGATGACATTCATAGGGTCAGATGGCTGAAACTCTTGCTTTATCTTTGTTAACCGCTTTAAAGACAACCTGCTCACAATGCTCTGGGCGCACAAAAGTATCTTGCTGATCGGTCCATACCTTTGTGGAGGCCACTTGGATGAGGCCACTCTTGTCTCTACGTACAGTTGCATGTGGCCCATTCATGATTACCTTGAACCACTTCACATCAAAGATAAACAACTCAAAACTTCTGAAGCCAACCTTTAATATATCTTGAATGGTTCCAAAGTAATCAAGCATTCCAGTAATTGTGTTATCATCACTTGCACTTGCACGACTTTCTTGAACAAACTGTGCTGTGACACCACAATCAAAGGTTTCTCTTCTTTGGTCTATTCATTCTACTCGAAAATGACGTCCATGTGACCAAAACGCCCCATATTTGTGATACTACAAATAGCACAAAAAGATTGTTGATGGAGAATCAAACACTGAGACATGTAGAGAAAAAAAAGAGAGACATGTAGAACTTAAACACTTACATGCCAATCGCATCCTTTTGTAAGCTCCTCCTCCTCCTCTGTTATAGTTAAACCAGCACGTTTGGCTTCTAAAATTGTAGCTTCTAGCCATCTACCTATGGGAAAGTCCGGAAGAGCTTGCATACCTTCTGGATATGGGAGATTTCTTGTAGTGTGATTCCTTCTGAAACTTAAACGATCTTGTACTCACTGTCGCTTGAGAGCTTCATATGTCTCAATCCACTTCTCCATTACATGAGAGTTCAAGATGTAAAATTTGTTGATTTTTTCCCTCAAATTGTTATCCATCTTTCTCTTAATGCCTTGGCCTTGAGGTTCCTCACCAATGACTCGCCTGTTAGACTCTTGAGACCATAGTCGAGGTATCTCTGGATCTGAGAAACTTAAATATTCAGTGATGTAAACAAGGGACTCTTATATCAGCCACCCTTCTGACATACTACCCTCTGGGCGAGCCATTTGGCGAACAAATCTCTTTAATGTCTTCATAAACCTCTCCAAAAAGAACATCCATCTTGAATGGACTGTTCCAGCAATTGCAACCTCATCTACAACATGAACTAGCAGATGCATCTGGATTGTTAATAAACTTGTAGGGAAAAACTTCTCTACCATGCAGACTGCCTCTATGGAGTTTAAACGCACTGTCTCCAAAGTGTCTCTCTTTATCTCTTTTGAAGAAATCCAGCGCACCAATGTGCCAATCTTATAGATAGTAGCTCTAATGTCTTCAGTGAGGCAATCTTTTATTGCTATGGGTAGCACAAATTGTAGAAACTTGTGCCAATCATGACTCTTGAGGCCACTAAGATCATCATCCTTTGTAAAGCCTTTAGTCTCCTTTTTTCCTGTCATGGTCTTCCACAGAATGTCAGCTACATTCTTGAAAATATGCATCGGGTCAAGCAAATGGTTTATAAGGAGATCACCCCAATAGGGGAGTTGGTGAAAGATAGAGAGCCTCTTCATCCCAGGACATGCCAAGTTGCCACATTCCTCCCATTTGATCTTCCAATCGCTTGCCTTCAATGCACTTGGAGGAGGTCTTCCTAGATTACCATCCCGCAATTCATGATTTTCTCGAAGATACCTAACATGTCCTTGGTAGACATTCTTTCGTAATGCTTTTGAGTATCTTGAATCAAGTCGAGGACCACATATACAGGACATGCATTGTAACCCGATATAGACAAACCTGAGCATTCTCCATAGCCAGGCCAATCATGCATTGTCCACATGAGAATACCTTGCACAGTTGTAAGTCTTTGGCCACTCTGCTGCTTTGACATGTCCTTCACTTCAATTCCGTTCCACAAGGTGCGTAACTCATCAATAAGTGGTGCCAAATATACATCCATGTTCTTCACCTTGTACTTTCCTGGAACTATTAATGAGAGCAACAAATGACCTTTCTTTATTGCTAACCATGGCGGAAGATTATAATTCACAAGGCAAACAGGCCATGTGCTCCATGAAGAGCTCCTTAAACCAAAAGGGTTTACACCATCCATTGCTAGGCCAAGACGGAGGTTTCGAGGTTCTTCCTTAAAAGCCGGCCATTTCTCTTCAATGTGTCTCCATGCGGGTGAGTTAGCAGGCACACGCATCACTTCATCTGTGGATCGAGTTGTGGCATGCCATGTCATCAAGCTTGCTATAGATTTGCACCTGAACATGCTTTTTATTCTTGGGATGATTGGAAAGTGCCTGAGAACCTTTACCGGGACAGCTTCCCCCTGAACATCTTCTCTATATCTGTTAGAGCCACAATGGGGACATTCTTGCAAATGCTCATATTCATGGCGGAAGAGGCAACAATCATTGCGACAAGCATGAATATTATTGTAATCCATGCCTATGGATTTCAATAACTTCTTCGCATCTGCACGAGATGGAGGCATCTCGTTGCCAGGGGGCAATATCTGGTCTTTCAAAAGCCTGCAAGTATGGCAATATCTGATCGTTACTATTAAGATTTTCTCAAATACAAGTTGATAATTTATCATTTCAACAGTAGGTGTAATCTCCAAAAAAAGTCCTTACTTGAATAGTTCAGTGACACTTGTATTAGACCATCCAAAAATTGACTGCAAATTTAGCATCGTAAGAGATGCACGCAATACAGATATGTTGGCACCATTGTATAATGGAAGGCGTGCAAGTTTACGCATGGCCTCTTCCTCTGGTTTATAATTTGACCGTTGAGAATGTCGTGGTTGATGATCTTCATGTTCATGCTCCTCGAAGAGAGCTTCTTGTTGCTCGATGAAGGCATCCAACATTTCTTCCATTGGACCTTCTTCCATTTCCTGACCTTCTTCCATTCCCTCGAGTGCTGTTAATTGAGCTCCATCTATCACTCCCTCCTGCGATATCCTCATCCTTTGTTGGGGACGAGAATTCACAAGCGCAATGTTATCAAGATGCGACTGCACACTTGCTTGGTTGTACGATTGAAACCATAAATTTTGCAAGCGCTCCATTGGAAATATGCCAGCGTCATGAACATGCTGGTTGTAAATCCTTCGTTTTCGAAAGATTTGGTACTTACATCGCATGCATGGACACGCTATTCTCTCTTCAAGATTGAGAGGCTTCATCTAGCAGGATAACATGTATATGCAGCTCATTAAACACAAATCATTATGCATTACACAAAGCACTATGTAAACCATAAAACAGGGCTTCTTTTCCCCAGCCGTGAGGGAGATTTTAAAAAATAACATTTAAAGCGTCAAACGGGCTTCTTTTCCCCAACCGTTGAGGGAGATTTTAAAAATAACTCATACATTAGCTTAGGGAGATTTTAAAAATAACTCATACATTAGCTTATCTCCTCTCCATACAAAATTAACTCGAATTTGAACAAGGATGGAGAGAGAAGCTATCTCTATTCATAAATAGCTATTTATAAAGGCCTTATGCAAAAATCTAAATGCATAGATTCTGTAAATAGAGCCTACACATTGAGCTCTATACGTAAGTCTTATGCAAGCTTTATGAATAAGGTTTATGCAATCGTATGCATAGTAAGGCTTGTAAGCCATAAGTATAAGCTTGCATAATAAGGCTGCAAGACTTATGCATAAGCTCTATGCATAAGCCAACTGCATAAGTCTTATGCATAAGCCAACTGCATAAGCCAACTGCATAAGCCTTATGCATAAGCCATATGCATAAGTCTTATGCATAAGCCATATGCATAAGCTCTATGCATACGCTCTATGCATAAGCCATATGCATAAGTCTTATGCATAAGCTCTATGCATAAGTCTTATGCATACGCTCTATGCATAAGCCTTATGCATAAGCTCTATGCATAAGCCATATGCATAAGTCTTATGCATACGCTCTATGCATAAGTCTTATGCATAAGCTCTATGCAAGACTTATGCATAAGCTCTATGCTATAAGCCTTATGCACTATGCTAACCCTTAATCCCATCACCCAATGGTGTAATAAACATGATCTTGTTTTACATGGATAAGAGATCTTACCTTGATAACATATATAAACTCTATGAATAAAGAGAATACCTTATGCATAGAAAAACAGAGCATAAGACTTATATATTATATGTATAAGAGAGTATAAACATTCAAAAAGCTTATGCTTTCCATCCATGCAAGGCACTCTACATCAAAAAAAGGTTTATGCAAAAAAACATAACGCATGTGAAGCCTTATGCATAAAGCTCATCCATAAGATTTATACATAAAACATTATGTATTAAGCTTTATGCATAGATCTTAATTCATGCATTTAGCTAGATTCATATAGCTCTATGCATAAACTCTATGTATAGAGCTTGCATAAGCTTACAAGCCCTATGTATAGAGCTTTCATAATCTTACAACCTCTATGTATAAAGCCTATACATAGAGCATATGCATTGAGCTTTTACAAGAAGGCTATGCATAGAGCTTTCAACAAGAAGGCTACACAAGGTCTATGTACAATGTCCATGCAAGCTTTCAAGAAACCTATGCATAGAGATTTTATAAGCTTGCAAGAAACCTATGCATAGAGATTTTATAAGCTTGCAAACTCTATGCATAAAGCCTATGCATAGAGATTTCACAAGCTCGCAAGCTCTATGAATAGAGCTTATGCATAAAGCTTGCAAGAAGGCTATGCATAGAGATTGCAAGCTTATGATAGGTTTTATGCATAGATATTAAATTAATCCTATGTATAAGCTTACAATAACCCAAAACTAACCCTAAACCATAAAACAGGGATGCAATAATTCATAGAAAATAGCATAAACAAGAAAAATCGAAAGAGGATCTACCTCTTTTTTGCGAAGCTGAAGGAGAGGATTGGTGAAAGATTGGTGAGGTGAAAGAGCTGCAAAACAAAATATTAAACAAAATAATTAGTAAATTAAACACAAGAATAAGAACTAATACAAAACCCTAAAATCTCTATGCATGCATTAGGAGATCTATGCATACATAGAGAGCTCTCAACATGCATAGAGAGCCAAAAAAAC
Organism: Cibotium barometz; assembly: GCF_041138505.1. NCBI lineage: Eukaryota > Viridiplantae > Streptophyta > Polypodiopsida > Cyatheales > Cibotiaceae > Cibotium > Cibotium barometz. Next base: position 12,369,988 of record NC_141047.1, read on the forward strand.
ACAAAACCCTAAACGTCCTAATTCTTAAATTAAAAAGTAAAAGCAAGAACATATTAGGAGAAGGAGAAGAGGAGAAAAGAAGAAAGAAGGAGAAAAGAGGAGAGAGGAAAAAAGAGGAGAGGGAGAGAAAGAGACCTTCTCTGTAACGCGCTGTACTCTGCGAAAAAATCAAAAAATAGGCTCTCGGCTGTAAAAGACTTACGAGCGTCGGTATATACTATGGAATATACGTCAGAATATGCGTCGGTATATACTACGGAATGTGCGTCGGTATATGCGTCAGAATAAGCGTCGGTATACGCGTTGGTATACGCGTCGGCAAACGAATATTTTAAAATACCCCGCCCGACTTGTCTCCTCCAACATTACGACGGGCATACCGATGTTCGACATTTGCGTCAGTATTTTAGCGTCGGTATGCCCTCAAGCTCTTGTAGTGCTAGTTTCTTCCCCTGTAATCAATCCCCTTTTCAGAATAATAAAAGATCTTGTTTTTACCTGTTTTTTGGCCTAGAGAGAGAAAATATTCTAGAGAGAGATAATTTAATTTTTAGATATCTTTGGATGGGAAAATATCCCTTCTTATTAAAATAAATTTCCCCGAGTCAGAAGTTTAAAAAGAAATTCCTAAGGTGCATTAGAAATAAATTATAATGTGCATAAAAGACCTTAGCCTAAGGGTCAAGATTTTTTGAAAATTTTGGATTAAGGTTCCTATGGATCAATAAGATTAATCCAAATGGTTAAGTGAGTATAATGATTTATTCCCAATAGAGCTAGCTGAGATGCGTCCGATTTGGAAAGTAGATCATGAAACAGAATTGACCCCCGGAGCTCAGCGAGGAGTAGCCCAACGCACGTACAAAATTCTAGTCCGTGAAGACATTGAACTCAAAGAAGAGCTTAGGCAGCTGTTAGAACAAGGGTTTGTAAGACTTGGTGTTTCACCTTGGGGAGCGCCAATTCTCTTTTAGAAAAAGAAGGATGGAACGTTAAGACTCTGTGTGGATTACAGAGGTCTCAATCAGGTGACAGTTAAGAATAAGTATCCTATCCCCAAGATTGATGAGCTTCTAGAGAGGCTAAATGGAGCCCAAATCTTCACAAAGATAGATCTCAAATCAAGGTATTATGAGATCAGGATTAATGATCAAGGTATCCCGAAGACGGCCATCAATACTCGCTATGGGCACTATGAATTTACTGTCATGCTGTTTGGATTGACAAATGCCCCAGCTACATTCAATCGCCTAATGCAAGACATTCTCAAAGAATACTTGGATGATTTTGTTCTTGTTTTCTTTGATGATATTTTGATTTACTCAAAGAATGTAGCTGACCATGAAGCTCACGTCTCTAAAGTTCTTGAGATTTTAAGGAAGCATTAACTCTTTGCAAAAAAGAGCAAATGCACTTTCTCTGTCGACCATGTTGAATACTTGGGCTTTCTGGTATCCAAAGATAGGAATTCTCCAGATTCCGCAAAAGTCCAAGCATTCATAGATTGGCCTCTACCAAAGACAGTGAAAGAAGTCAGGGCATTCTTGGGATTTACTAGCTGGTATAGACTTTTTATACCTAAGTATGCTCTCATAGCTTCCCCCCTAACTAATCTTCTCAAGAAGAATACCCCGTTTCAATGGTCTACCAAGTGAGAGAGTGCTTTTGATAAGCTGAAGACCGCCTTGCTAGCCAATCCTGTTCTGAAGTTGCCAAATTTCTCTCTACCATTTGAGGTAGTAAAACTGATGCTAGTGGTTTTGCCCTCAGAGGTGCGCTCATGCAGGAAGGTCATGCAATGGCCTATGAATCCCAAAAAGTCAGAATGCATGAGAGAAATTATGTTGTCCAATGACTTGGAGCTACTTTCAGTAGTCTATGCCCTGAAGTTGTGGAGACATTACCTACTGGGTCAAAGATTCACTTTGATGATAGATCATCAGAGCTTAAAGTGGATCTTCACTCAGAAGGATCTCAACATGCGCCAAAGAAGGTGGATGCAGACCCTGTAGGAATGTGATTTTGAAATCAAGTACCGCCCAGGCAAATTAAATGTGGTAGCAGATGTCCTCTCAGCAAAAAAGCCTCCTTGCTTACAATCACAATGGTCTCAAATCCATGGATTAATGAATCAAGAGAGAAGATCATGCAGGATAGATTCTTTGGCCCTATTGCTACCCTACTTATGCAAGAAAGCAAAACTCCACAGGAGTTGAACAGAGTTCAAGGGTACAGCCTGGATGAAGGAATTATGTATTATAATAGCAGGCTATGCATTCCCAATTATGAGGGAACTAAGGGTCAAATTCTGAATGAAGCCCATGATAGCCTTATAGTAGCAGGACATCCAGGTTTCATCAAGACCTACATGTTTGTAAAGAAAAGCTTCTTTTGGCCTTGACTAAAAAAGGATGCACTTAATCATGTACGTCAATGCCTGATATGTCAAAAAGTCAAATCCTAGAGAGTAAAAATCATGTACTTAAGTGGGAATGTATCAGTATGGATTCTATTACTAGACTACCTTCAGTGTAATCAGGTTACAACTCCATCTTTGTGGTAGTTGAGAGACTAACCAAAGTTGTCCATCTGATTGCAGTAAAAGAAACCTACACTATAGTGGATGTGTCGAGAGTGTTCCTCAAGGAAATCTTCAAATTGCATGGCCTACCCAAGAGAATAGTAAGTGATCGGGATCCCGAATTCACGTCAAGATTCTGGATTGCATTCTTCGAAGCGGTAGGAACTTTCTTGGATCTCAGCACAGCTTACCACCCCGAGACCGATGGTCAAACAGAAAGGGTGAACCAAGTAATCAAAGATAAACTTCAGTCATGCTGTGACAAGGAACCCAAGAAGTGGCTAAGCTATCTGCACCTAGTCGAATTTGCCTACAATGCTTCTTATCACTGAAGTATCGGGATGAGCCCTTTCAAAGCTCTGTATGGACAAGACTGCCTAACATCATTAACTTGCCCCGACCCATTGATTAGGATTGAGATGTCCAGACAGATGGTTGATGACATGGAGTAGCAGATCCAGTCAATCCGCAAGGATATAAAAGCTGCCAAGGATAGACAGAAGTAGTATGCACATAAGAAGAGGTCAGACAGAAAATTTGAAGAAGTAGATATGGTCTTCATTCGAGTACACCCCAAAAGAAGTTCTCTATCTCTTGGGAAGTACAAGAAGTTATCCCCCAGATACTATGTGGGCCATATCGGATTATAAAGAAAGTAGGTGACTTAGCCTATGAACTTCTTCTGCCTCCTCATCTTAAATTACATAATGTATTTCATGTCAGCCTACTTAAGAAGTATGTACCGAGCTCGAATCATGTGCTTAATGATGAACTCTTAACTTCTTGAACCCAAGGGTAGATGGAACTCCAATCTGAAGAAATCCTTGATGTTCAAGAGAAGGTTCTCAGGAGCAGAATTCTAAGAGAATTATTAGTTAAATGGAATTTTAATGAAAAATCTATGGTTTTCTTAATTTTTATGTTTTGCAAATGTTGAATTAAATTCAAATGCTATGCCTTTGATAAAAAGGCCACCCCCTTCTCTTCTTTACATTTCGACCTTCTCAATCGTAGAAATATTAACTAAGGAATTAACTAAACTCTTCTTATTGTTTACTCTCTTGAATTTAGAAAATTAAGTGGATTAGAGTTCTATAAATCTAATTTGGATTAATTAAGTTAAATAAAGAATGATAAAAGTGAGAAATGGTCAGCCATACAAAGGAGGTTATAGCAAAATTTTTCAAAATTTTGTGAAAAAGAGAGTTTATTTTTATGTTATTCCAAAAGAGTAATTCCCACCATTTTTGCATCTAAAAGAAATATTCTTATAGTGCTAGGTGTTGTAGTGTAGTTGTAATGTGCGTGGAGTGCAAGGGTGAAGACACTCCTTGTGGCCTTGTATATAGTGCATTGGATAGATTTCATCCATGCTTGGCTAAGAACGACTTGTTTCTTCATGGTCTCGGTAGGCATGGCCAAAAACTTTCTCACCCAAGGCCCGTTTACACCATAGATATTAGTTTTTATAATACCTAACACTTGGGTATTCTTAGGAGGTTGCAAGATAAGGGGCACCACTTTTGACAATTGGGCGCCCTAAAGGTAGCCTCACAACTTAAAGGTCCAATCTCTCGTAGTGTGACGTGAAAAATTGATATCTTCCATTGTCAATTTTGTGCATATTTTGATGGTTTCTCAATGGTAATAAGTTGGAAGCTTGTCCAAGAAGATTGCGGCGTGGTGATGCGGCGGCTTGGCGACTACCCCGATAACAGCATTTTACCTTTAAATATAATGGTTTTACTTGATTTAGGGTGCACACATTGTAAATGCCACAAGTATGCTTGATAAATACTTTGGTATGGTAGATGGGCTAGTGATGTGGAAAATAAAAGTGGGCCTTCATGCTCACATGGATTTTAATTGTATTATTAATATGGTATTCACCATAAGGCTACAAGTTGGGGAGTGTGGAAGGCATGTGGAGGAGTGTGTGTAGGTGCATAATTGGGAAAGATTCTTCTAGAATGCCTACATGAAAGAGGAGAATTCCGCCATGTGTAAGTGGGATCTCCACTTATATGCCACTTAGACTTGGCTATTATCTCATCACACTCTCAAAGTCAAAAAGTCTTCAATTTAATAATCAATAGAAGACTTAGCCTAAGAGGACAATTGATGGTGACATCTACCCTTATGTCACTGAAAGGTTGAAGTTTTTTATGTTGTAATTTGTAACAATGGAAGAGAGGGTGATTCTCCACCTATAAAAGGAGCCCTCCTCTCCCTTTCAAATCAAGGAATGAGCCTCCTCAATTGAGCATTTTGTGTCATTGCCATTCTCTTATCTTTCAAACCCTTATTCAAACACTCTCTTTACATGTGAATGTCTCATTTAGCATTAGCTCCTCATGCTTAACCCAATTTTGGACCTCTTTGATAATTCATGATAAGTGGGATAAGGAGTTATTATCTTGGCGGGCCTGTGACGTCTCAAGGTAGCCCTTGCCTTATTGCCGCCCTCCTTTGGAGGTACCAATGGTTTTAGCGGTAATGAGCATGTGGAAAGACTTTGGGGACCATAGGTAAATCTTTACGATTGTCTGCTGAGCAATGTTAACCCTTACCCTCTATCTTGAATCATGAAGGAGATGAAAGGCAAGAGGCTATGTGAAAATTGAGGTTTCATGCAAAGAGAGAGAAGTGCAGTTTTTGTGGTCCAATACCCAAATTTCAACCGGTAATTACTCATTACTCGGGTATTGGTTTCTAAAATTGATCATATGGCTAGGAAGCTCTTTTTATGCTCTTTCCACTCATGTAACTAATTTCTTAATCCCTTACTTCATTGATGATCAAAATTTCTCCCAAAGTTGCTAATTTTTAGGCGAATTTTGGCAGTTTTATAGTCTTGTAGTAAAATGCTCATAACTTTTCGCTCGGTTGTCCGTTTTTGAAAGTTTTTATATGGGCGCAAAGCTCTCTTCAAGCTCTACGCATCTATTTAATTCTCTCTTACACAGCCTATATGCATTTAAAACAGCAGTTCTCTGTGTATCTCTGTTTTTATAGAATTTTGGCAGTTTTATAGTCTTGTAGTAAAATGCTCATAACTTTTTGCTCGGTTGCCCGTTTTTGAAAGTTTTTATATAGACACGAAGCTCTCTTCAAGATCTACACATCTATATAATCCTCTCTTGTACAGCCTTTATGGATTTAAAACAGCAATTCTCTGTGTATCTCTATTTTTATAGAATTTTGGTAGTTTTATAGTCTTGTAGTAAAATGCTCATAACTTTTTGCTCGGTTGCCCGTTTTTGAAAGTTTTTATATAGACGCGAAGCTCTCTTCAAGATCTACGCATCTATATAATACTCTCTTGCACAGCCTTTATGGATTTAAAACTGCAATTCTCTGAGTATCTCTATTTTTATAGACTTTTAGCCATTATTTCTTCTTAATCATGATTAATTTCTCCTAATCTCTTATCAAAAGGCAAACCCCATGTGTCTTATCCTCTTGTAATTGATTGCTATATTTATTTTCTTTAATATGTTCTGTCCAAATCGCCCAATTCGAACGGATGAACCTTACCAATATTCCCCGTATGTTTCCGTTCACATAATCCTGAGTCGGAAGATTTTCTTCCAACAAAGAATCGCCCTCTTGTTTGGAGCTGCAAGACTGGCAGAAATTCTTACTTTGCCGGAGCCTTTCATCTTTCCTTCCATGAATTATGATCTCACCTTTGATGTGTATATCGTTATCTTAACCTAGGGAGAGAAAGGGAGGTGAGGAAGCTGTGAGGTTTCATTCAAATGTGTTTTTGATTCTAAGAAGTGACCGAAGTCCAAACCCCAACTTCATCTTTTGGTGGAGACGGCGGGCAGGTTTTACTTAGAATTATTCTATTTTAATCTCAAGGTCCTGCATGATTAAAGGAAAGTTGTTTTGAAAAAAGTAAATTTCCCTTGTCACTACTCATCTTTTGGTGCAAGATGTTCAACATTCCGGTGTTCCAAGGATCAGAAGGAGAAGACCGGGGAGTTATCTCCGAGAGTTTAACCGAGCATGCCGCTTGACGGGTTGGTCTATGAAGGAGAGGACAGAAATACTTCCAGATTTCTTGGAGGGTATGGCCTTAACTTGGCATGAGGCTTTGCCAGAGGAGTCCAAGAATGATTGGGAAAGGTTGACCAAAGCAATGAAGGAGAGATTTGGGACAGTGGAGTCGCCAAATGCTTTACTATTGCAGTTGGATCAGATTTTCCAAAAGGAAGGAGAGTCAGTTTCTGCCTTTTTAGTGAGGTATGAAGCCTTATTCATCGAATATCAACAAGCTGCTTCACATGTTTCTTCTTCTTCTTCACCTTCTACGGAAGATTCAAAGAGTTATTTAGCAATGGAGCACCTTAAGATGAGTAAGTTTATCAGGGCTTTGGATCCCCGCTTACATGGAAAAGTTCTTAGCAAAGATCCCACTAGTTTTAAAGAGGCCCTTCGTATTGCTTTGAAGAAGGAGGCCACTCTTCATATTGAGTCCACATTCCAATCTTCTCCAAGTGTGCTAACCCCACCACGAGTAGAGATAGCCTCAACATCTCAGGTACAAGCTCCATCCTTGGATCATAACATTGCACAACTTATGGCAGAATTTGCTGATTTGAAGTTACACTTAGTCAATGCAAGGCCACCTAGGGTTCCACGAGCTGAGGATAAACCTAGGGATAGAAGTAGTGTCACATGCTATGAATGTTAAGAGAAGGGGCACTATTGCACTGAGTGTCCAAAGTTAAGTAAAAGTGAGGATAAAAGTTTAGCACTTTTAGAGGAAATATGCTCAGAAGAAGAGGAAACATTGATGCCATTAATGGCAAAAAGGAGTCGTAAAACTAGAAGCCAAGAAGAAGAAGAACAAGAAGATAAATCTGAAGAAGAGGAGAAAAATAAGAAGAAGAAGAAGTCGTCTAGGAGAAAAATTGGACAATCTGACTTTCCTCTTGGAAAAGGATCTCTTAGTTATGACCTCTTAACGGATCTTAGGGAGAAAACAGCACAAATCACATTTGGGCAGCTTTTGGCACTCTCTCCCAAGCTCAGAAAGGAATGGGGTAAGCTGGCTAGCACAAGGGAATCTAAGAAAAAGAAGAAGAGGGATAATGGGACTCCTATGGTTCAGAAGGTGGATATTGATGTAGGAGATGATGTGCCTGTGATTGATGTCATCATTGAGGGGCAAACAATTTCTAATGCATACATTGATGGAGGTGCGTCAATCAATGTCATGAGTGAAAAAACAATGAAAGATGCTGATTTAAAGTTGTCTTCTACTAACTCTCCCTATCGCATCAAACTTGCTGATAATACTAGGGTGAAAACCTTAGGAATTGTCAGGAATTTGGGAGTGGATGTATGTGGTATTTCTGTGCCTACAACTTTTCAGGTCATTCCTACAAAGCCTGATGCTAGGGCTTACCCATTGATATTGGGTAGGCCATGGCTTCGCCAAGTGAAGGCAATTCAAAAGTGGGAGATAGGTGATCTTATTCTACAAGGTGAGAATAAGAAGGTCCACTACAACATCAAGAGTCGTCGCAAGAAAGTGGTAAGAGGTGAACCTTCAACTTTCAAAAGTTCAGAGTCAGAGTCATCCGATGAAGAAGAGACAAGTGGTAGCTCCGAGGATTCCATCTCAGAAGGAGAGGTGGAGGGAGTTGCATTTGGTCTTTCCCTAGGAAAGGATCGAAGGGGTGCTGAAGACAATGGAGCCTTGGAAGGGGAAGCTTCTTCAACCATGTGCAAGAAAGGAGATGTGGACCTCACTAGTCTTCACCAACAAAATGAACTTCTTCTTGATGAGTCCATAGTAGGTACTGAAAGGGAGGATTACTTAAAAATGTTGGATGGATTTCCTAACCTTTTTGCAAACAGCTACTCACAAGTACGCCAAGTTACCCTAGTAGAGCACAAGATTGATCTCAAGCCCCAAAGTAAGCCAGTGGTACAGCGGCTAAGGCGTTTGGGAGTAGTGCAAGCAGAGGTGCTTAAGAAGGAGGTAACTAATTTGCTTGAAGCTGGATTTATTTTTCTAGTAGAGAATTCAGAGTGGATTTCCCCAGTTGTAGTCACTCCCAAAAAGCGTGGAAAATGGCGTGTGTGTGTGGACTTTCGTCCTCTGAATGCATGCACAAAGAGGGATTATTATCCTCTACCCTTTCAAGATGAGATTTTGGATCAAGTTGCAGGTCATGAGTTGTATTACGTGTGTGATGGATACTCTGGATACTTCCAAATCCGGATTTGTGAAGAAGATCAAAGGAAAACCTCATTTATCACCCCTTGGGGAGTGTATGCCTATAGGGTGATGCCATTTGGCTTGACCAATGCACCAGCAACTTTTCAACGCTTCATGAGTCAGGTATTTGCACCTTACTTGGGGAAGTTTATAAGGGTCTTTCTGGATGATTTTTGCATTTATTCAAGCCGCATGGATCACTTGGAAAAGTTGAGGTTGGCCTTGCAAAGTATTGATGATGCAAAAGGGTGTATTAATCCTGGAAAATGCCACTTGACACGAAGGAAGGTGGTTCTCTTGGGACATGTTATCTCAGAAGAAGGCATAGAGATGGATCCTGAGAAGGTGTAGGCAATTGTGGCCCTTCCACCACCTACCAATGTAAGGGAGGTAAGGAGGATTTTGGGTAAAACAAAGTATTACCAATGCTTTGTTGACATGTTCTCTGAGAAGATGTATCTTATAAATCTGTTGACAAAGAAGAATGTTTCTTTCCAATGGGGGCCCGATCAAATTCAATCTTTTTGTTTGCTCAAGGAATGCATGAGTCAAAGTCCAATTGTGCAGCCTCCTAGGTGGGGGGAGGACTTTTATGTGAACCCAAGTGTCTCATCACATTCAGTGGGTGCTATACTCTTGCAAAAGGGAGAGCAAGGGCGTATGCAACCAGTGTATTATACAAGTCGACAACTCACTGATGCCGAGGAGAGGTATGGTGAAATGGAGAAAGGTGGTTTGTCTCTTGTTTTTGCAGTAAAGAAGTTTAGGTCCTACTTGTTACCTCGCCCTTTTTTCTTCCTCACATCTCAATCTTCTTTACAATTCTTGGTCCGCAAACCTAATCCTACAGGAGGAAAGTTTGCAAAGTGGATTTGTGAGCTTCAAGAATTCTCTTTCACTTTTATTACAGAAAACACCACTAGGGCCTCTCTTGCAGATTTGCTTACCAGGAAGGAAGAGGAAGAAGAAACAGGAGCAAAGGAAGAAGTGTATGAAGATTTGGAGACACCACCAACTCCCTAGATTGAATCCTCAACAGAAGCAAAGGCTTACCAGGAAAGCTCATCCTTACACAATTCTAGGGGATGTTCTTTACAAGCAAGGTAAGGATAAGATTCTTAGGAGGGTGGTGAGCCTAGAGGAGTCTAAAAGGATTATGGAATTATGTCATGAATGTTCAGGTCACTTTGCCTCAGCCAGCACAACTCGGAGGATCCTTAACACAGAGTATTATTGGCCTCGACTCAGCAAAGATGTCCATGAGTGGTGCAGAAGCTGTGAAGTATGCCAGGCATATGGGCATAAGCAATTGGTTCCCGGACCCTTAAACCCTATCCCAACATATGGTCCATTTGAAAGGTGGGGATTAGATTTTGTGGGCCCACTTCCTCGTTCCTCACATGGGAAGTATTACATATTGGTGGCCACAGATTATGCAACAAGGTGGGCAGAAGCAAAGGCAATGGTCAATAATAAAGCAGTGGCTGTGGCATCCTTTCTCAGGGAATACATATGTGCCCGATTCGGGTGTCCATTGGAAATCCTTACAGATGGGGGGAGGTCTTTCAGGAATGACTTGATTGAAGCTTTGGTGCAGAAATTAAAAATAAAGCATGCTATGGCAACTCCCTATTATCCCCAATGTAATGGTTTAGTAGAAAAAACTAATGGACTGCTTTGTGGATCTTTGTCTAAGCTAGTGGATACTATGAAGAGAAAGTGGGATGTGCATTTGCCAGAGGTCCTATGGGCCTATAGGACAACTCACAAACTCTCTCTTGGTTTCACACTTTTTCAGTTAGTTTATGGAATGGAGGCTATTTTGCGAATAGAATTGGAAATCACAAGCCTTCGCACATCTTTTGCACGCTTGAATAATGAAGAAGAAACACATGCCCAACGCCTAGCACAACTGGAGATCTTGGATGAGAGGCGACTTCAGGCACTTCAAAATTTAGAGGCTGCACAACAACGGTGCAAGGCAAGGCATGACACTCTCACGAAGAAGAAGAAGAAGCCAGAACTCAAGCAAGGAAGCTTAGTCATAAGGTATGATGGCCGTGTGGAGAAATGGCTAGATAAGAAGCTTCTTCGACGATGGGAAGGCCCCTTCAGGATAAAGCAAAAGTTCAAAAATAACACCTATCTTCTAGAGGATGCAAGTGGCCAGGAGGTTCCCAGACGTGCCAATGAGTACCGGCTAAAGATATTCTACCCTCGAGCACCATGGCCAGCAAACCCCCCAAACAGACATGGAGGATCTGCTGGGGGGGAAAGATGTGATGTGAAAAATTGATATCTTCCATTGTCAATTTTGTGCATATTTTGATGGTTTCTCAATGGTAATAAGGTGGAAGCTTGTCCAAGAAGATTGCGGCGCCCACAATGGAATAACGGTGTGGTGATGCGGCGGCTTGGCGGCTACCCCGATAACAGTATTTTACCTTCAAATATAATGGTTTTACTTGATTTAGGGTGCACACATTGTAAATGCCACAAGTATGCTTGATAAATACTTTGGTATAGTAGATGGGCTAGTGATGTGGAAAGTAAAAGTGGGTCTTCATGCTCACATGGATTTTAATTGTATTATTAATATGGTATTCACCATAAGGCTACAAGTTGGGGAGTGTGGAAGGCATGTGGAGGAGTGTGTGTAGGTGCATAATTGGGAAAGATTCTTCTAGAATGCCTACATGGAAGAGAAGAATTCCGCCATGTGTACATGGGATCTCCACCTATATGCCACTTAGACTTGGCTATTATCTCATCACACTCTCAAAGTCAAAAAGTCTTTAATTTAATAATCAATAGAAGACTTAGCCTAAGAGGACAATTGATGGTGACATCTACCCTTATGTCACTGAGAAGGGTTGAAGTTTTTATGTTGTAATTTGTAAATTCTCCACCTATAAAAGGAGCCCTCCTCTCCCTTTCAAATCAAGGAATGAGCCTCCTCAATTGAGCATTTTGTGTCATTGCCATTCTCTTATCTTTCAAACCCTTATTCAAACACTCTCTTTACATGTGAATGTCTCATTTAGCATTAGCTCCTCATGCTTAACCCAATTTTGGACCTCTTTGATGATTCATGATAAGTGGGATAAGGAGTTATTATCTTGGCGGGCCTGTGACGTCTCAAGGTAGCCCTTGCCTTATTGCCGCCCTCCTTTGGAGGTACCAATGGTTTTAGTGGTAATGAGCATGTGGAAAGACTTTGGGGACCATAAGTAAATCTTTACGATTGTCTACTGAGCAATGTTAACCCTTACCCTCTATCTTGAATCATGAAGGAGATGAAAGGCAAGAGGCTATGTGAAAATTGAGGTTTCATGCAAAGAGAGAGAAGTGCAGTTTTTGTGGTCCAATACCCAAATTTCAACCGGTAATGTCATTACTCGGGTATTGGTTTCTAAAATTGATCATATGGCTAGGAAGCTCTTTTTATGCTCTTTCCACTCATGTAACTAATTTCTTAATCCCTGGGATTGAGGGTGCTCTATGGGCTAGTAGTGTCCATGCACCTAGATGCAATCGTTTATTGGTTCCTAAGATGAGGGCGGTGATAGAGAGGTTTTGGGAGGAGAATTGTCGTGCATCACTAGAGTACAAGAAGGAATTGCGACATAGGGTTTGTCATGGTGGGGAGTGCATAGTATTTCGGGCTTGCTTCCTTGAGATGACACAGATAGAGTTGTACTTTGAGTTTAGGTCTACACACCATGAGATCACCATCAACGAGCATTCATTTGAGGCTTTCAAGCCTTGGATTGTGTGCTAGTAAAGACAGCGTGACACATGTCTTTGTAGGTACCATGTTGGATTTCAGCTTTTGTATGATGTCTTCCGTGGCTTGTGTGGCCATCAAGGTGTGGTTCCTTATGGATTTTATTCACTCGCTATTATGCCTGCAGGAGGGGGATGCCATTAACCATTGGATGGCTTGTGTTGTTATGGGGACTTGTACCTCTTGGGACACCCTAGCCATGCTTCACTTGTGCAAGGAGGATTCCTTGGTGGCTGAGGTAGGGACATGTCTATTCCTAAATACATCATGTTCATGCTTCCAAATGGCAGGATTGTTAGTGGTGTTGTGTTCATGCCCCCCTGAAATAATTTCCTATTGGTGTAGTGGTGTTGTGTTCATAAATATTTTTCCATTTAAGTTTTTCGTTTAATTCTTCTTCTAAGGTTGATGTATTAACTTGTAGTTAACTTATTTAAAAAAAATTATAAAATTTGTTGAAATCTTGTACTTAGAGAAAAGGTCTTGTAATAATCTTTTTTTTCTCCTAATCATGGTATCCTGTAAACTAATAGAAAGCTAATACATAACTTTCCTTGCTCTTTGATTCCAATCCTTGAATTCTATTACATCTGCAACAGTTGGGTTAATCTCTGATATCTCTGGTGCCTCCTCATGTTCACCTTCAATGTCGTCCTCCCAAGCAACCTTTTCCCATTAGGAAATTTACCAATCTAAACCTCCAAGCATGGAAGTTGTTGTCAAGCTTCTCTGCAACAATGTGGTTTATTTCATCATTTGACATCTTGCCTGCAACACAAATTTACCAAAAATAGCACTCTTATTTCACCTATACAAATTGTTATATTCTTTGCAGAGAGGTACTATACTACACCCAAACTGTCACAACCAGTGACAGTTTGGGTGTAGAGCGGTACTATACTACACCCAAACTGTCACAACCAGTGACCTCAATTTGCATACATACACCCAAGGAAAACTTTAATACCTCTTTGTAGTACAGACAGTGTCTGTAGGTAAGCTAGAGAACATCACATCTCCTCTCCTTTCTTTTGTTGAATGGCCAACTCCTGATGCTTGGATAGTTATGGTCATGAAATCAAAGATTCTTTGTGACATACAAGGATCTTTGAAGTTTGCAAAGCCATCTCGATCTGTGGGTCTCGGTTGGGTATGTCCAATTCATCTTTTTTCTAAGATCTTCAATCAGTTTACTTTCTCACAAACACTTACCATGTTTGTGTGCAAGAAAGAACTAGGTGATGACATGGTTGCCTTGCTTGGAGAGCAGTGGAACATTGTAGAGGGGCAACATAAGGATGATACATTCAAGTGCAAAGTAGTAGAGTTGAGTGTTACATTTCAGTATCTTAAAGCTCGTGCTACCTTATATATTCGCTTTTATTACGAACGATGGATGAAGAAAAATAGTAGTTGGGTCCCATTGCAAGCGGATGAACAAGTTGTTTTGCCTCTTGACATGTGTTAGGTTGCCCAATGCTGCTATGGTGGAAATTGTAAATGCAAGCAATTATGTATGTAATTCATCAATGAAAAGTTTTGTCGTAATTGCTGTGGCTTTGTAATTTTTTATGTTGTTCTTTTAGAATTACAATATTTAGAGTTGTTTTTATGAAGCCCTTTAAGATTTCTAATATTTTCCTTTTAGAGATGTACTCGAGTCACAAAATGACAATTATGGCACAATATCTCAAAACCATTACAAAATCAAGTACAAATGTGTTTTGAGTAAAAAACATCACAAGAGAAGATAATTTCTCAATCTTTATAAACAAGATTATAAAATTAGAAGAAAATTTACAAATATTTACAATAATAAATAGGGAGGAGAATGGAGCTTTCTATTTTGTCTCCATCTCCTATAGTTTTGTCTCCATGTTCTCTAGTTTGTCTTCATCTCCTCTAGTTTTGTCTCCATGTTTTGTAGTTTGTCTCCATCTCCTCTAGTTTTGTCTCCAACTCCTTTAGTTTTTCTATTCTGTCTCCATCTCCTCTAGTTTTCTCTCCACGTTCCCCTTTGTCTTCTCTGGTTTTGTGGCCTCCTTTGTCTCCATGTACCTCTTTGTCTTCTCTGGTTTTGTGGCCTCCTTTGTCTCCATGTCCATATCCTTTGACTATTTTGGTTATTCTTACCAGTAAATTTGAAATTGAGTTTCTTCTTAGCTTTCTTGCCAACACCCTTCTTGGCACCCACTTGAGGACCACTTTTCTTTGAGGTACTTTCTGATTTGTACCCTTGGTTTCTTTATGTGTGCCTTGTTGAGGAGCATCCTTGGTTTCTTTTTGTAGAGTTCTTTATGTGTGCCTTGTTGAGGAGCATCCTTGGTTTCTTTTTGTAGAGTTCCTTGCTTAAACATAAAATGCTTTAGTAGTGAATGTACATGCATTTTTTTCTTCTTCTTAGATGGAGAGGCTTGCCTTGGGGGTGGTGGAGACTCTGGATCATTTGGATTAATTGAATTATTCAAAATAATATTGATAGCTCTTGCACGAACACTCCACATCCAAAACACGTGAGATCCAAGAGTTTGTCAAATTAAGAAACTTCTCAGATTTAAGAACCAAGAACTATAGAAAATAAGTTAAAAAATTAAGTAAAGATTTACTTCAAAAATAGTGGATTTTTAACTTTACCTACACTGTTACCAATCTTGGTATATTTAGATAAAAGATATTTCCACACATTGGCAATAACGTGTCATCCACATGAGGTAGAATCTTTTTGTAAAGCCACTTGCTGATTCAGAAACTTATACTTTGCCTCCAATGAAAAACATAGTATTATTGATCGTAATCCTACAAAATATTGAGTCCATTGTATTACAAAATATATCCTCTGGACTCTCTACCGAAGACTAGCTGGTCAACCAACGAGATCCAATATCAAACTTTAGTTCACAAAAGTCATTCTTTTCAGTTCATCCGAATCTCCTCGACGTACGCATGGATGTCCTAGCAACTGCGAGCCCATGCATCACCTGGTCAGAACCCTCTAGGATCCTACTTAGGTGTCCTAGCACTTCACTCAGGGACCGCTTCGTCAGTCCTCACTCACATTGTACACACGAAGTGCACCATTTTAACCATACTGAGGCTGGTCAAGAGCTCGGCAATCTTTGCCGTGAGAGCGTCGTCCCTCGACGACTCCCTGCCGCCAGCTGTTGCACAATGGGCCTCTTCTTAGTTAAACACATACTAAATGCTTCCTCCAGCATTCTGGCATAAAAGAGTCCTTTAAAAGAAAACAGAGGATCTATGCAAGTAAAATTTCCGGTTTGAGATTAGTTCCACAAAACCCTTTTTCCTTTATCCATATTTTCATAATGGAAATTATTGATCTCTCATCAAGGTAATCTACCCATCATTTGACTGAATTTTCAACTAGATTCTTGGTAATTTCGGTCAAGGAAAAACTATATTAATTCAACGGTAGTCTATTCTTTGTATTAAGAATTGAAATTGGTCACGAAGTTTTTGCTTGAATCAGATCGAGAGATGGGCAAGTAGTTTACTGGCAGCCCCTCTCATGGTCGTGGTCTAACCAAAATTATTCGGTTTACTTCTAACTTTGATTCTAAGGATTTTCTTGAGATAAACATCTACTTAACTTCTAACCGCCGCCGTAAGGAAAATTCCAACTTTATGAATTTCATTCCTCCTAACCATAATAGATTAAGAAATGGTTCTATATGAGAATATCTGATTTTTAAAAAATTACTCTTCTTCCATTTAATCTAATTTTAGGTAAATATCAATTTGGTGATTCATCCATATAAAATATCTAAGGATATTCTTTCTACCAATTTGATTTATCAACCCTAATTCTCTAGGTGGAATTATGGTAAAAATTCCTCTTTTTGTATTTAAATGATTGAATTTCAAATGTCATGGGAATTCCTTTTTTTATCATAAAATAAATTTTTCTAAAATTTCTCTTTTCTTTAATTAAAATAAAAATATCCATTATTTTAAATATGCAAGAATTCCACTTTTACCATTTAAATGATTGAATTCCAAATGTCATGGGAATTCCTCTTTTATCATTTAAAAATTTCTCATACATAAAATAAATTTATCTAAAATTCCTCTTTAAATTAAATAAAAATATCCATTATTTTAATATACCAAAAATTTCTCTTTTACCATTTAATTACATGGATCTCCATTATCATGGGAATTCCTCTTTTTGCATAAAAATAAAATTACCAAAAATTTCTCTTTTCTTTAATGAATTATTTATGTATAAATACTAAAATTTTGTTTCCCATGAATATGATGAAAATCATTCTTTTAGCATAGGATGTCCAATCCTAGAATATAGTAGGAAGACCTCTTTTATCATTATGCATAAAAATAAGATATGTATTATTTTCTAAAAATTTTACCATAGTTTCGCTGCTATTATTGATAATTTTTAATTTTTCTAAAAAAGAATAAGACATTGTAATACAATTATGTTCATAAACTTAAATCTAAATTATGAAATTAAATCATAAATTTAGCGATAATCATAAACTTAATTATGATTATTATGCTAGATTACGCTATTTCTATTATTCTTCTTTTCTTAAAATTATGATTATTATAGTAGATTAAGCTATTTCTATTATTCTTCTTTTCCCAAAATGATAGGATTATTATGATTATTATACTAGATTAAGCTATTTCTATTATTCTTCTTTTCCCAAAATGATAGGATTATCTCTTTCACATTTAGAATCAATTAAAGTAGTTTTTTAACTACTTATAAATAATCTAAAGTATTTACCATTATTTTATTAACATAAAAGCATAAAAATACCATTTTCTTAACCTCTAGTTTAACAAGCTTAGAGTTTGGTTTTGAATTAAAAATTTATGAATAAGAAGCATTCTTTTTCTAAAGAATTAGCCATAGGAATGACTATTCTTTTTAGAGAGAGAGATATACATAAGAAGCATTCTATAAAGATTAACTTTTTTTAATTATTTACTAAAATGCTTAGGAAAAGCTTGATTTGCATTTAAAACAACTAATTAGAAACTTCTCAGGCTTGAGAGGGGTTGAGAAGTGAAATCATTTGAGAATATTAACAAAAACCATAAAATTCCTTCTTACCCCCTCAAGGTTTAGCTTGCTTCTTTATCTAGAAGTGAAGCCCCCAACCAATCAATTGGTTTAGCAAGTTGAGAAGAAATTTCCAAGAGTTGTTAAAGAGAGAGAGAAGCTCCAAGCTCTGGATTTTTAAGGGATAATAGAAAATATGATTATTTTAATGTAATATTGGCATAGTATAGCTAACAAATGAGAATACAAAATAATGAGGGTCTATTTATAGGTGAGGGAGGCCACTAACTGAGTCCAACTATGTTCTAAAATTTTTCAGCTTCAGTTTGGTTGAATTTGGACAAGATTTAGATCAGTTTAGCTCCCATTTTGATCCAAGAGATAGGAGAGATAAAAATATCAAGCTCCCATTTTGATCCAGGAGATAGGAGAGTTTGGTTGAATTTGGACAAGATTTAGACCAGTTTAGCTCCCATTTTGATCCAATTTGATCTAGGAGATAGGAGAGATAAAAATATCACAATGTTTTTGAATTAAAAACCCTCCCACACATATGAAGAAGGTGCCTACCTTAAAGGTCTCCCTCTCCTTACCAAGGTGTCAAAAATTCAACATTCCTCCGAAATATCTCATTTTTTTAGTAATATCTCTTAATTTTTAACTAATAAACCTTGTACTCAGTCAACTCTTCATCTCATGTGAGCATTTATATATTTTTGGGTATCTTCTTTTATTCATTGGATTAATCCTATTGGCCCAGTGGAACCTTAATCCAAATTTTTTTAAAAATCTAGACCCTTAGGCTAAGGTCCTTTATATCATTTTTAATTGATTCCTAATGCACCTTGGAGAATTTATTTTGAACTTCTGTTTCAAGGAAACATATTTTTGATATTAGGAGAATTTATATATCCAAAAATATCTCAATATTGAATTACGTCTCTCTAGAATTTTTTATCTCTCTAGGCAAAATCAAGAAAAAATAATATTTTCTTGTATTCTGAAATAGGGAATGATTACAGGGGATTGAGGTAAAAGCTTATTCATTATTCAGACTGAGGAGGAATCTTACATCCTTTCCCACTTGAAAAACGTGAGATGTCCTCTTCTCACAAAGTGGGGGTAATCTTTTGCCAACTCTTCTACTTTCTCCCAAGTGGTGTCTTCTAGAGGGAAGAACTTCCACTTGACTAAATACTCTCTAAGGACTCTGCTCCTCCTGAGAACCTTCTCCTGAACGTCAAGGATTTGTTAAGGCTGGAGTACCATTTGGCCTTGAGTCGAAGAAATCAATTGTTCTTTATCAAGCACGTGACTCAGGCTGGGTACATATTTCTTAAGCAAACTGACGTGGAATATAGTATGTATCTGAGATGGGGAGGTAGAAGAATATTATAAGCTAGATCGCCCACTTTCTTTATAATAGCATACGGTCCACAATATCTGGGAGAGAGCTTCTTGTACTTCCCTAAAGATAAGGAACTTCTTTTTGGTCGTACTCGAATGAAGACCATATCTGATTCTTCAAACTCTCTCTCTGATCTCTTCTTTTTTGCATACTGCTTTTGCCTATCTTTGACTGCTTGAATATCTTTACAGATTGATTGCATTTGCTGGTCCATGTCATCAAGCATTTATCTGGACATCTCAACCCTGATCAATGGGTCAGACCAAGTCAATGGTGTAAGGCAATCTTGTCCATACAGATCAGCTTTGAAAGGGCTCATCCCAATGCTTTGATGAATTTGCTTTGAAAGGGCTCATCCCAATGCTTCGATGAATTTGCTTTGAAAGGGCTCATCCCAATGGCTCGATGAATTTGCTTTGAAAGGACTCATCCCAATGGCTCGATGAATTTGCTTTGAAAGGGCTCATCCCAATGCTTCGAGGAATTTTCTTTGAAAGGATTTCAAAATCAAATTCCTGCAAGGTTTACATCCATCTCCTTTGATGCATGTTGAGATCCCTTTGGGTGAAGATCCACTTCAGACTTTGATGATCTGTCTCATCAAGGTGAACCTCTATCCCAAAAGTTAATGTCTTTACAACTTCAGAGCATAAACTACTGAGAGTAACTCAGACGGCATAATTTCTCTCATGTGTTCAGGCCACTGCATGACCTTCCTGTGCATAAGAGCACCGCCTAAGGCAAACCCACTTTCATCAGTAACTGCCTCAAAAGGTTTGGTAAAATCTGGTAATTTAAGGACAGGGTTGGTTACTAAGCCTGTCTTTAGATTATCAAAGGCACTCTGACACATTGCATTCCACTGAAAAGGGGTACTCTTCTTGTGAGAAGGCTAGTTAAAGGGGACGCTATCTGAGCATACCTGGGTATAAAGATCCTATACCATCCGGTTAATCCTAAGAATCATCTGACTTCCTTTACCGTCTTGGGTTCTGGCCAATCTACAACTACTTGGATCTTTGCGGGGTTAAGAGAAATCCCATCTTTTGACACTATTAATCCCAAGTATTCCACCTGGTCAACAGAGAAAGAACAATTGCTCTTTTTCACAAAAAGAGTTGGTGTTTCCTTAGGATTTCCAAGACCTTGCGCGCATGATCTTCATGATATCTCTAGCATTCTTTGAGTATACCAAGATATCATCAAAGAAGACAAGAACAAAATAATCCAAGTATTGTCTGAGAATATCCTGTATAAGACGATTAAACGTCATCGAGGCATCAATCAATCCAAATGGCATGACTGTGAAATCATAATGCCCATAGCGAGTATTGAATGCTATCTTCGGGATGTCATGTTCCTTGATTCTGCTCTGGTAGTACCCAGATTTGAGATCTATCTTTGTGAACATTTGGGTCTCACATCAAAAGTTCATTAATCCTAGGGATAGGATACTTATTTTAAAATTTTAATTGATTTAATCCTCTGTAGTCAATACAGAGTCTTAACGTTCCATCTTTCTTCTTTTGAAAGAGAATGGGCACACCCCAAGGTGAGACACTGGGTCTGACAAATCCCTGCTCTAACAGTTGTCTTAACTGTTCCTTAAGTTCTATGGCTTCATGGACTAGCATTTTGTATGCACGTTAGGCTACTAGATGAGCTCCGGGGACTAACTTAATCTCATGATCTACTTCGTGAGACGGAGGCATCTCAGTCAGCTCTTCAGGGAACACATTTGCATACTCACTTAACCACTCTGGTTCTTTATCCTTGAATTTGATATCTACCGAATTCATCTTAACAACATAAATAGTTTACCTCTTTCTGAGCCCTTTTAACAAATTAGAAGCCTTCACTAATTGCAGCACTGGGGATCTTGAAATTCTTGCTCCTTGAAATTTATTCCCCCGTGAAGGTCAAGGAAAGAGATGGTTCCATTGTGACAACAATGAATGTCAGCTTGATTCTTATGGAGCCAATCCATTCCAAGGATTCCATCATAGACACCCAAGGGTAGGACTCTCAACGGGCACTCTGTTATGTTCCCATCTAGACTAAACTGAATAAGGTCTGTCTCAGGGTGTGTGAAAAGAATCTTTTCACTCGCCGCCAATTCCACTTACATAGGTTTCCTTGATTTTTGATTTAGGACTAACTTACGCAAACATCCTGGGGAAATAAAAGAATGAGTACTGCCTGAGTCAATCAAAAGCTTGAATTGCTTACCCTTGTACTCTGCTGGAGTCTGGAGGACTGAAAAATAGCAGAAGTAGTAGAAGAGAAAAGAGGTCAGATTTATGCCGCGATTAAAAACCAAGAGCCAAATGGTCAATTCTCTGTCATCCATGATCCAGCTGAGTATAAGGGTAAGCCATTTAAGCTTTTGATTGATTCAGGCAGTACTCATTCATTTATTTCCCCAGGATGCCTGCGTAAGCTAGTCTTAGGACAGAAATCAGGGGAATCTATGCAAGTTAAATTGGCCAGTGGGAAGATTGTTTTCACTCACCATGAGATAGATCGTATTCAGTTTAATTTAGATGGGAATGTGACTGAGTGCCAGTTCAGAGTCTTACCTTTGGGAGTTTTTGACGGAATCCTTGGAATGGATTGGCTCCACAAAAATCAAGCTGACAGTCACTGTCACAATGGAACCATTTCCTTCCGTGACCTTCATTGGAACAAAGTTCAAGGAACTGGAATTTTTGGATCCCCATATCTTCAATTAGTAAAAGCTTCTAGGTTATTGAAAGGACTTAGAAAGAAGCAGCTCATTTATGCTGTCAAAATGAATCCGATAGACACAAAGTTAAAGGCAAAAGGACCAGAATGGTTAAGTGAGTATAATGATTTATTCCCAGTAGAGCTAGCTGAGATGCGTCCGATTTGGGAAGTAGATCATGAAATAGAATTGACCCCCAAAGCTCAGCGGTCGAGTAGCCCAACGCACGTACAAAATTCTAGTCCGTGAAGACATTGAACTCAAAGAAGAGCTTAGGTAGCTGTTAGAACAAGGGTTTGTAAGACTTGGTGTTTCACCTTGGGGAGCACCAATTCTCTTTCAGAAAAAGAAGGATGGAACGTTAAGACTCTGTGTGGATTACAGAGGTCTCAATCAGGTGACAGTTAAGAATAAGTATCCTATCCCCAAGATTGATGAACTTCTAGAGAGGCTAAATGGAGCCCAAATTTTCACAAAGATAGATCTCAAATCAAGGTATTATGAGATCAGGATTAATGATCAAGGTATCCCGAAGACGGCCATCAATACTCGCTATGGGCACTATGAATTTACTGTCATGCTGTTTGGATTGACAAATGTCCCAGCTACATTCAATCGCCTAATGCAAGACATTCTCAAAGAATACTTGGATGATTTTGTTCTTGTTTTCTTTGATGATATTTTGATTTACTCAAAGAATGTAGCTGACCATGAAGCTCATGTCTCTAAAGTTCTTGAGATTTTAAGGAAGCATTAACTCTTTGCAAAAAAGAGCAAATGCACTTTCTCTGTCGACCATGTTGAATACTTGGGCTTTCTGGTATCCAAAGATAGAAATTCTCCAGATTTCGCAAAAGTCCAAGCATTCATAGATTGGCCTGAACCAAAGACAGGAAAGAAGTCAGGGCATTCTTGGGATTTACTAGTTGGTATAGACTTTTTATACCTAAGTATGCTCTCATAGCTTCCCCCCTAACTAATCTTCTCAAGAAGAATACCCCGTTTCAATGGTCTACCAAGTGAGAGAGTGCTTTTGATAAGCTGAAGACCGCCTTGCTAGCCAATCCTGTTCTGAAGTTGCCAAATTTCTCTCTACCCTTTGAGGTAGTAAAATTGATGCTAGTGGTTTTGCCCTCAGAGGTGCGCTCATGCAGGAAGGTCATGCAATGGCCTATGAATCCCAAAAAGTCAGAATGCATGAGAGAAATTATGTTCTCCATGACTTGGAGCTACTTTCAGTAGTCTATGCCCTGAAGTTGTGGAGACATTACCTACTGGGTCAAAGATTCACTTTGATGATAGATCATCAGAGCTTAAAGTGGATCTTCACTCAGAAGGATCTCAACATGCGCCAAAGAAGGTGGATGCAGACCCTGTAGGAATTTGATTTTGAAATCAAGTACCACCCAGGCAAATAAAATGTGGTAGCAGATGTCCTCTCAGCAAAAAAGCCTCCTTGCTGACAATCACAATGTTCTCAAATCCATGGATTAATGAATCAAGAGAGAAGATCATGCAGGATAGATTCTTTGGCCCTATTGCTAGCCTGCTATTATGCAAGAAAGCAAAACTCCACAGGAGTTGAACAGAGTTCAAGGGTACAGCCTGGATGAAGGAATTATGTATTATAATAGCAGGCTATGCATTCCCAATTATGAGGGAACTAAGGGTCAAATTCTGAATGAAGCCCATGATAGCCTTATAGCAGGACATCCAGGTTTCATCAAGACCTACATGTCTATAAAGAAAAGCTTCTTTTGGCCTTGACTAAAAAAAGGATGTACTTAATCATGTACGTCAATGCCTGACATGTCAAAAAGTCAAATCCGAGAGAGTAAAAATCATGTACTGAAGTGGGAATGTATCAGTATGGATTCTATTACTAGACTACCTTCAGTGTAATCAGGTTACAACTCCATCTTTGTGGTAGTTGAGAGACTAACCAAAGTTGTCCATCTGATTGCAGTAAAAGAAACCTACACTACAGTGGATGTGGCGAGAGTGTTCCTCAAGGAAATCTTCAGATTGCATGGCCTCCCCAAGAGAATAGTAAGTGATCGGGATCCCGAATTCACGTCAAGATTCTGGATTGCATTCTTCGAAGCGGTAGGAACTTTCTTGGATCTCAGCACAGCTTACCACCCCAAGACCGATGGTCAAACAGAAAGGGTGAACCAAGTAATCAAAGATAAACTTCAGTCATGCTGTGACAAGGAACCCAAGAAGTGGCTAAGCTATCTGCACCTAGTCGAATTTGCCTACAATGCTTCTTATCACTGAAGTATCGGGATGAGCCCTTTCAAAGCTCTGTATGGACAAGACTGCCTAACATCATTAACTTGCCCCGACCCATTGATTAGGATTGAGATGTCCAGACAGATGGTTGACGACATGGAGTAGCAGATCCAGTCAATCCGCAAGGATATAAAAGCTGCCAAGGATAGACAGAAGTAGTATGCACATAAGAAGAGGTCAGACAGAAAATTTAAAGAAGTAGATATGGTCTTCATTCGAGTACACCCCAAAAGAAGTTCTCTATCTCTTGGGAAGTACAAGAAGTTATCCCCCAGATACTATGTGGGCCATATCTAATTACAAAGAAAGTAGGTGACTTAGCCTATGAACTTCTTCTGCCTCCTCATCTTAAATTACATAATGTATTTCATGTCAGCCTACTTAAGAAGTATGTATCGAGCCCGAATCATGTACTTAATGATGAACTCTTAACTTCTTGAACCCAAGGGTAGATGGAACTCCAACCTGAAGAAATCCTTGATGTTCAAGAGAAGGTTCTCAGGAACAGAATTCTAAGAGAATTATTAGTTAAATGGAATTTTAATGAAAATCTATGGTTTTCTTAATTTTTATGTTTTGCAAATGTTGAATTAAATTCAAATGCTATGCCTTTGATAAAAAGGCCACCCCCTTCTCTTCTTTACATTCTGACCTTCTCAAATCCTAGAAATATTAACTAAGAAATTAACTAAACTCTTCTTATTGTTTACTCTCTTGAATTTTGAAAATTAAGTGGATTAGAGTTCTATAAATCTAATTTGGGTTAATTAAGTTAAATAAAGAATGATAAAAGTGAGAAATGGTCAGCCATACAAAGGAGGTTATAGCAAAATTTTCTAGAATTTTGTGAAAAAGAAAGTTTATTTTTATGTTATTCCAAAAGAGTAATTCCCACCATTTTTGCATCTAAAAGAAATATTCTTATAGTGCTAGGTGTTGTAGTGTAGTTGTAATGTGCGTGGAGTGCAAGGGTGAAGACACTCCTTGTGGCCCTGTATATAGTGCATTGGGTAGATTTCATCCATGCTTGGCTAAGAACGACTTGTTTCTTCATGGTCTCGGTAGGCATGGCCAAAAACTTTCTCACCCAAGGCCCGTTTACACCATAGATGTTAGTTTTTATAATACCTAACACTTGGTATTCTTAGGAGGTTGCAAGATAAGGGGCACCACTTTTGACAATTGGGTGCCCTAAAGGTAGCTTCACAACTTAAAGGTCCAATCTCTCGTAGTTATGTTTGGAATTTAGTGGCATGGTGTTTGGGGCACATTATACATGTATAGTGGGTGTTGAAATGGCACCTCCTGATAAAAAATCCAAATTATTTTAGTCATTGTTTCATTGCACGGAAGTTTTGGCATTTGGATTTTCCAACTTTCTTTATTGTAGTATATGCCACACATATAATGCTTAGTACTTCTGTATCCTAAGTCCAATGATCATCCCAATTCATACATGAATGTAACACATTACATATAGCTTAACTTAATTTATTGGGATTTTTTTTCACTATTTAACTATTTTTTATAAATATTTTTTGCTTCTTTATATTGTAAAGAAACATGTGATTTTCTATTCAAGATCTTGGCAAATGTGAAAGTCATTATTGAAGATCCAACACTGAGAAGTTAGATAAATATGTATAGAATGTGGCCACATATTTCTTCCGATCTTGTGTAGAAAATTCACTCAGTCTCTTAGAGGACCTACAAAAGTTTAATAATTTAATTATATAAATTTTATATGTCCCTTATTGTACTTCAATTTCTTGTGGATCAAAGTACTTGTTATGATGAATTTAACGAAAATAATTGGAGTGAATTTGAGTAAGGGAAGCCCATTTTCCAACCATCTTAATCGAATTTTCACAGTTTGTTTGCCCAAAGTCTAAAACAAAGGATGTCTATTAGACTTGGTGTTTCACCAAACGTAGAGAGTATGCCATTTGTCTAGCAATTGAGCTATAGTAACATAGTCTTAGTCCTACATGTACATGCCACATCATCATATATAACCTCAAAAGGAGCCTTGCACTAAAATATTTTATTTAAACTCTACCAAAGGTAACTACTTCTCCCATAAAGTCTTATGATCTACTACATAACTTTTAAGCAAATCAAGCACGGTTGGCAAGCACGAATGGATGTGCAGCTTCACTTTTCCCATATTTTGAAGAGTGATAGGGTGAAGAGAAACTCAGATTTGTTCCCATCATATCAAACATAGATCTCCAACATAATCTTGTTGCCCTAAAATTTGTCCCCCCCACAAAAAACTTCTGAATACCATGATGCTTGGACCACCTTGAAAGAAAGATACAAACCATGTGCTCAGCTATAAATAGTTTTCCTCACTAAAGTGATTTTGCATACTCAACTTGACGATCGTCCAAACAACATTATACCCATAGGATGTCCTAGGAAAAATTAGGATGAAGTCCATAGTGAAGCATCTTGTCATCTCATCATGCCTTGTCATCATGCCACATAAACTTAGTCAACAAGGTTGACTCCCTAAAGCCTACATGGCATGCCACATCAAATGCATAATGAAGAATGTCCATGTCATTTTGCCACCTCAGCACAATTAACTTGGTTGACTTTCTGTGCCTACATGGCATGACATATCATATACATGCATAGCATTGTCACCTCACACTTGAGCATGAGAAATGTCCATGTGTAGGTTCCACGTCAGCAGAATTTTGCCACCTAGCAAAATGTTTGCTATGTCACCATTATATTTCATGATTTTATTAATACGAAAAAATGATCATCAAAATATTTTTTTAGATAAAAAATTTTGAAATAAAAATTTATAATATAAATTTCAGGCCCTTCTCAAAAAAATAAAGAAAACAAATAAATATTTTTTATTGAATAAAATATATTATTGAAAAATAAATATTTTTTTGAGTAAATATTATGATATAGTTAAATAAATTTTTACTATTTGAAAAATGCATATTTTTAAAAATCATTTTTTGGGAGTAAAATTGAAATAATTCTAAAGAAATTTTAATATTTTTATTAATCAAATAAAATTTAGGAATTATAAAAATAAATTTTATTTATCAAATAAACAAAAACTAATATTTGTTACTTAAAATAATTAATGCATTTATCATTTCTAAAAATTGTAACTTTTAATATTTCTCAACCTTAATTCCCTAGGTAGAATTATGGTGAAATTTCATCTTTTGACATCAAAAATTAATTTCAAATCTTTCTTTACTTAAATATCATAAAAATTTTCTTTTAACTAAATACCAATATTTTTTTTGAATAAGCTTAAAATACCTCTTTTTCTCATTTAATGAGTGTTGTAAGATTCCTCCCTCCAGTTTTTGAGGTGTGCAGGTGTAAGAACCTTACCTTATGATCTTAAAATTATTCCCCTCTGAAATAAAAGAAAGATCCTGTTTTACCTTGTTTTGGCCTAGAGAGAGAAAATGTCTAGGGAGAGGTAATCCAAAATTGAGATATTTTTGGATATAAAAATCCTCCTACTATCTAAAATGGTTTCCCCTAAAACAGAAATTCAGAAATAACTTTCCAATGTGCAACTGGAATTAATTGCAAATAAGTATAAAGGACCTTAGCCTAAGGGTCCAGATTTTCAAAAAATTTTGGATTATGGTCCAATTAAGGTTTCTATGGACCAATAGGATTAATCCAAATGTAGGGCGGAGATAAATTGAAGAATAAAATAAACCCCCCCCAAAAATGAATAAATGCTCACATAAGATGAAGAGTGGACTAAGGACCAAAGAAAACAATTAAAAAACTGAATTTGGACGTCTCAATGTGGGGATCTCCCTTCATGAAGTAGGCACCTTTTTCTCATCATTACCACTAATTTTTAATCAATAAAATGAGATATTTTCATCTCTCCTCTCTCCTATTTCAAAACTAGATCCAAAAAGTAAGCTGAACTGACCCAAAAATGGTAAAAAATTGACCAAACTGATCTGGAAAATTCTAGAATCAGTTTGCTTGGTTAGAGGCTCACTTTTTCTTATAAATAGAAAAACTCCTGTCCTGAGCCATCTAGAGGAGGTGTCAAACTAATTAAAATATTCTTCCTCGCAGTCAATTCACCATAATGCGAGGAGTCATAGGTTTTCAATTCACCTTAACGCGATGAAAAGACAAAGCAAGGAGTTCTGCAAGAATGAAACCAAAAGAACGAAATAACAAAAGCAGAAGGAAGCACAAAAGAGATAAAAATACCAGGAAAATGAATTGTATACAAACGTCGCAGGAGATGGAGATGAAGAAGGTTGTCATTATCTTTGATGGAGATGAAGGAGGTTGGAGGTTTGTCTTTGTTGTTTGATATAGGAGGATGATTGATGAAGGAGGGTTGGAGGAGATAGTAGTTGATGGAGATGAAGGCCATTGGTGGGGAGATAAATGAGAATACGAACTCCAAGAGAGGCAATAAATGAGATGGGTATCCTAGAGAAGCAATTAAAAACCATTTTTAATGCTATGCGACACGTCAGCGCCGCATTTTCACCCGCCATTCCATGAATGCCACGTGGCAGCCCGCCATGTACCTAACACGTGTACATGCTATAAAGACTAATCAAAGAAAGAGAGGCAATCAAAAACCCTTTTTAATGCTATCCGACATGCCAGCGCCGCCTAGTCGCCTAGTCGCCCTGGCAGCCTGCCAGCATGTGTGTTCGCTCTAAAGACTAATCAAAGCCGTTAATCATGCCACCTTTTCGTCCTCTTATCGATTTCGCCTTGTCCATCCTCCTGCTTGCCTCCAAGTGACTTCCAACTACCCCCACAGTACTGAACCAATATTCCACCTCCTACACGACAGTCTCCATCCATTCCCACGCATGAAATGTGAGTTTTTGTATATTACTTGATTGTTTTGTAAGTTTCTTGTATATTTCTTGATTGTTTTGTTTTTTCTTTGACTGTTTGCCCTCTGCCATTGTTTTTTCTTCGACTGTTTGCCTTCTGCCATGGTGATTCGATTCACATTAAAGCACAGGACGGGCCATTAGAATCTCAATATGGCTCCATGTGTTATGGTGAATCGAATCACCAAAATGCAAGATGGAATGGTAAGAGATTCACGATAATCCTCCTCCCGTTGTAGTAAATCGATTCACTATAACGTGAGGAGGATTGTTTTGCTTTCACTAGCCCTTAGTCTCACGTTATGGTGAATCAATTCACTATAACGTAAGATCAAAGGGCAAAGGATTCCCGATAATCCACCTCTTATTGGTGTCAATTTATTCACCTCCTACATGACAGTCTCCATCCATTCCCACGCATAAAATGTGATGGACGTGTTACTTGATTGTTTTGTGAGTTTCTTTTATATTCCTTGATTGTTTTGTTTTTCCTTCGACTGTTTGCCCTCTACCATTGTTTTTTCTTCGACTGTTTGCCCTCTGCCATTGTTTTCTCTTCGACTATTTGCCCTCCTACATGACAGTCTCCATCCATTCCCACGCATAAAATGTGATGGACGTGTTACTTGATTGTTTTGTGAGTTTCTTTTATATTCCTTGATTGTTTTGTTTTTCCTTCGACTGTTTGCCCTCTGCCATTGTTTTCTCTTCGACTGTTTGCCCTCTGCCATGGTGATTCGATTCACCTTAAAACAGACGACGAGCCATTAGAATCTCAATACGGCTCTATGTGTTATGGTGAATTGAATCACCAAAATGCAAGATGGGATGGTAAGATATTCGCGATAATCCTCCTCCCGTTGTAGTAAATCGATTCACTATAATGCGAGGAGGGTTGTTTTGCTTTGAGTGGCTCTAAGTCTCGCGTTACGGTGAATCAATTCACTATAACGCAAGACCAAAGCTCAAAGGATGCACGATAATCCACCTCTTATTGGTGTCAATTAATTCACCATAATGCGAGGAGGATAATTGTGCTTCGGTGGGCCTTCATCTCGCGTTATGGTGAATGGATTCACCATAACGCGAGGAAAGGCATATTTCTTTTTTGGCCACCCTCTCTCGCTTTATGGTGAATTGTTAATCGTGTACTACTGAATAGCTAAGTTTTCTGCTCTTGCTTGCATTTTCAGATGGCTGGTGTAAGGTATACAGCTAGACCCATTGACAATGCAGGTCCCTCATCTAGTGGGAAGAAGATGGGTACTCTGAATGCCTCAAGATCGAGGAAATCAAGCAGTCCTTCCCGATTATCCAAAATGCAGCCTAGACTAAGGCGTTTCGTAGAGCATTCGTCAGTGCTGCGAGAAATCACAAAATTTATGAAGCACCCGACTGCTGCTATTCCAAGATTACCTTTCCAGAGGCTTGCTAGGAGAATTTGTGAGCAAAATGGAATTTTGTTTAGGTGGAAGGCATCGGCCCCGTTTTGCTTGTAGGAGGCCTCAAAAGATTGGATGATTGAATTTTTTTGGATAGTTACGTTCTTGCTGCCCATGCACACAGGGTCACAGTGTGATGAACAAAGATTTTTTCAGCCTAGTAGCCCTTTGTATTAGATATGATAAATTACTTGGACTGGTTACATTCACTGATGAACGAATGGTGCAAATTTTGGATGTTCGTCCTATTCAAAAAGTGAGAATTGAAGAGGTGACGGAGGGAGGTCCAGATCATGAACATCAGACTCGGGAAAGTTTTCTGACAAGCGCTCAAAGGGAACATCAAGTGGCAATGCTTGCATTGCAAACAAAAAGAGAAAATGTTCGCGCACTCCACGCTATGAATCGGGAGGCGCTTCAATTTTTGTTGCTGGAGTTCTATGTACTGGAGTTCTATGTATTTAATATTAGAGGGCAAAGATGTTATTTTCCAATTCATGCTGAGGAGATAAACATTTTGTTTGATCCTAAAACTGAATTCAACGACAAAGTGCTCAGATGTGTTTTAAGGTATACTCTTTTCTCTATCCTCCCACAATTTTTCATTCTTGGCTCTTAAAGTTTATGCCTAACTCTTGATATGTTTCCTTGTGAAGTTTTGTTATTTTGCAATTGCCCGAGGATGTACAGCATCGAGTGTTCCAGATTGATTCGCTGGTCTCAACACTATTGCTAGTAGAGTCAGTTCCGTACCTCGATGTGCTAAACTGGTTTCGGGAAGTCCAACTGGACGATGCTCGAGTATTTTTTTTGGCATATCATGAAAAGTGAGTTTGTCTCTCTATCTCTCTTGCATGATGTTTATACGAATCACCATACACGAGTTATATAGTGCTTCCTTTGGCTTGAAACTAATAGAAATCTATTTGGATGTGATGCAGTTCCCATTGGAGTCTTGTACTAGTCGATGTGCAAGACAATGTTATTTACCTTGCAAATTTGACATCTGGTGTCCATGGCAATGTTTTGCTGTAAGTTAAAATCATTATAATACATATTATTGTTTGAATTAGAAGTCCGGATTGATCAGGATAATGATTGGTCTTTGTTTGCAGTGGTGTCAAGAAACTAATGGCAGCTTATGAGAGCCTGAGCATGGACATCGGCACACTGGATTGATCGACCATTCGAAGGGTTAGTGTGCCCAAACAAGAAGATGGTTAAAGCTGTGGGTGGAGGGTTGCACTTAATGCATTGTTGCTGCTCTACGGAGCATTTTTCAGCTCCCTTCAGAGGATGTAAGCATTTTTCAGCTCCCATACGCATGCGTACTCTTGTTTATCTTCTTGTATATTGTCATGTTGATCTTATTGATGCCTTGATGAATTGTGATGGCAGGTTCCATCCATGTCTCGCTACATGGACCTAGACGTCCAAACGTTTAGGGAGGAAATGATTGCGAAATTGATCGAGGTCGCAGAAGTTATGCCTCTAGACAACCCAGTGGACTTCATCCTGCCCAATCCACGAGGGGGGATAGGCCCCCTTGAGCCTCTAACATGGGCTCCGTACTTGGGAGAAGAGCCATGGCTCCATCCTGAAGCCGAGTCCTATGGGTTCGAGTAATAAATAGTTTTTTCCTTCTTCCAAAATATGCAGCTACACATGTACATTTATATTTTTTTGCACATATTTAGTGTTATTGGAGAGAGAACATCAATTGTAAATGCACTTTTAATTTGAAAATCAGAGGATCAAATTTGCTACTGTGTTCCTTTAGTGCTTGTTTTCTTACTTTAAGCCATTTTTGTGTACATAAAAATTCAATTGGGAAATTTTTACCTTTAATACATTGTTTTAAACAATAAAGCATTACAAAAGCAATGTTCTGAATAGATAAGTTTATTGCATATGGAAAATACATTGTCACCATATACATGGTCACATCATATATCTTCTACTGCCTCCAATTCATGTGGGACTGCAACATCTTTACAAATGATCTGATGTTCTCTTCTTTTACTTAGCTTCCGACCATCGAGCTTGAAGCAAAATTGATCTGGAGGATTCTGAATAGCTACTTCTAATTCCTTCCTAACATACTCGAGAGTCCAATTCTCTTCTACTTCCAATGTCAATGATGGGTGCGAATCATAACTATATCTATCAAGCAAGAGTGGCTGCCATCTCTTGTATCTTGGTCCATGCTTTCCCAGTCGTTGTTGATCCATCGCCACCTTCTATAAGTAAATGACATGCACAGATGTTGCCTGGCAATATAGTATCTGATTCCAAAATATCATTAGGATAATTTCTAGAGTATAATCAAATAAGCATTGTAACTGTTTCACAAAAATACATTTGAATGTTATCACTCACCGAAATGCAATGTCGGAGGTGTTCAATAGACATTCGATCAAATCATCTCCCTTTGATGATTTCACTCTCCAACCTTTGTCGAACAAATGATCAAGCCAGGCTTCATCTATATCTTTGCACACAAAAGTTGTTCTAGTTTTTCTCAATTGTTTACAATCAGAAAATAAATCAACAAAGCATGCAATTGGAACAAACAAACTTAAGTGGACATTTCTTGCACCAATGCTAGGCTTCATAGCACATTTAATATCATTAAACATTTTGGTCTTGTACGACTCTATCACTTCTGTATCAAGCAATGGCCACTCAGGACTATCAAGTGCAGGCAACGGAATACGTTCCAACTTTCCATGTCGACTCGATTGAGTGGGCAAGGTATAAAATGAGTCATAGAAATATGTTCTACTTCTTGTGAGATCACTTGGTGCACGACCTTCATATTGAAGTTCCCCCACCTCACCATGTACGACATTCAAGAATCCCGTCAAGCATTGTGTAGGCTCCCACTCCTGAAGATTAGATGGGTACAAATCTGTGCAAGGCAGAAAAATGTATATCAATCACCTTATTTGCAACATTGAAATACAAAACACAAGCACTTACAATGTGGTCTGTGTCTTGGAAGCCAATGGTCCCATGTTGATCTCTTTTTGCATGAATACATGCTGGATCAACACTTATTTGATAGTTTTCCCTCCTAGTGCCATCTTAAAGTCAAGGATCCTTCCTTTCCAATGTTTGGCCAAGTCTTCAAATGCCTTTCCCTTCACTCGGTAGTGGCCACGTTTTCCTGGCTACATAGTGACCCAAGAGTACTTCCTGTATACTTGGGGAATCCATTCTTCGTTCTCGTCTTTTATGTTATACAACACAACAGATGAGATACTGCTCCTTGCTCGTTTCAGTCCACTTTCGGGTGCCATGAGAGATTAACAGATGTATGAGAAAGAAGAAGTAGCAGAAAGTGGATGACTGAGCTAACCACTTTTGTGGATCAAGGAGGGAAGAAAAAATGAGGGACGGTGTGTTCTTTTGGGTGCCAAAGATGTTTCGAGATTCAAAAGTGGAACCAAGTTGAGGGAATAACCAGGAGAATGTGTATCTATCTATTCCAAGCATTCAAGCTTCATTAATTCTAGGGGTGGTGGAAAGAATTTTTTAGTGCTCCACGTCTAACACAGGAATGTGGAAAACATTCTTTTATTGTGTTAGGTGCTGACAAAAAAACGGTTTAAAATATTTTAAGACAAGGTGATGGTTTTTTTTAATATTTCATGAAGATAAGAGTTTCTCCACGTTTTAGGTGGGTTTGTACAGAGGTCCCACCACCGGTGAATATCGTTCGTAGATTTCATGTCACTTAATCTATGTGTCTATTATTATATTATTATTGAAACAGCCCTCTTTTGAGTCCAGAATTTTCCTAATGTATCTCTAGTGCCTCCTCATGTTCACCTTCAATGTAGTCCCAACAATAATCTTGTCCCATCAAAAAAATTGTCAATTCTAAATCTCCAAGCATGGAAGTTGTTCTTGTCAAGATTCTCTACAACAATCTTGTTAATTCCATCATTTGACATCTTGTCTGCAACACAAACTCACCAAAACAACACTCTTGTACTTGACCAGCACAAACTGTTGTATTCTTTGTAGGTATTGTGCTACACCCAAACTATCACAACCAAGGACCTCAACTTGCCGTACATACACCCAATAGCACCTATAAGACCTCTTTTTAGTACACACAATGTCTTCATAACTAATCGCCCTTCTTGCAGTACCAAAAATAAAATTCTGGAGAGAATCAAAACTTACCCCCCCCACGGTGCTGGTGAACGCCTCCAACTGAAAAACGGAGGTCAATATGCACCTGAAACGTGTTTTTGCCATAAAAAAATATTATCCGAAGAATAATATAATTGCCCTTAAGCTCCGGTCCCACGAAAATAGCTCCTCAATTGGAGTTCGTTTGTCGGTGCCTCCCAAAGAGTTCTCGAAAAGGGTGTAGTAGCCAACACAAAGGGGAAAGAGTAGGTGAAGCTCTTACCCTCGTACCGCTTTCTATGCTTCTCTTGCTTGCTGCTTAGCTCCTTAGCATGAACTAGGCTCTGATACCATGAAAAGATACAGGGGAGAAGGGAGCTTGAGCTCTTGCAAGCGCACACACACTCTCACAAACCCTAGAAGACAACACACAAGGTGAGAGGCTGAAAATTGTTCTTTTTCTTCTTCAACAAAAGTGGTCTACAACAACGGAGATAAAGTGACTAACACACATACTAGAGTATATACAAGTGGTCCATACTATGAACACGCTAAAGTGGAGTGGGTAGATGTGGACTAGTCGGTGTAGTCCAGATGTAGAATCTCTGACAAAGATATGTCGGTGCTAGCTACCAAACCCGTTAGTGATGTAAATGTCGAACGATCACGCAGGCGCCTTGTGAGTGTCATCTCATGTTGAGCTTGACATTTCAACAATCCGGTCCTTGTTCTGTTCATATTGTTCATTTACTGCATCAAGGCAGCTACCAACTATTCAACATGTCGCGAGGAGGACTCTTTCCCTTTCCGGCCTCCCTTTAGATCTTGTGCTAGTTGTTTTGAAGGATGTCTTGGATGTGACCTTATGTAGTTCTCGGGAATGAGTTCCCTTGAAGTTATCCTCAAAGTCCATAGTACTCCTACAACATTTGTCAAAGGAGGTGTGGGCTAGGGAATATAAGGAGTTATGAAAGGGTGTATCTTCTAGGCCCTCGAGGAACCTCCGAATCAACCTTTCATCAGAGAACTTCTCTCTCTCATTACAATAGGAATGGAAGTTGTTAAGTGCTATCGAAGACTTCTATGACATCGCGGTCGACCACATATTTTGATTGGCCTAGGAACTAGATAATTCATATTTCTATTGTAGTGGAATTTTTTACATGAGCAATTGCTACTTGTATATGAAAAGCACACCATGGGATAATAGGTTAGAATTACTATCTAAGCCAAGTTGTTTGCACTAGTGTAGGTAGTCTTAGATGCACTAGGATCTCATTTTTAACATTGGCCGACGAAGTGTGAATATTATGAGCCAAGCATAAAGGTCATATTATAACTCTCAATACTCATTCTTGTATGCTCTCAAGTGAAGATATTGCTCTATTCTTCTCTCAAACCTTCCCTATCTCTTGCCTTCAATTCTTATGTTAGTGTGTATGTGTGTGAGGGAGGGAGTGATAGAGAGTTGTCTACACTTGAGGCATGGTGGTGGTGGCTTCGTTGAGCTACTTTAGCATGCTTCCATTGACGTAGCGACCACGAGGAGTCCCCGATTCAAGAAAACAAGATAAAGGTAAGTGAGAGTTGCCTTAGTAATGCATTGCATGTTTTCCATGGATTATTGGGTTCGGATTGGAGTTTAGACTCCTTGAGACATGAGAGAAGAGTCCCATTGAGTGGCTGAAAGGCCCAACATAAATGGTTCCGTTACCGGGATACCAATCTCTTGTCAACCATCTTGCATAACTTGCTCATTTGAAGTGGGTCTCACTAATGAGAAATGTAATGATTCAACTAAAAAAATCCCTCAAAATCATTTTTTTAATGTTGTTTTTAACATCAATTTCATGTTTTTCATGTTTCTAATCACTTCTTGTTATCTTAATCCTTG
This sequence comes from Cibotium barometz, assembly GCF_041138505.1. Classification (NCBI taxonomy): domain Eukaryota; kingdom Viridiplantae; phylum Streptophyta; class Polypodiopsida; order Cyatheales; family Cibotiaceae; genus Cibotium; species Cibotium barometz. Next base: position 12,406,431 of record NC_141047.1, read on the forward strand.
CAATTTCAAGTTTGTTTGGTCAATTTTGTTTAATTTTGCACTCTTTTTTCAAGAAAATTGAAAAACAAATCACTTGATTCAGCATAAAATCATGGTATTTTGATGAAACAAATCCCACCATTACGTCCGTAGCATGCCAATTAGTTTATTTGCATGTGTGTACACATTAATCGACAAAATTTGAGCTTTAATTTGATATATGTAGCAGAGGGGTTTGTTGCATAAACATTTCTGGTTTTTTGCAAAAAAGAGAGAGTTAAAACTGTCCTTTAGCTCTCAAATTGTCAAAATGAGAAAAAATTGACCTTGCCATCCCCGAGCATGTTAATTAGTTTAATTGGCTATGTGTGTGCATGATTTGGCAAGATTTGTGGTGGATTTTGATGCTTGGATTGATCTTGAGCATTGTGCTTAATGTTTTTTTGGTTATTATCAAATTGGGCATGAAACTGGTACATTTCAGGAAAATAGATCCCGAAATTAAATTCTTGGCCATGGGTTTACCCTAATAACAATTATCTACATGGTCGATTCGGGTAAAAAATAGCAAACCGGGTAGAGTTGCCAAAATTAATAGGAGGATTAAATTCAGATTTATTTCTACATAAACTTGTTTTTTTGTATTAGTGCTAATCCAAAAATTGATTAGGCTAATCCATGGTGGTCCACATCGAGTATCCTTATACCAAGCTATGATTTGTTTTTGTATTAGTGCTAATCCAAAAATTGATTAGGCTAATCCATTGTGGTCCACATCGAGTATCCTTATACCAAGCTATAATTTGTTTTTTTTAAAACGCCCCAACTCTTCTCTCTATAGCATTTTTTTTTAAAAAAAAGCCCCCTAATTGCTTCTTTCTATAGCATTTTTTTAACTTTTATTTATTTTTTTTAAAAGGAAAAGCCCCCCAACTATAGCATAGTGTTTTTTAAGGGGAAAAAAAAGAAAAAAGGAAAAAAATCTGTAAACACGTTGACCCGACCCTGCCTCCTCTGAGCAAAGCCCACCTCTGCTGCCAAGCCTGCGGTCCTACAACTTTACCAAGCACGTCAACTTTGTCATCACCGGGGCTGGATAAGTACGTCGCAGTTGCACAACTAGCAGGGAAAATCATGGAACAGAGTGGCGGGCGACTGATGATGATGATTATCATACAGGTGGCGACTCAGCGGGCCAGTTGGCGCAAGTGTTGGTTTGGCGGGTAGCAAACGATGCTTTGTTGTGACCAACAGGACCCGCCACGACTGCCAACTCCATGCTCCACGTCACACCTGCTATCGAGCCCGCCACCTCCATGCCACCTGCTGTCGAGCTCGCCACATGCCATCATCACTCAGCTGATCCCACTTCCGTCTGCTCCTCAATTTGCTGCCGATGACCACAACAGCGCCGTCCCATCCTTGCCTAGCAAGAACTTATGCCAGTCCTCTTCCTTACACCACGTAGGTGCTACAAAGCACACTGTAGTCCTTGCCTTAAGGCATGATCAACCCAGCCCTTCCATTGGCTGCATCTTAGCCCGCCAACTAGGTGCACACGTGTATGTAGCCGCCAAGTAGGAGCCCTTTTGTGTCCGACAACTTGCCTATCTTGAGCAAGGGCTTCAATAGCAACGGCACCCTTGCTTGACTAGTGTTGCTGCACCTGTACTCCAGCTGCACCTTCCTGTAAACGGGCTGGCCGACCGGGTAGTATTGGGTTGTTACTCAATTGAGAGATTAGATTGCACTTGCATAAAATCAAATCTACATGCCTACTCCTACCACGCCTGCTTCTCTAGAGTCCACGGTCGCTTTGCCATCGGCTACACTTACCACACTTGCTGCTCCAGAGTCCACGTTCGCTTTGCCATCGGGTAGGCCCCATGTCCACGCCTGCCATGCTAGACACAAAATCGCCAACTCCACTCTAGGCCAACTATAACACAAGGTAGCCAACATAAGCTCACCTACTATATGAACTCACTGTAAAATATGTAGTGAGAAGTTTTGCCAGACACATGTCTCACACTTCTCATGAAGTTCTCATGCACCTCAATTGTTCTCATAGCAACGATCAGGATGAATGATACATACAAACACCCCGACGGATGTTGCGCTCCTGATAGGAGTAGTTGAGAATGAGTTCATGTTTCCCTACAAGACGTTAAAGGTCACTTCTACACCAAGATGTTAAGTGTAGTCCAACATCATTCTCTTCAAGAAGTAATGGCTACCATAACACAATCAAGTTAACTTAGTCTAAATGCCTTAATGCATAATCCATCCCAAATCTTGATCTGAAGGAACGTTTGCCAAAGCCCCTGACACGAGCTTGCTCACATGCCTGTAATTACTGCAGTGTAACCTTGATGCCACCCTAGTGCATGACAAAGCCATCCTAGGCCCCAACACAACGAATTCATGCCTCCATGCTGCTCAACATGCCCCACGTTGTGCTGATCTTGGTTCTCATTACGGTAGCACCCACATAACAAAACACCACCACATTAAGCCCACCATCTAAACACCAGTGGAGGCTGACTTGGTTTTTGTCCTAATCATCAATGCATTGGTATTTGGTAGCCTTATCTCAATTTGATCAATGTCTTGTTACGGTGGAAAAACTTGAGTTCAGCGGATGCTTGGTTTTGTGACCTTGGTTTTAAGTGGTCGTAGTTGGTTTCACGACCCTACTACTCTTGATACCACCTAGCTTAAGGTCAAAACATCCACTTGATCTTGTTTTACTATGACATTCTACAAGATAAGTGCTTAGAGATAAATGCTCAAAAGGAAGTGCACTCTCAGGCACTCAGAAAAGCCTAGATTTGATTGCACTAACCATTATAATAGATATCAAAGGCTTTGAATGGACGAAACCTCCCCAACAACACGACTTGAAAGCTCCAGTGAGCTAATGATGGATTCTACATTGGTAGAGGGGATGGTTACGAGCATACAAGAAAACCTTAGGCTAGCACTAAGTGACACCACATCTTTGTGTGGTTCCTTAGACGAAGCCCAAGACCTAAGTCGACCCAGCATTACTACTAGCACATTAGATAGTTAGTGACACTAGCCCGAACACCACCTCCAACCAAAAACTTATGCCCGATGTGGCTGAACCAAAGACGAAGTTGAAAAAGTAGCAACCATGTGGCGAGCTATTAATACAATGAAAGAAGAAATTGAGATTCGTGCTTAACAAAGGTTAGTAGTTTGCCCCTCCCAAGCCGACCCCATAGCTCCCACATATTCAACCAGAGGCTAGCCCTTCAACCATGTCCTCCAATGCAAGCCCCCAACTTCTAGAGGACCTTTAAGCACATGGACTTATGGATTGATCAAGGCCCAAGATTGGCAATACAACATTGAGAAACAAGTTCTCATGGATTTGGCTACTAAATAGCTATATATTATTAATTCGTAAGGAATCTTATTGTTTATTGGTGTCTTTGAAAAAGGTGCTAAGAAATTGCCAAAGGTTTCCAATAACCTCATGAGCATAGTACAAAGTGAGTGGCAACGATTGACATGCCTAATGCATGCTCAAGAAACTACACCAACCAACTCTAACCTATCCCTAGTGGATCCGACACCTCAACAAGCTGAACCAAGCCAAATCCCATTAGATGAAGAGTCAGAGAACATCCAGTTTACATAATCCTCAAAATAGCACTTGAAAAAAAAAATGCATGTCATAGTGCCAAACTTTGTAATGAATCCAGAACCTCAAGAGGCACACAATGACCAAACAGAGCCGTTAGTGCCCATTACTCAAGCAATTTCGATACAAATTGCCTCAGAGCCTCCACAGAACTCAACAAATGTTACTCCATCTTCTCGAGGATATCTAAGCACATGGACAAATGGGGTACTCAAATGTTTAGATTAGGAAAACAACATTGAGCCCCAACTACTCAAGGAATTGTCCATGCACCAAATCTATGAAGTCCTTTGGCAAGAAATTGTGCAAACTATATTTGGTACCATGAAACGAGCTAATAATATTCAAGAGGTTACCCATTGCACTTCTAAGGTAGTTCAAAATGAGCGACACTTGCTTGTAACCTCCCTACCTACAAATGCTCTCAAGCCACAATCTTAAGAAAATAAAGTAGAAACTAGAGTCTTGGAACTAGTGGGAATGACACTTCAAAGCCCATCATGTGCTACTTCTATCATGCCACCACCAAGCTTTCCAAAAAAAAAGCTCCAATTATGCCTCCACATGTGGGGGATGGAAGCAAGATGCTCACTACCAATGTGGCTATGGCAGCCAAGGAGAGTGAGTTTCCTGGCTCAAGCTCACAAGATATGAATGATATGCCTAGCTTAATTGATAACTCCAACATGGACCCACAAAGAGAACCGATTGCTAGTATTAGGTGCTCAAATGCTAGTTATATTGGCTCTTTGGACTCTTTAGTGGTGGACATAACAATAGCTTCCCCTAAAGATAGCCCAAAATCTCATCCAATACCCTACTTCAAACTCTAGGGTTATTCAAAAAGCGACCTTTGGTACGACAGAAATGAACCCTGAGTAGACTTCTCAAAGACCCTTGAGCATGTGGGAGTATAACATAGCAACAAACGTGCTTATGGAACTTGTCACCGAGAAATGCTATCCTTTAGATTGAAAAGCACTTATGCAAGTAGCCCCATCAATGACCTTGGAATCAAACTGAGTCTTCATTTGATGATGATGGCATTGGATTACTCCATGGAATAAATGAGAGAAGAGAAAAACATTATTACTCATGTGCCAAGAAATCTCAAGAGCTATCAATTAAGGCAGATGCACCTATAGTTGCTCAAGCCTCTAAGCAAGGAGACGAGCCATTAGTCAATTCTCAAATTGGATCTACCATGACACCGAGAAATGCTATCCTTTAGATTGACAAGCACTTATGCAAGTAGCCATCAATGACCTTGGAATCAAACTGAGTCTTCATTTGATGATGATGGCACTGGATCACTCCATGGAATAAATGAGAGAAGAGAAAAACATTATTACTCATGTGCGAAGAAATCTCAAGAGCTATCAATTAAGGCAAATGCACCTATAGTTGCTCAAGCCTCTAAGCAAGGAGATGAGCCATTAGTCAATTCTCAAATTGGATCTAGCATGACATCCTTGGTATTTTTTACAAATCCATCAATTGCTCCACAAAAGCAAGAAAAGGTCCAAGAACTATCTAACACCAACATAAATAGAGCCCAAGATGAAATCCTAGCTAGTGACCCATATGTTCCTCTAGCTAGTGACCCATATGTTCCTCTAGCTAGTGAAACTATGGCCATGGTTACCTCTTTGAAAAATTATTACAATATTGCCACATCTTGGCACTATAATCACACAAGTGAGATTATTCCAAAAGCTGCTACTTCATGTATGGAAGCAGCTGTGGTCTCAACTATAGCAACTTTGGAACCAAAAAGAAAATGCATTGATCTGGCTAGCCCCTCTTGGAAAGTGCTATTTAGTGCTTCTATTGATGGGGAAACTAGGCCCAACTTAAATTTTTTTTCTGCTTCGTGCCAACTAGGAAAAGCCAAGATTGAACAAAGGGAAGCTATAGTGAAGGGTAGCAAGAGAAAAAATACAAAAGTTCATGGTTTATTAAAAATTGACACCTATTGTGATAATTGTTGGTGACTTCCTAGTCTTTCCTAAAGGTAACTTCAAAGGGCCAACCACACTTGGTTATAATTGGTTGACAAGTACAAAAGGTAAAAGTGACTTTGTAGAAAAGATGTATAACATCCTACTACAAAACTCTGGTCTTTATGCAACCTTCAGTGTAGTTTTGCTAGCTCTCAAGGATGTTCACAAGGAGGAAGCTTTACCATCAAATGAGTTTGAAGCTAGTTTCTCAAAACCCTCTACACCATTGTCAATGAAAGATTCGATCTTTAACCTCAACTACTCCATCGACTAATCTAAATAAGAACAATCAAGGAGCTCATAAATGAAAACCAAAACGTGTTATGGAGTCCACATATGAATCTACTAGGGAGTAGACTTCCCAAGAAGTTCCAATACATTTTCCAACCATTGACTCCTCTCCACCAAAACCAAGGCAAGAATAGGGAGAAACAACAACAGCAAATGGAGGAGATCAAATCTATAAACTACTCCTCGGTGGATCCAAAAGGAGATTTTACAAGCACAAGGCTTATATAAAGGAAATTCTTAGATTTGGGTCCCTAAACAAAAGAAAACTACCATCTTACCCGAGCCCAAGTACATCAAAGTTTCTTCATCAACAATGACCATAACCAACATGCCCCACTCTCCAAATCACACTTGGAAGAGGAAACCTATGAGAACAAAGACTGTGACAACTCCACCACCACGAGTAGAAATCAGTTCATTGAGAATAGATAAGGGAAAGGTACTTATATATGTGTCTACAACATCCCCACCTCTTCAAACTTGGCTACCTAAAAAGATTTTGAGGATACAACATAGCTCAGGAAGGGGGGAGACAAACTAAGCTTCAACATCAACAATACAAACATCTGCTTGCCAAGAGGCTTCTTCACCCATCAAAGCACCAACTCATGCTACTGAACTCCAACTCTTCAGTGCAACACCCGCTCAAGAGGAAATAGACATGCCAATACATCATGAAGTACTAGTACCTAATCCAAGTTCACTCTTATATGAAAGCACATTTCCACCTCTTCAGTTGGATGTAAGCACATTTCCACCTCTTCAGTTGGATGTAAGCACTCACATGTGTACCATCACCTAGGCTTTCTCAACATAGCATTTGGAAAGGATGGTTTCATCAAGCTTACACCAAAGTGAGTAAAGAAAAAACTTGAGGTGGTGGACCAAGGAGATAATCTCATCTTCCTTAAAACCCTCTACAACACCTTACTCCCTGAAATTTCACCATCTTCACATCAAGAGGGATCTTGTTAGAAAATTTAATACCATAAAATTGGTATTGACCCATGTATAGCATTAATACTTTACAATCATAAAAATGCAAAAAAGAGGGATCTTGTTAGAAAATTTAATACCATAAAATTGGTATTGACCCATGTATAGCATTAATACTTTACAATCATAAAAATGCAAAAAAGTAAAAAAATTAAAAAAACAATAAGAAGAGAGAGCACTAATCAATGACAAGTATGCATGTTTTTCATATTCTTGGCTAACAAACATGTGTAGAACTTTCCTTGAGGATTCTTTTTAGGTTTATCATGATGCAACAACAAAGTCTTCTACAACAGCAGACACTTACACAAGAATATTCATTCTTAACAAGTAGCTCTACAAAGGCCTTCACCAAGATTAAGAGAAAAGGGACAAACAATGACTTCACGAGCTTCAAATTAAATAGGTGTATTCAAAACTAGCTCTTCACACATCTCTCTTTTGCAATTCTATACTTCAATTGTTCCCTTGGAGAGAATAATTGCATTGCACTTGATTCGTTTGCCTTTCTCTTAGTAGCTTCCAAAATGAATATAAATGCTAGCATATTTTCTTTTAAATCGTCCTAGTCTTATGATTTTGTATCTAAAGATAAAGTATTCCAAAGGAGTATGCTAAGTTCTCCATTTTACATGTATTAAACCGTTTTTATCTATATTCTAGATCTCTAGGTAATGTGTAAGTGAAAATGATGGTTGTTATAATATAAAAAAACATAAAAATAAAAAAAAACAACCAAATATATATATATATATATATATATATATATAGATATATAGATATATATACTACCAAGAAGATAGACATTGCCATAAGGAATCTTAGCAGGTCTTTGGAAAACTAGAAATGGTACCATATGACCACTGCCTTGAGTTCTCATAGGGTGGAACCTTGTTTCTTTGCTTCACTAATAAACCATCATCTTTGGAGGCTCTTAGTGGTTCTCAATGTCCTTTGCGAGAGTCACTGGACCATTGCTTTGGCCTCCATGGGGTGGTAGCTTATTTTAAAAAAAAGCAAAAAAGAGAAGAAAAAAAAGAGAGAAAAAAAACTTTTGTGATGTAAGTAATCATCTAATCACACGCAATTTTACTTCCACAGCTAACATATAGCTTTAGATGGTTTGTATGTGTGACATTCAGTTTAAGATTGTCGTCATAACCATAGGCATATTTTTTGAACTCATTTGATGAGTTGTACACTTGTAACTATTTCTAGGTTAGATCCTCATTAATCTTCATCTTTGTAGCATCTTTTGGAAGGTTAAACAGTCTTATCCCTCATTTCATAATTGCTTGTTCAACCATTTCCTTGTTAACTTTTGCTTGTTACTCAAAGAACATCTTACTTGTTATTACTGTTGCCATGCAGATCATCCCAAGACTTGCATTGCTTTCCTCCTATGACCTTAAATATTCTTCAACCACATCTTCCAAGGATGGAATCTGCTTCGGGAAGGGGGCATGCTAAGTGCTGTCAAGGAAGACTTATATGACACCGCGGTTGGCCACCACATGTTTTGACTGGCTTAAGCACTAGAGAATTCATCTTTCTCTTGTAATGGACTATTTTACATGTGCGATCACTAATTGTATATGAAAGGCACGCCAATAAGGTTAGAGGCTAGGACAAGGTGTTTGCACTAGCATAGGCAATCTTGGATGCACTAGGACCTCATTTTTAACATTGGTCGACCAAGTGTGAACACTATGAGCCAAGTATAAAGGTTGAATTGTAACTCTAAATCCTCATTCTTGTATGCACTCTTGTATGCTCTCAACAATTGAAGATAGTGATATATTCTCCTCTCAAACCTTACATATCTCTTGCATTCAATGTTGGTGTGAGTGTGTGTGTGAGGTTGGGATTGAGAGAGAGAAGTGGATACACTTGAGGCGTAGTGGGTGGCGTTTTTGTTGAGCTACTTCGGCTTGCTTCCATTGACATAGCTTTCACCAGGAGGAGTCCTCGATTCAAGCAAACGAGATAGAGGAAAGTGAGAGTTTTGTCACTAATTCATTGCATGTTTCCCATGGCATATTGGGTTTAGGTTGGGGTTTAGGCTCCCTGAGGCATGGAGCAGTCCCATTGAGTGGCCAAAAGCCCCGATAGAGGTATCTCACTCGGTTAATATAGTCTTGAATGGATTCCATCCTTTTGTTTTACGTTGTGCAGTTGTTTGATTGGGTTCCATCGGGTTCCTTGAAGGCCTCTTTCAAAGCTTCAAAGGTGACTTTATCCTCTACCTTCGCGCACTGTTCTTCCATCTAGGATGAGGCCGAGGGAACTCACATTAAGATGGTCATCCACGTGGCCAAATGCCTCGCAAATTTGATTGAACATCTCCAAGTGCGGTATGGGATCTTCAATTCCATTAAACTTAGTGATCAATTTAGAGATGTGCGCTAGTTTATTCCTTTCTTGTCTAGGCCCTTGTACTGGTTGAGCTTGTGTTGGTGGTGTTATTCCTATAGCTACCCCCTCCCTATTTCCATGGCTATCCTCAACATTTTCAGAGTTAATGCTACCATGGCAAGGGCTCGTGTGGGTGGGGGTAAGATAGGCGAGGGAGGTAGGCCAGTCTCGCGGGATAGTATACCATCCAGGGTTTGTTGAGATGTCAAGCTCAACATGAGCTGACACTCACGAGGTGCTTGCATGACCGTTCGACATTTATATCACTGGGCGAGTTTGGTAGCTAGCACCGACATATCTTCGCTAGAGATTCTACACCTGGACAACACCGACTAGTTTACATCTACCCACTCCTCTTACCGCTTGTATATACTCTATTATGTGTGTTAGTCACTTTATCTTTTTTGTAGATCTATTTTGTTGTGTGATGAAGATAAAGAATTTTCAGCCTCTCACCTTGTGTGCTCTGTTCTAGGGTTTGTGTGTGTGTGTGTGTGTGTGTGTGTGTGCTTGCAAGAGCTCAAGCTCTCTTCTCCTCTGCATATTTTCATGGTATTAGAGCCTAGTTCATGCTAAGGTCTGAGTGGCAAGCAAGAGAAGCATAGGAAGTAGTACAAGGATCAGAGCTTCATCTACTCTTCCCCTTTGTGTTGGCTACTACACCCTGTCGGGAGCTCTATGGGAGGCACCGGCAAACAAACTCTAATTGAGGAGATTTCTTCATGGGAGGAGAGCTACAAGGCAACTATAATATTCAATGGACACATTTTTTGGGCCGAAACGCGTTTCGGGCGTGTCTGGACCTCTGTTTTTCAGTTTGCAGGCATTCACGAGCACTGTGCAGGTAAGTTTTGATTCTCTATAGAACTCTGTTTTTGGAACTGCAGGAAGGGCGATTGGTTGCGTAGACACTCTGTGTTGAAAAGAGGTCTCAAATTTATCATTGGGTGTATGTATGCAAATTGAGGTCACTGGTTGTGATAGTTTGGGTGCAATATAGTACCGCCTACAAAGAATACAACAGTTTGTGCAGGTCAAACAAGAATATTGTTTTTCATAAATTTGTGTTGCAGAAAAGATATCAAGTGATGGAATAAACCAGATTGTTGTGCAGAGAAGCTTGACAAGAACAACTGAACCATTCTTGGAGGTTTATATTGACAAATTTCCTGACGAAAAAAGGTTACTAGGACTACATTTAAGGTGAACATGAGGAGGCACCGGAGATACTTGAGATTAATCCAACTGCTGCAGATGTAAAAGAGTTCAAGGATTGGAATCAAATACCAAGAAAAGTCATGTATTGGCTTTCAATTAGTATACAAGACACCATGATTGGGTATATATAGGATGCCAAGTCACCTAAGGAGGCATGGGACACCTTGGTGAAGCTATATCAAAATAACGGCATGAAAGATTCAGTTGAAGAATGAGCTTCATACTTTGGAGAAGAAGAATATGTCGGGCGGTGAATGATTATGCCTTGAAGATCAAGGGCATTGTGGAATCCATTGCATATCAATTATGTTTCTGTTGATGATGATAATAAGGTGAAAGTGTTTCTACGTGGTCTTGGGACACAATACAAGGCGTTTAAGGTGTCTATTCATACTCGGGATAACATTCCCAACTTCACAGATTTGGTGTCAATGATGATCATTGAAGAGAAGAACTTGGGTGAAGATCAACAATCTTCATAAAATAGAAATAGTTCAGAGCAGCAGGCCTTCTACACAAGTGCAAGTAGAGGTCGTGGACGTGGCCAAGGTGGTGGCCAAACACGTAATCAAAATTATGGTCAGCAGGAGCAATAGTCCCAGGATTCACAACAACAACACACAGGTGGAAGAGGCTAGTGTAGAGGCAGGGGGAGTCAAAGAGGTTGTGATAATTGGCAAAGGAAGCATAATGATACACGAGGTTGTTTTTACTGTGGGCAAGCCTCAACATGTGCAGCTAGATTGCTATAGAAGAGTGACATGTGAAATGGAAAAGTGCAACAAAAAAACTATGCATCCTCTAGCAAAAATAATGAGGATAATGAGAGATTGTTTGTTATGCAACATGTGGTTAATGCTGTGTCTGGAAATGATGTAGCAAAAAACTATGCATCCTCTAGCAAAAATAATGAGGATAATGAGAGATTGTTTGTTATGCAACATGTGGTTAATGCTGTGTCTGGAAATGATGTAGCAGCATATAAAGATGATGTATGGTATGCTGATTCACGTGCTTTGAACCACATGACAAGTCAAGGTGAGTGGTTCAAGGAAATAAAGAGCATTGAAAGACTAGGTTTTGTTGAAACAGGGGATGACACTACTCATCTGATTGCCCATGTTGGGGATGTGCCATTGTCCATGATGCAGGATGGTAAGGTGAAGTACCTTGCAGATGTACTTCATGTTCCAAACATTACAAAGAATCTAGTTTCTACTACTGGCTAGATGATTGAGCAAGGTTTGCAGGTGTGGTTTAACCCTAACAAACTATTATGTAGAAGACTTCAAAGATAAGGTGCAGGTTGGTTGAAATAGAGTGGAAAAAATGTTTACATTTAATGTAAATATGCCTGAAGTGAGTGCTACAATGTTTACAAATGATTCAATAGTTGTTTCAGATACACACATTTGACATAAGAGAATTGGGCATGCAAATGTGCAAAGAATGAAGTCTATGCAGACTAAAGAAATTGTGACAGGGCTGCCTAAGTTTAAAGTTGAAGGTATGCAGAAAGTTTGTGAAGCATGTCAATTTGGAAAGAAAACAAAACATGTTATTCATAGCTCTCTCATAACACACATTTCCAATAGCCTCATCAAAACATGTGGGTTCTACAACCTGCACAACTTTTGCCATGTGTGCATAGTGATGTGCAACATAACCATCATAAGTCAACCTCTACATAGGGTTTTTGACTCTTCTAGATCTTCATAACTTTGCATTCATGGCTTCCATAGCCTTCTTCACACTAGGTGTCCTCATTACTGGAATCCCAAGCTCCTCTCATCAAGGCTCATATCCAAGCCACTAGAATCTCCATCAATAAGAGAATGCCCTGCAGAAATATCAGGCATACCAAGGGGCTCAACCACTTTCTCTTTGCCTTTATGTAATGTACCAACTACATTTTCAAGACTGGTATTATAACACAGCTTGTCACTCCATGGTCTATCAACAAAACTACTGAATGTTGACTCTCCTCGTCCACTCAATGACTGTGATTGCTGATTTGCATTCTATGCAACCTTATTACCACTTACATCAGTCCCAACAGCATCTTTTTCAGTAGCATACTAGCTACTCATCTAATCAAAATACAACATCCTTGCTTACCCTCAATTCACATGTAGCAAGATTATAACATCTATATCCCTTTTGCTCAAGGGAATACCCAATAAACACACATTTTTTACTTTTGGATCCAGCTTAGTACGCAACTCATCTAGCACATGCACATATGCAATACATCCAAAAACTTTCAGGTGAGACAAATCAGGTTTCCTGCCAGTAAACTTCTCCTTTGGCATTACATCATGTATGGCTATAGTAGGAGTCATGTTCATGATATAAACTACTATAGACACAGTCTCAGCCCAATAGCTATGTGGCATATTCTTCTCTACCATCAATGCTTGTGCTATCTCTACAATGTGCTTGTTTTTCCACTCATAGCAACTCCATTTTGTTATGGAGTGTATCTACATGTAAACGGTCTCTGAATGCCATTCTTTTGCATGAATTTAGAGAACTCATTGGAGAAGTATTCTCCCCCTCCATCTAACCCTAGGCACTTCAAATGCTTTCCTGTCTGTTTTTCAGCCTAACTCTAAAATTTTGAAAATGAGTGAACACTTCACTCATTCTCCTTCATGAAATACACCCATACTTTTCTCGTGTGGTCAACATCAATGAATGTTACGTAGTACCTGCAGCACAGCCACCCATAGACATAGTCTTCGCAAGACCCCATACATCTAAATGCACAACATCTAGTACATCTAGCTCACATATATGTCATGCGAAAATAGGAGATGGATGCATCGTATGGAAATGAGACTTGGGATTTGATGCCATTGAATGTTACGTAGTACCTGCAGCACAGCCACCCATAGACATAGTCTTCGCAAGACCCCATACATCTAAATGCACAACATCTAGTACATCTAGCTCACATATATGTCATGCGGAAATAGGAGATGGATGCATCGTATGGAAATGAGACTTGGGATTTGATGCCATTGCCTAAAGGCAAGAAATCTATTGGTTGTAGGTGGGTGTATAAGGTTAAACGTAATAGTGACGGTAGCATAAGCAGGTAGATTTCTTGCCTAAAAGGCAAGAAATCTATTGGTTGTAGGTGGGTGTATAAGGTTAAACGTAATAGTGACAGTAGCATAAGCAGGTACAAGGCTAGATTGGTAGCCAAAGGATATGTGCATGGGATTGATTATTATGAGGAGAAATTTGCCCCAGTTGTGCAAAGATGGCAACTATGAGAGTTGTGTTGCGGTGGCTGCAACTAAAGGCTGGTTTTTACATCAGATGGATGTAAAATATATGTTCTTGCATGGTGACTTGCAACAAGAAGAAGTGTATATGGATGAGCCACCAATTTTTCATGATATAGGTCACCCAAAGTATGTATGTAAGCTTCGTAAGGCCTTGTATGGGCTGAAGCAAGCTCCTCAAGCATGTCATGAAAAGATTTTTGAGTATCTTGTCACTATTGGTTTTCATATGGATGATGTAGATCACTCTTTGTATGTGTGCAAGAATGATAAAGGTATTGTGATCATCACCATATGTGAGACCCCCCACCCCCTCCGAGGACACTGGCAGGCGGAAGCAGCGTCAGCCTCGTGTGAGGTAGGGATCCACACTCGAGGCCTCGCCGATGGATATCCGGATAAGCATTAGGAACTCAATGGAGTCTTTTTGGGCCCTTTAATTTGCCATTGCCTAACGGAGGTGATTAAGAAATAGACAAATAGGGAGATTACATGTGGACTGAAACCAATGGTTTGTAAGAGCCTAGAAGGTAGTGGTCAAACTTAGAATAATAGGCTAAATAGGCTCTTTTTTAATTTTTAAAATCAACTAAAACTCAAAAATTTTATACGTATATGAATTTTTTCCCTATTTTTTATAGAAAAGGATAGCTGCAGCCTGTAGCCATCATTAAGTAAGGTCTCTAAAGTGATAGAGGCCCAAAAACGAGTTCCCATGCATTCAATGCACATTCCCCTTCACTTTCCACTATCCCTCTCTCCCACGTTCCCTCCAAAACGCTCTATCTTCCCCCTTTCTCATAGCAGGGCATTTTTCACTCTCTAGACTACTTCTTTTAGCTATCTACCTCTTGATCTACCTCTCTCTTCACTCAGAAACCTAGATCTATAGCTATGGAAGCTTGATCTGCAAAACCTCCTCTCAGAAGCTATGGAAGTTTGATCCTCACTTACATTTCCTTCCTTCATCCTTCTTCCTTGTCCAACCTCCTTTTACAGAGTGTAACAGTAGAGCTTAGCTATGGAAGCTTGATCTGCAACCTCCTCTCAGAAGCTATGGAAGTTTGATCCTCACTTACATTTCCTTACTTCATCCTTCTTCCTTGTCCAACCTCCTTTTACAGAGTGTAACAGCAGAGCTTAGCTATGGAAGCTTGATCTGAAACCTCCTCTCAGAAGCTATGGAAGTTTGATCCTCACTTACATTTCCTTACTTCATCCTTCTACCTTGTCCAACCTCCTTTCACAGAGTGTAACAGTGGAGCCAAGCTATGGAAGCTTGAGTTGCAAATGCTTTGGCTCTCATAATCTTACTCATTGTCTCCTCTCACCCCCTCTAATATCCTCTTTCAAAGTGCAATAATAGCACAGCCAAGCCCTTGGAACTTGCTCTACAACTCCTTCTCTTTTGTACATCTCCCTAGTCTAAGTTTTTTTCTCACCATTCTATTTTCCTTTGCCATCAAGGTTTATAATCTCCCTAATATATACATCTGATGTCTTCTTCTAGAGCTCAAAGGCCTCCGATCAGTATTCAATCTCTCTCTTGTAGCAGTGGTCAAGATGAGGATGGGCACTAGAACATCAAACAGTACGAGAAGTGGAATTGGATTATGATGCAGCCTAGTACAAGAGGAACCCACAAGGTGTCAAAGCGATACGTTGATATACAAAGTCACCATTGGAAAGGGCGGATATTGGAGCTCAAACAAGATCGTGATGGAAAAAAGCTAGCCAAGGTCCAACATGTTTACAAGGCAACAGAGCTGAAACTAGCAGACCATGACCAACGTCAACGATTTCCTGCAAATTGTAAGTTATTTCACCACTTTATATTCTTGTTTTCAAATCAATTGTGTGCTAATAATGGTATACTGAGCACTGCTTTGATTGTTCTTGGGTTCCTCTGCGTAGATATTTTTCCCTCAAACTATAGTGAGTGGGAGCCTATGGAGGCAATTTCAGGAACCTTTGAAGCATACCATATGGAGCTTGGTAGTTTAATCTTTGGAGGGTGTCCAGCTGCACAACTTCTTGCACGAAACATCTTCTTCTATGAGGATACATATGTGGTTCCCACGACAGCAAATGGTACTGGAAAATTAGTTCCAAAACCTACGCCAACTCTCACATCTATTGAATGGCCAATTCCAGACAATGCTTCAGTGGCCATGGCCTGTTTGCAGATCGAAAGCAAGGTGCAAAATGCTATGAAGTGCACATATGGATCTCACAAAGCAACCATAACCTGCTTCATACCTCTACACCTCTTTGTGTACCTGTTCCGTACAAGTGACACACATCATACCCCAACTTTATGGATTGCAAAGGGGGGGAGAGCTCTGACTTGTTTCTTATCACCTGCATGGGATAAAAAAGTTGTTCAACACAATGGAGACACCATCAGATGCAGAGTAATAGTTGAGAAGGTTGTGATGTGCTATCATATTACCAAGCAACAGTTGTCCATTGCGTT